>NW_004443999.1:4596949-4602077 GCF_000243295.1 Trichechus manatus latirostris
TTACAACATACAGGAAAATCACACAGTACCAGGAATCATGGCCTAGCCAAATTGATACACACATTTTTTGGGGGACATAATTCAAACCATGACAAGTCCTCTTTGCTTACAACAAGCCGAGTTGTGTCGTCTGCATATCATAGGTTGTTAATGAAATTTCCTCCAAACCTGATGCTGAATTCTTCTTCATATAGTCCAGCTTCTCTAATTATTTACTCAGCGTACAAATTGAATAAGTATGGTGAAAGGATACAACCCCTACACACACCTTTCTTAACTTTAAACCATGCGGTATCCCCTTGTTCTATTCAAGTGATTGCCTTTTGGTCTATGTACAGGTTCCTCATAGGCACAATTAAGTGTTCTGGAATTCGCATTCTTCCTAATGTTGTCCATAATTTATTATGATCCACACAGTTGAATGCCTTTGCATAGTCAATAAAACACAGGTAAACATCTTTCTGGTATTCTCTGCTTTTAGCCAAGAGCCATCTGACATCAGCAATGATACCCTTCATTTCACATCCTCTTCTGAATTCAGCTTGGATTTCTGGTGGTTTCCTATCAATATGCTGCTGCAACCACTTTTGAATGAACTTCAGCAAAATTTTTCTTGTGTGTGATATTAATGATATTGTTCAATAGTTTCCACATTCTGTTGGAATGGGCACAAATATGGATCTCTTCCAGTTGGTTGGCCTGGTAGCTGTTTTCCAAATTTCTTGGCATAGACAAGTGAGCACTTCTAGCACTGCATCTGTTTATTGAAACATCTCAATTGGTATTCTGTCAATTCCTGCAGGCTTGTTTTTCTCCAATGCCTTCAGTGCAGTTTGGACCTCTTCCTTCAGTACCATCAGTTCTTGATCAAATGCTACTTCCTGAAATGATTGAATGTCGACCAATTCTTTTTGGTACAGTGACTCTGTGTATTCTTTCCATCTTCTTTTGATGCTTCCTACATCATTTAGTATTTTCCCTGTAAAATCCCTCAGTATTGTAACTTGAGGCTTGAATTTTTTCTTCAGTTCTTTCAGCTTGAGAAATGCTAAGCGTGTTCTTCTGTTTTGGTTTTCTAACTCCAGGTCTTTGCACATTTCATTGTAATACTTTTTCTTCTCAAGTCACCCTTTGCAATCTTCTATTCAGCTCTTTTACTTCATCATTCCTTCCTTTCACTTTAGCTACTCTACGTTCAACAGCAACTTTCATAGTCTCTTCTGACATCCATTTTGGTGTTTTCTTTCTTTTCTGTCTTTTTACTGACTTCTTGCTTTCTTCATGTATGATGTCCTTGGTATCATTCCACAACTTGTCTGGCCTTCAGTCATTAGTGTTCAATGCATCAAATCTATTCTTGAGATGGTCTCTAAATTCAGGTGGGATATACTCAAGGTCGTACTTTGGCTCTTGTGGACGAATTCTAATTTTCTTCAACTTCACTTTCACCTTCCGTATGAGCAGTTGATGGTCTGTTTCCCAGTCAGCCCCTGGCTTTGTTCTGACTGATGATATTGAGTTTTTTCATTGTCTCTTTCCACAGACTTAATCAATTTGATTCTTGTGTTTTACATCTGGGGAGGTCCACGTGTATAGTCGCCATTTATGTTGTTGAAGAAAGGTATTTGCAACAAAGAAGTCCTTGGTCTTGCAAAATTCTGTCATGCTATCTCTGGAGTCATTTCTATCACCAAGGCCATATTTGCCAACTACCAATGCTTCTTTGTTTCCAACTTCCCAATTCCATTCACCAGTGATTATCAATGCATCTTGATTGCATGTTTGATCAGTGTTAGACTGCAGAAGTTGGTAAAAATTCTTCAATTTCTTCATCTTTGGCCTTAGGGGTTGGTGCATAAATTTGAATAATAGTCATATTAACTGGTCTTCCTTGTAAGTGTATGGATATTAGCCTATCACTGACAGTGTTGTACTTCAGGATAGGATAGATCTTGAAATGCTCTTTTTGATGATGAATGTGATGCCATTCCTCTTCAGTTTATCATTCCTGGCAATATAGACTGTATTATTGATTCAAAATGGACAAAACCAGTCCATTTCAGCTTACTAATGCTTAGGATATCAGTCTTAATGTGTTCCATTTCATTTTTGATGACTTCCAATTTTCCTAGATTCATACTTCATACATTCTATGTTCCAGTTATTAATGGATGTTTGCAGCTGTTTCTTCTAATTTTAAGTCATCCCATATAAGCAAATGAAAGTCCCAAAAGCTTGACTCCAACCACATCATTAAGGTTGACTCTACTTTGAGGAGGTAGCTCTTCCCAGTCATATTCTGGGTGTCATTGAACCTGTGGGGCTCATCTTGCAGCACTATATCAGACAGTGTTCTGCTACTATGCATAAGGTCTTCACTGGCCAATTTTTTCAGAATTAGACATCCAGGTCCTTCTCCCTAATCTGTCTTAGTCTGGATGCTCCTCTGAAACCTCTCCACCAAGGGTGACCCTGCTGGTATTTGAAATACAGGTGGCAAATCTTCCAGTATCACAGCAACATGCAAGCCACCACAGTACTGTCAAACTGCCAGACATGTGGTGGCCCATGGATATTAGAGTGTGGAAATCATTGGAGGGACATTAATTTTTCTATCACTGATGAGTAGGAATGAGTCTGGGGAAAGGGTTCAGGCTGGGGGAATACATTCCAAGCAGAACAACAGGTGTACAAAGACGTTGAGAAAGACTTCTGTTGAGTTTGTGAAAAAAAGAGAGCATCTGAAGGATGATAAGTGAGGAGAATAGTGGTGCAAGCTAAGGTTCTAGAGGTAGATTGGACCAGACTTTGCAGGGACTTTTATTTACCTTTGTTAAAGATTTGGATTTTTTTCTAAGTGCATTGAGACTCCATTAGAGTATTAAGTGGGGAAGTAGCTTCATGTGATGGACATTTTAGGAACACTTAATATCCTTGGAGGATAGTGGACTGAAGATGTCAGGGATGAGACTATGTAGTAACCAGAGGAAGAAAGCTATGAAAATCTTCAACTATTGGGCCTGAAAATTAATAGGAAGTCTTGTGTCTATAGTTCTTGCAGCATCTCCATCAGTAGCACATTTTTCCCCCCTTTAGGCTTCTCTCTCAAAACATTCTCTTCATTTATGATGCTAGCCTGCCCCTGTTTTTTGCAACTTCTAGTATCCTTTAAGATTTGGCTTAAAAATCACACCCTCCAAGAAATCTTCCATAACTAGCTTTACATCAGTCACTGCCTTTGCTTTATGCATATTTTGAACTACGTCACTCTCTGCATGTTTACTATCAGTTTCACCGTAATCCCCCTGCCTGAGTTGACTCTAGCACCTCACAGCAGCTTCTGTCCTACTCAAGTTCCAGAGCCACCATAATTGACAAGATAGTTAAAGCCCCAGTTTTGAACATTGGGGTGCCATAGTCTTACACCATGTATTATTCTCTAATATTTACTTTTCAGCTTTGAATTGAGGTCTAATGTTGCACTGCTGACCTCTTGAATTCTTGTATTAGTCTGGATATACAAGGTTATGCTACAGTAACAAATGGTCCAGTATCACAATGGCTTTGACAACAATGGTTCATTTTTTGCTCATACTACTTGCCCATCACTGGTCACCTATGGACTCTGCTCCATGTTGTCATTGTTCTCATTCTGGGACCAGGTAAATGGAACCTGACCTCCTTATGGAATATTGCCATTGACCATGAATTATGACTTGCACCATCACTAAATGCTCAGCCTCAGTGTGATACACTTCTCTTCTGCCCACTACTCTAGCCAAGGAGGCTGGGAAGAAACACAGGAAACCAGAAAGTGCAATCCTATCACGTATTGGATAGGGGAGAGGTAGAACATTTGACAAACAGCACAAACGATCACTGTATTCTCATGGTTTGGTGGTCAGTGCTCATCCCAACTTCCCAACGTATACCAGATCTGATGACCAAGTTATGATACTGGAGTTTACAAGCCCAAGTCCTCTCTGTGTAACTCAGCTTGATGGCCTGAGATTTTCCTGGGTCTTCCCTCTAAGGTCCTATTCTAGTAACTAGCTTGTTTCCCCTGGTTCACCATGGATGTCATATCTTGTTGTTTTTTGTTGGTTTGTTTGTTTTAATCCTCATCCATAGAGACTGGAATCTCGTCTATTCAGGTACTAGAGTTCTACTACCCCTAGACACACCACAACATGGATTGCAATGAATGCCTTAATTAACTATTCTCCAACTGAATCACACTTATTGGGAACCCGTAGTATCTTTGTTTGGATTCTCTCGTGCTGATCATTTGCTTGAACCCTGGACAGAGATTCAGAGTCTGCAAAGGTAGTAAGCCTTGTCTTCTTCCTAGGAATTTCTAAGCCTATGATATAATTTGGGTCTAAACCACAGCATCTTCTTGCTAGTGATCAGGTCTGCTCTAGACATTACCTCCACCCCTGTCTTGCTTCCAGTAAACAATCATGCTGTCTTGATATATCCTGAAGCATATTACCAGAATCTGTAGGTGATTTTTGACATATATATATATATATAATATATTTTATATCCACAAGAGATTGTTTCTTAAAATCTTTCATTCTTTCTCTTCCCAATATTTCTCAGCATCTAATGTGACATAGTGAATATATAGTATGTATTTAATTACTACTTGGGTGAATGAATGGGGAGCCACAAACTTATCTTGGGACTCATGAAGTATCACTAAATGGAAATGGGGTAATGATACTTAATTCAGGAAGGTATTATGAGGATTAGATTATGATCAGTGTGGCATGCATGGGAAGAAGTATCTTTCCACAATAAATGTCAATAATTTTAATGACAAAATGCAGCTGAGTCAGAGGCCACCGAGGTGTAGTACAGCACCCATTTAACGTGCTCCAGTGACATTCTTCAACAAGAGATGCAACTTTTGGGGGAGTTCTGGCAAAATGGCGCTCTAGGCAGAAGCACCATGCCATCCCTCACAGCAAAGATCCGAAAACTAAGCTGAACAGAGAAAACAACAATCCTGAAACCCTAAAACATCAAATGAAGAGATAAAGAACTCACCCAAGCACCAAATGGAGTGAGAAAATTGACAGAGAATGGAGAGCGAGGAGAGATTCATGCAGAGGTCCCCTAC
>NW_004443999.1:4602313-4603453 GCF_000243295.1 Trichechus manatus latirostris
CCTGAACGGGCTGGCTCTCTGAGTGCCATTTGTTGGCTGCTGGTGTTTTTTGCTTCTTTTGATTTCTTCCTTACCTCTCACCACCTCCCCCTCCTTTCGCTCAAATACCTGGCTCCGTGTGCCATCTTTGCTTCTACCTGAGGGGCTGCAGAGCTCCGGTAATTTGTGATACAAGCTTTCCCACTCCCTACTCTTCTTCACTGACACTCGGCCCCCTCTGCTTCCCGCGGACACAGTCTCTTGTCCGAGAAACACTGGCTGCTTGGATTCCACCAGCCCGCACTAGCTGGCTCTCTGAGTGCCATTTGTTGGCTGCTGGGGTTGCTTTTTTTCCTGCTTCTTTTGATTTCTTCCTTACCTCTCACTACCTCCCCCTCCTTTTGCAAAAATACCTGGCTCTGTGCGCCATCTTTGCTTCTTCCTGAGGGGCTGTGGAGCTCCGTTTGAGTGTGGAGCTTCTTCCCGGTCTGGGCTGCCCGACTGGTGGTATCCCGGGGCTTTTGTTCATTTGTTTGTTTTGAATTATTTGTTTGTTTTCTTTTCCTTTTCTTCAGTTGGGAGCCTTTTCTGGCAAGGCGGTGCTGCGTGGCAAGGAGACTACCCCCTGGGCTTGAACAGAAGTGCAGAGGGTTCCCTGAGGGCATTTCTTTTCTCGTTGTTTTTGTTTTCTTCCGTTTCTGGGGGGGCTTTTCTTGTTCTTTTTTTTTTAATTTGTTTTGCTTTCTTTTCCCTCTTTTTCCCTTTTTGTCTTCTTCATTGCTCAGTTTCTCGTCTCTCTATATCTTCCTTCTCTTTCTGTTCCCTGAATACCTCGTGTTGTATACCTCTATGCCTTCTAGCCAGGCTGTACTGCAACACCTGAGAGCGACTTCCCCAGACCTCATAGCTGCACCGGTGGGATCCCTGGGAACTTTGCGGTTCTTTAAACTTCCCGATTTTTATTTATTAATTCTTTTCTTTTCTTCCTCTTCCCTTTTCTGTTCTTCTCCATTTCATAGTCTCTCATCTCTCCAGTCCAATAGCAAGCTCCCCTACCATTCTTTTTTGTTTGTATGTTTTTGGCTCCTGTTCCTCTCTCCTCTCTCCCATATCCATCTTAGCTCCACACATAACAATCTCCCCACTACATCCTGCATACCT
>NW_004443999.1:4608771-4627505 GCF_000243295.1 Trichechus manatus latirostris
AATGGTGTATCTTTGGCTATGTGTATTTTCACCAAAAAAAGATTGAGAAGTTAGAGTGTTGACATGTTGTGGGTTTGTTAACCAATGTCATAAAACAACATGTGTACTTCTGTTTCATGAGAAACTATTTGTTCTGTAAGCCTTCACCTGAAGTACAATAAAAAAAGATAAATTAAAAAAAGAAAATAGATGCAACTTTTGTTTACCGGCTTCTCGCTCACATCTGAACTGCCCTCCTGCAGACTTCTTAAGTGAGAGAAAAATGACTTCCTAATTTATTTAAGCCATTGTTTTATTTATTTATTTATTTGATGAGGTGAGTGGGAGTGAGAGGGGTAGGAAGAGGCAAGAGGGAGCAGATTCCTTAATAAATTTGCAGATACTTTTAAGTTTTTTTACTCTCTCACCTGATCTTTTTTGCATTGATTTGATTTTTGACTTGACCCCTCAAAGCCTCTTTTACAAATTCTATGAATTTTTATCAATTATCTTTTTAAGTTTAAATTAATGGAAAAGGCAAATCCAAATAATTGTACTAAAAGCCTTTGAAATCTGGTATCTAGCTGTTTGGTTACCATTTTAATCATTCAACAAAATGTGATGAACTATAATAATCTCCTGGCCAAAAAAAAAAAAAAAAAATTATAGAGATAAGAGAGCTGGAGCTGTCATATTGGTTGTCATCATATTAAAAGACCAAAGCAGAGTTATAAAGGTGTTCTGAACAGTATCAGATCATGGTGATATTTCAGCCACAGAAGTGTTTGATGTGTGTAACATGATCAATAACTCGATTTTGTTGTAAACTGTAAGACAATAGTGTTGTTCACTTTAAAATAATAGACTTATTTTAAGTCTGTTAAATTAATAGAACTTCTACATTCTTTTGGCTAAAAAATGGCCAGGTGTTAAAAGACTGTCAGCCACTCTCAATATTGGCTTTCAAATTCTTTTGGCTAAAAATTCTGCAGATATGAAAGGCCTTTCACAGGAGTTATTCAGCATTCCAACAAGAGTTACCTGTATTCTCTGCACATTGTAATATAGTAATCCAGGTGTGT
The DNA here is from genome assembly GCF_000243295.1 of Trichechus manatus latirostris. NCBI lineage: Eukaryota > Metazoa > Chordata > Mammalia > Sirenia > Trichechidae > Trichechus > Trichechus manatus. The sequence continues at coordinate 4,609,833 of NW_004443999.1, forward strand.
TCTACTCTATCAATTTGTCTATACACACACAAAAAAGTATTCACTGGAAAAACAGAGAAAGTTTGAATTTTATACTGAAAATTTAAGTACATTATAGTTTACTTTTTCATTCTTATTTTGGCACTTGCAGTAGTTAATTAATGATAGTGAGGTTCGGATTTAGATTTACACCGTCAGTGACATAATAATGTATATATTCTAGCTGTTATTGAAATAGTGACTTATACTGATGGAATTTATCTACTCTATTGTTACAAAGTAGTCCCTGGGTGGTGCAGATGGTTAACTGGGCTGTTAACTGAAAGGTTGGAGGGTCAAGTCCACCCAGAAGTGCCTTGGAAGAAAGGCCTGGAGATCTACTTCCAAAAAATCAACCACTGAAAACTCTACAGAGCACAGTTCTACTCTGACACACATAGGGTTGCCATGGGTCAAAAGTTGAATCAACAGCAACTGGTTTTACTGGTATTGTTATGGAACTGCAGTGTAAAGTTTAAGTATGTGTCTCAGTACCACAAAGCTCATAAATTTTTAAGAATAAGAAGTAAAATCTATACTTTATTCAACTGAGATATTTGCTCACTAGAGATATTAAATTGATTTTAAATTCATTAGTTTATTCAGTGCTAGTGAATCTTTCAACTCAATGGATTCTTTATGGCCAAGTGACTGCATGTCCTGATTTGTCTGGGACAATCTGGGCTTAAGCCTACTCTCTCTGTGGAATTATTAATACATGCTCCCTTTGCTCTCAAAAGTATTTTGGTTTGGATGATAAATACAAGTCCCAAAAGCCACAGTTTTATTGGCTGAGTTTCAGCATGGAGCAGGCATTGCCTCTAACTCCTCTTTGGAACAAATCCCTTTCCTGGTCTTTTCATCTTTTTATGTTCTATAGGTTGGTCCCAGGGCTATTTTACTTTGCTTCAGTGGATTCCAGTAAACTTTCAGCTGAAGAATGCACTTATAAGAGAACTTTCGAAAGGGTAAGAAAAACATTCTTAAATACATAATCAATATAGGTGTTACTATATTCCAGGAGAGTAGCAATCTTGTCTCTTTTATTCATCATTAAACTCAGCACTTCCCACAATGCCTGGGAAATAGTAGAGACTCAGAAAGTGCTTGTTAGATGAATAAATGATTTAAAATTTTAACTATTTTTTAATTTAGGAAAATTCAGATTTTTTCACACATACAGTTTTTTTCCTCAAGATATTCAGGGACTCCATGATCTCCCTTGGAATCATTACTTAATACAATATTTCCTTAAACTGTGTTCGCATAAAAACTGCTTGGCGCTTGGCTAAAATGTCTGATTCCCAGACCCTGCCCCTGACAGTCCGATTCAGTCTCAGGTGGTGCCAGGTATCTGCTGCTGTAACAGGTATCCCATGTAGGGTTCTTTGCAACTCCCAAATCTTTAAAATCTTTGCTTCACTTTGTTTTCAAAAGGATAGTTCCTTGACTTGCCAGTAAGCTGTCCACCTTTCTACAATGCCACTAATAATCTAGCTGTGGAGAGGGCGCTAAGCTGAAAGAAAAACCAAGTTCCACCACAAAATTGGTTGTATCACATCCCCTCTCTATGCACAAATTTCCTCAACCTTACAATGACAGGAGTGAACTATAAGATCTCGCAAGCCTCTTGTCCTATCTATCATTGGGTGATTCTTATCTTTCAAGCCTGATAGGCTCTGGTCAGATAAACAGTGCTTATGTTAGGGACATTTTCCACAAAAGAGTGTAACTACCTTGTATTTTTTTGCTTCTTTTGCAGGAAATTGGCTATGGATTAATGACTAAGAGATATTTCTAGACTTTAGGAGCCCTGGTGGTACAGTGGTTAAGAGCTTGGCTGCTAACCCAAAGGTCAGCAGTTTGAATCCACCAGCTGCTCCTTGGAAACTCTATGGGGCAGTTCTACTCTGTCCCATAAGGTCGCTATGAGTCAGAATCGACTTGACGGCAAGGTTTCTTTTTGGTTATTTAAATACCATTCTTCACAAACAGCTTTTTATGCTGATTTTATGTGGGGTTCTCTGAATACGTGTCGGAGTCGGTTGATAACTTTTCATTTCTGAAGTTAACAGTTATTTCTTAACTCTTGACTATTTTCTTTTAGTTCCCACCAAAGATATTTCTACAAATAAGGGAAAAAGATCTTTGCTTTTGTGCGTAATTTGCAGAAGTTGGAAGATCTCTGCCCGCTCAAGTGCCCTGTTATTAAATTGTAAGCACAATCAGAAGTAATCTTTTGGGTTACTATGCCAATTAACGCCCAGAAGAAGGGAAGAGAAAAGGACCCTGGTGAATATATTCACAGAGATTTGTTCATCAGATTAGCTATCTGTATCAAATTGGGGCTTGAGGAAGTGTAACCCAAGAGAGATTAATTTTTCCAGAAGCAGGGAGAGAAATAGAATGGAAAACATTTAGAGCACGGAGAAGAACTTGAGAAGGCCGAGGTCTAATGAGCAGTAGGTCTTATGTGCCTAAAAGTTGCTGCCAATAAGAGAGGAAAGATGGTCATATCTGGTTAGAAGAGAAGCAAAGGCAACCTTCACTTAATTCCAACGCTTGTTTTGGCTATTTCCTGAAGTCATAAGAAAGAGTCCAGTGAGATGATGCTCACAGGGGAGAGAAAGCAGAATTGTATATGATTACAGTTTCTATTAGGTGGGCCGCCTGGTAGAGTGGTATAGAGTGTAGTCACAGAGGTGGGATTGACTTTCTCCTGTCGTTTGTTAATAGCTTAACACCCAACTTCTTCCTCTAAGGTGGATCCCATATAAAAAATAATTATTTATTGTTTAGTCTAATCCACACTGCACCGATGTCTCATAGTAGATTTAATATTAATCAAGTCAAATATTTCTCAAGGTTGCAGGTATAAAGGGCAATGTACAGGCTGAAAAATGTTTCTGAAGTTAAGTTTGTGATATTGGCTGCTCAAGAATGGACAGAAAACATGGGAAATACGTAGTAAATACAGAACATTCTGGAAACCAGTCAGTGAGTATTTTTGGTACCAATGTGATATTTTCTGAAAATAATTTTCAATATTTAAAACTCTAATATTTTTTATTACTACATAATTCTTCCCCAAAAGGAATTCTTAATCAAAGTTTTGCATGGAAGCCAATTTATTAGCTATATTATTATTATTTGTTAATTAGAAAATTTATATTTTCCTGTATATCAATAGTACATAATTGAAAAATTTATTTTAAATATTAATTAACCTAAAACATTAGCAATTTGGGGGAGTAACACAATTTAATAACATGTTCAAATAATATGCTATCAATCATAATTCAAGTATTAGCCAACAAAGCTGATTTTGGTTGCATTAACAAATTATGTTTTAAAAATGTGATAATAAGATTTTGTGTTTAATGCCTAGATTTTTTAGTCTAAAGTCTAGACTTGTCAGAACTCAATAATTTCTATACGTCTTTGAAAGTTAGAAGTTAATCTTGTGAGTGAATGCTCTGCCAAGGAAGCAAATTATCTAGCAAATCCTTTTGATTGGCTTCCACTGAATGATGATGATGAATTTCTTTTTATGTGTCAAGAATGGTATTGAGGTAAGATAATTAGAGTTCATTTATATACAACATTATTTTGACTATTGTTTATGTTCTTAGAAGAAACAATCGGTACTATATACTTTTTATGATTGCATTTTCTGTAACTGCTCTTTTGACTAGAGCTTTTGGTATAAGAAATAGAAACGTAAATGTGGTGAATGAAATCAGCGTAAGTTTGAATGGACAATTACATTCTGTGAGGTAATTCTTTCATGGGTTGACTAGTTCTGTTGAATTAAGTTCTGTGTTAATGTTAAGGCCACAGTATCCACTCTTGTGTGGGAAATTTAGTTAGTGAGACAGATGGACACTGGCCATAGACTTAGACTAAATGCTATAACTTGAATAATGTAACCTGCTTTTTTTTTTTTTTTTTTTTTTTGAGGCTTAAAGCAATGCACATTTATTACCTCACAGTTTCTGTGGGTTATAGTCTGGGCACATGGTAGCTGGCTCCTCTGCTTCAGACTCTCTCACAATCAGTGTGGCGACTAGTCTGTAGTCACATCAAGGTTCAACATGGCAAGGATCTGCTTCCAAGCGGACATGGTTTTTGGCAGGATTCAGTTCCTTGTGGGTTGTTGGACTGAGAGCTTCAGTTCCTCACTGGCTATTGGCCAGAAACTGCCTTTAGTGCCTTGCCATATTAACCTCTTGCCTCATTAAGATTGTAACTTGCGTCATTGGTGTGTGCAAGCCAACTAAGAAATAAAGAGAGTTGGCTAGCAAGAAGACGTCAGTCTTTTGTAACCAAATACCAGAAGTGACATCTCATCATCTTTGCTGTATCCTGTTGATTAGAAGCAGGTCACTGGATCTAGCCCACTCTTAGAGGAAAGGACTAGGGACTACACAAGGGCATGAGTACAGGAGTGGAGGCCATTGAGGGTTGTCTTAGTTATCTAGTACTGCTGTAACAGAAATGCAGGGATGGATTACCCAATAAGCAAGGTAAACACATATTTAGGGCATCAACAAAACAGGGGCACCACTTGTTCAAAGAAAGTCCCATAGATGCCAAGCAGACAGGACATAAAGAAAAGCAAGTGCCACAGTGGAACTGACAGAGCTGTAAATGAAGTTGATACCAGCTCCAGTGCATGAGAATGTGCTAGCCAGAAATAAAGTTCATACAGGGTCACGAGGGTGCCCATATGCAAAGTTTAAGCTAAGAGGCCTCTACCACTTCAACACCTTTGTTGACATCTCTTTTATTTTTTTAAATTGTACTTCAGGTGAAGGTTTACAGAACAAATAGTTTCTCATTAAACAGTAGTACATATATTGTTTTATGACATTGGTTAACAACCCCACGAAATGTCAACCCTCTCCCTTCTCAACCTTTTTTTTTTTGGCGAAAATATACATAGCCAAAGATACACCATTTCAAAAATTTCTACATGCATAGTTCAGCGACATCGACTACGCTCTTCCAATTGTGCTGCTATTCTCACTTTAGATGAAGGTTTACAGATCAAAATAGTTTCTCATTAAACAGTTAGTACACATGTTGCTCTATGACAATGGTTAACAACCTCACAACACATCAACACTATCCTTACTCAACCTTGGGTTCCCTATCACCAGCTTTCCTGTCCCTTTCTGCCTTCTAGCCCTTGTCCCTGGACTGCTGTTGCTCATCAGTCCCATTTGGTTTTATGGGGCTGTCCACTCCCCGTAACCTGCTTATTTTTAAAATAAACTTTAAAAAAAAATAGGTTTAGATTTATGGAAAAATAGCAAAGATAGTACAGAGAGTTACTATATAAAAGTGGGAACATACACATACAGATAACCATCAGTATCTATATTAGCTAAACATGAGTTCATTCTGATATCTCCAACTCTAATCCATTATCATATAGATCGTTCTAGCCTTCTCTGCTTGCTTATTGTTATACTCTTACTCCAACAGTGAGAAACCTGACTCCCAACATCCACCATCCATTTACTTAATTGTTTAATTCCAGTATGCATGTATGCTGGTATCAAAATTGTTAACCTGTACCCCTGTGGGTAACAACTTTATCAACTAGAGTGTAGTGTTTATGTACAGTTTCTTTTGGTTTTGGTGTTATAGACTCCACTCCTTTCCGAAGTTGCTTTAGTCAGGAACTTTTCACCCCATCCCCTTCAGTGAGGTTGTTTTATACATTTGTAATACAGTCAGATTGTTTGTCATGTTCTGCATTTCATTCTGGGATTCCTTAACCTCCAAAATTATTTTTTAAATTTACAAATATTATGTTTCATTCTGTGTTGTATCTTATACAATTTTTATTTTTAATTCTTTAAGGTATAACACATCTTATGTAAAATATACATAAAGAGAACCAATCTTAAGTGACAGCGTTGATGAATTTTTACACACACATTATAAACAGGCCTGTGTAACCACCAGCCAGATCTAGATATAGAACATTCTCAGCACCCAAGAAAGCTCCCTTGTTCCTGCTTCCAGTCAGTACCTCATGCCTTTCCAGAAGTAACTACTATTCTCACTTCTATCACCATAGTTTAGTTCTGTATTTTCTTTTTTTAAATTTTTTTTATTGTCTTTAGATGAAGGTTTATAGAACAAAATAGTTTCTCATTAAACAGTCAGTACACATATTGTTTTAAGACATTGGTTAACAACACCACAACATGTCAACACTCTCCCTTCTTGACCTTGGATTCCCTATTACCAGCTTTCCTGTCCCCTCCTGCTTTCTGGTCCTTGCCCCTGGGCTGGTGTGCCTGTTAGTCTCATTCTTTTTTATGGGCCTGTCTAATCTCTGGTTGAAGCGTGAACCTCAGGAGTGACTTCACTACTGAGCTGTACGGGTGTCCAGGGGCCATACTCTTGGGGTTTCTCCAGTCTGTCAGACCACTAAGTCTGGTCTTTAGTTCTGTATTTTCTGGAACTCCATATAGATGGAATCATAGTATGTACCTCTTTTTTGCGTGGCATATTTTCTTATCATTATGTCTGTGTCAGCTGTTCATGTTTTTTTAATTATTGTATAATATTCCATTTGCATGCATAAACCATATTTTATACATTTTCCTGTTGATGGACATTTGAATTTTTAAATTTTTGGCTATTATGAATAAACCTCCTATGAACATTCTTGTGCATGACTTATCTTGGACATATGCATTCATATCTCTTGACTATACGTAAGAATGAAATGACTGGGTTATGTCATAGGTATATGTTTAACATTAGTAGATACTGTTTTCCAAAGTGGTTGGACCAGTTTACACTCTCATAAACAATGCATGAAGGAGCTCTGGTGGTGCAGTGGTTAAGCACTTGGCTGCTAACTAAAAGGCTGGTGGTTCAAATCCACCTAGCAGCTTCGAGGGAGAAAAACCTGGCAACCTGCTTCCATAAAGATTGCAGCCCAGAAAACCCAAAGGGGCAGTTCTATTCTTTCACTTGGGGTCATTATGAGCTAGAATGGACTTGATGGCACAACAAGCAATGCATGAGAGTTTCAGATGTTCCACACCATTGTCATACTTGATATTGCTAGTCTTTTTAATTTTAGTCATTCTGGTGGATATGTAATGGTATCTGATTGTGGCTTTAATTTGCATTTTGTTGATGAATAATGATGTTAAGATACTTTTCACATACTTATTGGAAATGTGCATATTCTCTGTTTTGAAGTGTGCATTTTTTTACCTTTTAAAATTTGGCCATTTGGCTTTTGTTTGTTGATTTGTAGTAGTTTTTTTGGATATGAATCCATTATCAGTAACACTTATTGTGACTACCTTCCATCCAGTGGCTTGCTTTTTCATTTCCTTATAGGTATGTTTTGATGAACAAAGTTCGTAATTTTAATGAATTTTATTTATCCATCTTTTCTTTATGGTTATAATTTTAGTGTTCTGTTTAATAAATCTTTGCCTGTTCTGAGCATCTATTGCTATAAATTGACCTCTGAGCACTGCCTTTGCTGTGTCCCAAAGGTTTTGGTATGATGTGCCTTCATTCTTGTTTGATTCTAGGAATTTTTTGATTACATCTCTGATTTCTTCTATTACCAAGTGGTTTATAAGCAGGGTGTTATTCAGTTTCCATGTAATTGATTTTTTTTTTCCTTGCTCTTCCAGTTGTTAATTTCTACCTTGATGACATTGTAGTCAGAGAAGATACTTCGTATTATCTCAATTTTTTGGATTTTGTTAAGGGTTGCTCTGTGGCCTAAGATGTGGCCTATCCTGGAGAATGTTCCACGTGTGTTGGAAAAGAATGTGTACTTTGCAGCGGTTGGATAGAGTGTTCTATATATGCCTATGAGGTCAAGTTGGCTGATTGTGCCCTTTAGCGCTTCTGTATCTTTGTTGAGTTTCCTTCGAAATGTTCTGTCCTTTAGTGAGAGTGGTGTGTTGAAGCCTCCTACAATTATTGTGGAACTGTCAGTTTCTCTTTTCAGTGCTGTTAGAGATTGCTTTATGTATTTTGGAGCCTTGTCATTGGGTGCGTAGATGTTTATTATGGTTATGTCTTCATGATGGATTGTCCCCTTAATCAATATATAGGGCCGTTTTTGTCTTTTATGGTGGATTTTGTTTTAAAGTCTATTTTATCTGAGATTAGTATTGCCACTCCTACTCATTTTTGGTAGCTGTTTGCCTGCTATATTATTTTCCATCCTTTGATTTTTAATAAATTTATGTCTTAGTTTCTAAGGTGTGTCTCTTGTAGGTAGCATATTGCTGGATCCTGTTTTTTTTATCCATTCTGTCACTCTCTGTCTCTTTACGGGTGCATTTAGGACATTTACATTCAGTATAATTACTGATAGGTGTGAGTTTATTGCTGTCATTTTGTAGTGCTTTTTTTTTTGTGGTGTTTATGTTTTCTTTGTTCCTCTTACTCTCCTGTGCTGAATTCCTTTTGTTTGTGGATTTTTGTCTTCATTTCTTTTGTTTTTGTAGGTTTTGTTTTTACTGAGACTTAATGCTTTTCTTCTTTATTTTGATGAATAGGTTTATTAACTTTCTTTGTGATTACCTTGAAATTTATCCTTATCTTCCTAGATTTGAACCAGTGTATTACTACTTGGTATCACCTTGCCTTCCTCTCCATTAGAAGGTTCTATACCTACATCATTTATTCCCTCTTTTATTGTTCTGATGTTGTTGTCATTTACAGATTAACCTCTCTGGTTCCCTGTTGTAATACTTTTGGTTTTGGATAGTCCTTGAGAGTTCATTTCCTAGGTTGATATCTGGCTGGTACAATCCTGCATCCTAGATTCAGCCTGTGGTCTGATGTTGTTTGTTCTCAGACTGAAGGACTCTCTTTAATAATTCTTGTAAATTTGGTTTGGTTTTTACATATTCCCTTAATTTCTGTTCATCTGGAAATGCCCTAATTTCACCATCATATTTGAACGAGAGTTTTGCAGGATATATTATTCTTGGCTGTCAATTTTTTTCTTTCAAGGTTTTATATATGTCATCCCATTGCCTTCTTGCCTGCATGGTTTCTGCCAAATAATCCGAGCTTAGTCTTATTGTTTTTCCTCTGTATGTGACTTTTTGTTTTTCTTGAGCTGCTCTCAGGATTCTATGTCTTTGGTTTTAGCAAGTGTGATTATGCTATGCCTTGGTGATTTTCTTTTGGGGTCTATCCTATATGGGGTTCATTGAGCTTCTTGAATGGTCAGCTTTTCATCTTTCATGATATTAGGGAAGTTTTATGTCAGCAATCAGCAATTCTTCAATGATCCTCACTGTGTTTCCATTTTCTCCCCCTGTTCTGGAACTCCAGTCCTTCGAAAATTTTTGCTTTTGATTGTATCCCACATAATTCTCAGTTTCTTCATTTTTCTCGTTCTTTTTTATGATTTTTTTCCTCAGAGTTGTAGCCAAGTGTTTGTCTTCAATTTCACTGATCCTGTCTTCTATCATTTCAAATCTGCTCCTCAGCCCTTCTATGACACTGTCCGTTTCTGAAATCCTGTTGTTTATCTTTTGGATTTCTAATTGTTGTTTTTGTATGATTTCTAGTTGTGAATTTATTTTGGCATTTTGTTCCTGTATTATTTTCCTGAATTCTTCCATTTTTTGGTCTGTATTTTCCATGAATTTGTCTGCCTTTTCCATGAGTTTGTCTATTTTTTCCTCATTTTAGTCTGCTTTTTGCTTCAACTCTTGGATAGCTCTGAATATTAGAGATTTGAATTCCCTATCAGGTAGTTCTAGTGCCTTTTCTTCCACTGGAAAGTCATCTGGTGTTTTAGTTTGGATGCCTACTAGAACCATCATGTCCTTTTTTTTTTTTTTTTAATATGTTTTGATATTGTCTGCTGTCTTTGGGACATTCAGTAGTTATTTTCTTTGTTTATTGATTGTAGATTTGTTTGTTTCATCCTACTTTTTAATTTTATTTGGTTATGTCTGAGGAGGCAGGCTGTGCATTCTTTGTTCTTTGCTCGTCTGTAAGCATGATACTTTTCACCTCTTTGTCCAATGGGTAGGGCCAGTCACTCAGCTATGGTGCAGCAGGGCAGGTCTAGCTGAAGGGGAGGGGCTGGGATGGGTTGTTTGTGGCATGTACGAAGGCTGACAGGGTGGGCCAGGAATCAGTACAGGGCAGGTTCCAGTAGGCCATGCCTGTGCTGCTCAGGGATGTGAAGTTCAGTGCACGGCGCAGGTAGGCAGGAAGTAGGGGTGAGATTGTGATGTGTGGAGCTAAGATGGGTATGGGAATGAGGAGAGAGATGGGAAAGAGACAGGAGCCAAAACTAACCAGACAACAAAAAAAGAGTGCTAAGGGAGCTTGCCGTTGGAGTGGAGAGATGAGAAACTGAGAAATGGATAAAAAGAAAAAGGAAAAAGAGGAAAAAAAAGGAAAAAGAAAAAATAATAAATAAAATTAGAAAAAAAAAAAAGAAAAGCGCCCAGGGATCCCACCAATGTGGCTGCAGAGACTGGGGAAGTGGCTCCCAGGCCACGCAGAATGTCTAGTTATAAGGGGTAGAGGTGTCACACAGTGCCAGGTATTCAGGAGACAGGAAAAGAAGGTACATATAGAGAGATGAGAAACTGAGAAATGAAGAAAGACAAAAAGGAAAAAAGAAATGCGCTCAGGGATCCCACCAGCACGGCTGCACAGATTGAGGAAGTGCCTCCCAAGCCACGCAGTACAGCCTGGGCAGAAGGGCTCCCAAGTCACAAAAAGGAAAAGAAAACAAACAAACAAAACAAAACATAACAAAACAAAAAAAAACCCTGGGGATTCCATCAGCATAGTGGCGCAGGCTGGAGAAGCAGTTCCCCAGTCGAGTGGCACTTCACAGCCTTTCAAAAAGAAGCAAAGATGGCACATGGAGCCAGGTGTTTGAGAGAAAGGAGGGGGAGGTGGTAAGAGGCACGGAAGAAACCAAAAGAAGCAGAAAAAAGCAACACCAGCAACAAACAAATGGCACTCAGTGTGGGTGAGGCAAATCCAAGTGGCATGGGGCCGAAGTCAGTGTCTCCTGGCCAAGAGACTGCAGCTGGTGGGAAGCGGAGGAGGATGAGTGGCAGGGGGCAGGGGGGAGCATATATTGCTGGTTACCGGGCTCTGTCTCCTGCTGGGAGCTCCATGAAGCTGCTTTCCCATACTCCCTGTCCACCAAACTCCAATGTGGGAAGAGTGAATCCAAGTGGAAGGGACCCTGCACTTTCCAGCTGGCTGAGCTACTGCAGCCAGCTAGGAGTTGATGGAGGTAGAGCAGGGAGGAGAACGATGGGAGTGGGTGGGAAAGCATATATCACTGGTTACCAGGTGCTCTGTCTCCTACTGGGAGCTCCATGAAGCTGCTTTCCCATACTCCCTGTCCACCAATCTCTGACAGGAGTGCAAGATGGCGAATCCGTGCTGCGTTAGCTGATAGGGGACCTCCACACCTATTTCTCCTTGCTGTCTGTTCTCCATCAGTTTCTTATTCCGTTTGATGCTTGGCTGAGTTCTTTATCTCTTCATTTGACACTTAGGGTTCCAGGATTGACATTTATCTCTATTTTATTTAGTTTTTTGGGTCTTTGCTGTGGAGGAACGGCGTGGTACTTCTGTCTATAGCACAATGTTGGCTCCACCTCTTTGCCTACTTTGAGGATATGAAAATACTCTCCTATGTTATTCTCTAGAAGCTTTATTGTTTTAATTGCACATTCAAATCTATTATCCATTTAAAATTAATTTTTATGTGGTAGGAGGTAGGGGTAAACGTTTATTTTTTTCCATATGGAAATTGCTTCTGAACAGATTATTGTAAAGGCCATCCTTTCTTTACTGAATGACAATGATGCCTTTGTTATAAATCAGGAGACTGTATATGTATGGATCTGTTTCTGGATTCTAATTTGTTCCATTGGTCTACTTGTCTATCACTGCACTGTTATTACATTGTCTTGATTACTCTTGCTCTATAGTAAATCTTGAAATTTGGTAGTGTAAGTCCTTCAAAACTGCCCTTCTTCAATGTTGTCGTCTTTGCTATTCAAGATTCTTTGCATTTATATACAAATTTTAGAATCAGCTTTTCAATTTTTACAAAACTATTTCTGGGGTTTTGGTTGGGAATGTGTTGAATTTGTGATAACTGGCATCTTAACAACATTAAATCTTACAATCCATAAGCATTACTTGTTTCTCCATTTCCTTTAACTTCTTTTAGCAATGATTTGAGTTTTCAATGTAGAGATCATATACACTTCTTTTTATATTTACTCATAGATTTTTGATGTTTCTTTAATTTATATACTAAGCTCAATTTCAAATGCTTTCTTGTTATTATATAGAAATCCAATTGATTTTTGTATATTGCTTTTGTATTCAGTGAGCTTACTGAATTAAATATTCACTCTAATATTTTGTTTATGATTGTTTTGGATTTTATATGTAGACAATCATGTAAGAATTCTTTTTTTCAAATTTTAAAACTTTCAGTTTGTTTTCTTAACTTATTGCACTGGCTACAACCTCCAGTGTAATGTTTGAATATGGTAAAAGTGGACATCTTGTCCTGTTCTCAAATTTAGGGGAAAAGTATTCATTTTTACAATTAATTATAGTGTTAGCCTTATGTTTTATGGAGCTATCTTTTATCAGTGGAGACCTGGTTGCTCAGTGGTTAAGAGCTATGGCTGCTAACCAAAAGGTCAGCAGTTTGAATCCACTAGCCACTCCTTGGAAACCCTATGGGGCAGTTCTACTCCGTCCTACAGGGTTGCTATGAGTCAAAATCAACTTCATGGCAATGAGTTTTTTTTTGGTTTACTTTTTATTAGATTATAGAAGATCTCTTCTATTCCTAGTTTGCTCAGAAATTTTATCATGAATAGTTGTTAACTTTTGTCAAAAGCCTTTTCTACATCTTTTGAGATGTTAGTATGTTTTTTCTTCTTCATTCTGTTAATGTGGTGAAATATAATGTCTGTTTTGAGTGTTAAACTAACCTTGCATTCCTGGGGTAGAATTCCCTTAGTCATAAATTTTTAACCTTCATATATATTTTTGGATTGGATTTATTATTACTTTGTTTAGAATTTTTACAGCTAAGTTTTTGAGAGCAATTGACCTTCAGAGGTTTCAAGGCCATCTCTTTAGTTTCCCATGTCAGGCAGCCTCAAAATCTGGCAAATGTCCTGAGAGGTGGAACTCTTATATTTATGGCAAGTCCCCTCCTTCTAGTAGGATTTTGTCTCTCAATCACCACGACGCTTTTGAGTACTTTACTCTGTTTTCCCATACCAGACCTCCCACCTCCTAAGCTACCCCAAAACATTACAAATTCCCATGGAGAAAACTGGCCTTGTGTTTGGGACTCCACTAGTTTCCAAACTATCATTCCAGCCCCACATGACCCCCAAAAGTTTTGCTGACTTCTTTTATTCTCAGTTGAATCCTTCTACTTGAAAAAAAGCCAGGTCCTTATCCACACTCAGAATTGACAAATGCCCTCAGGGAAGAAAATGTCCTGTGGTTGTTGATTTACTTTGGAAAGACTCTTCCCTCTTTGGACTTTTTATTAATCTAATCTTTATTTCTTCCAAAGCTTTCCAAGCCTCAGTTTATTTGCAATTTATTTTATTTTTTTATAGTGGGAGAAGTGGCCTATTGCAATTTATTAAATCCAGAAGCACACATCCTCACTTCCCTTTACTTTACTTCTTTAGGTCCTGGTTTTCTCATTTAGAATATGATCCAAAAGATTATTCTTATAAGCCTTAAGGTCTCTAGGATTTTCAGTGTGGGATATTTTTATATTGTTTCCCTACACTAGTTTGTAACATAATGATATTTCATAAACGGATTAAATATTATGAAGATAAACAATGTATATTCCTGACCTTTAACGTGAATAATTACATAACATAAAATAATATAATGCAGTTTATGATGAACTAAGTAACTTTCCTTGTTTTGAGAAGAAAATAAGTGAATAAGTTCATTTATTCCTTCAGTGAGGTGTCATATGATCTTATTTGACCAACCAACCTTATGATATGTCACAATCTGGTTTGTATTTGTTAGAAGTATATTACTTTAGGCATTAAGTACAATATCTTCCTATTTTTTTTCTCCATTCTTTTCTGCCTACAGCTATTCCTGAGTTCCAGAAACAATGAAGCTCACAGTTCAGCATGTAGGTTTTCAACATCAGCTGATGTAACTGGTGATGTTGGTAATGATTTAACAGATGTCTGCACCAACTCAGGGACCCATGGACACTTGGAATTTCCAAACAGAGAATTCCAACACTGCCAGGTAATGTTTGGTGTAACACTGTTTCTCTGGGTTATAATGTAATCCACATGAAAATGCTCCTGAGCCAGTATTTTGTTGGAATAAATTTTAATCAATTAATTCATTATTATTATTCTTTTGAGAATCTACAGTATCCTTTGAACATGGTTAAGTCACTGAGAGGGAGTGCAAGAGAGGTAGGAAGTTTATGAGGTTCTACATTTAAGGAGTAATGATCTTGATGAAGAGATGAAAATATATACAGAGTTTTGAGAATAGCTGTGAGAGTCAAAGGAGACAAAGCAATGTTTTGGGCCCTACTTGGGAAGGATGAGAAGGTGCCAAGAGAGCAAACACATGGGCAGTGAATGACAGTTTGTAAATCATGCTCAGGTGGACAATAAAGTCATGTGTTAATGCCCCAGGGCCCTACTCTGGCTGATCTGCCTTGTTCTCCTTTCATTCCAGCCTCTGAACCTACCCGTGGGCCTTCCTTGAGCCCTTTCTGGTTCTGACCTTGCACGTTTACCTTTACTTAGAAAGCAGTTTGAACCTGTTATTTCTCACCTTGGTTTGGTGCCTAGAAGCATTCTTGAATTTCTGTCTCTGTTTCTTGTTAATGTATTTTCTTCACCTTATGTCTGACTAAAAGGTCTGTTCTCTCTTAGGACTAGAGTTAGAGGTAGGGTTAGCATTAGGGTTTGGGGAAAAACTTGCTGGTGGTGCTTGGTACTTTGGTTCAGTGCTTTTGGTTCTGAAATACACCCCTCCTCTGATCAATCCTGTTACAGAGAATCAGTTTGGAGAAGCTAACTTCGCTCTTTGACAAGATGAGAGAGGATAATAAACTCTTTATATGATGAGACACTGTAGGAGAATGGGTGATTTTGATAGATTGAAATTACTCGGATAAATGTACTATATTAAAATGAAAAGTACTATAGTAAAATTGAAATTAAAAGACCCAATTTTTTCTCCACTTGAAAGTGGTTGAATAATTGAAAAAAAGTTCAAAGCAATTTTATTATATTCAGACACATATGCAAAAGTGTCTGAGAAGGAAGGAAGGGAAGAAAATGAGGGAAAGAATGGAATCTTGGGTGACAAGGCTAATGGCAAAAATTCTATCTCTGAGGCTGGGTACTTGGTGTACAGAATCTTACAACAAATTATTCCCATATCAAAAGGGATGTGCCAGAACCAATCTTTCCTAATGAAAACTTATATTTTGGACCAATATTTATTATTCAGGAAGTCCCTGGGTGGTGCAAATGGTTAAGTGCTTGACTACTAACCAAAAGCTTAGTGGTTTGAACCCACCTAGAGACAATTCAGAAGAAAGCCCTGGAAATGTGCTTCCAAAAGATCACAGCCTTGAAAACCCTATGGATCAGTTCTACTCTGTACACAATGAGTTATCATGAGTTGGAATCAACTTGATGGCAACTGTTTTGTTTTGTTTTTAAATTACTCAACAGCTATTAAGATACTTTTAATGCATTCTTCTATTGCAGTAATCTATGCATAATATAAAACAAATTATCAATGACATTAGTTTTTCCTGAAATATTTGATTTTATTTTTAGTAAATTTGTTAAATCCTTTCCAGGTGAAACAAAATTTTATTGGTGACTGGTCTCTGTGGAAAATATTCCTGGCTTCTTTCTTAGCTTGTGTGATAACAACAGCAATTGGAGTACTCATAGTGTGTCTGGTATATAATGGGAAAAATACCAATCTCTCCATTGTTATCCAGCTTATTGAAAGTCATGGAACAACCTCATCTACTAGTGGAACAACTATGTCTACTACATCTGAATCTACAGTTAACACTACTACAACAGACTCTACAATAACATCCACTTCAAATGAGCCTACTGCCATAACAACCGTTATGAGCATGTCAAATGGACCTACCAGTACGACAACCACCACTAGCACTTTAACTGAAACTACAACCACAGCAGGCAGTACTACCACAACTGACACTGCAGCCACAGCAGCAGCTACTACAGTAACTGAAATCGTAACCACAAGAGTCACCACTACAGCAACCAACAGTACAACCACAGCAGCAGTCACCACTACTGCGTCTGAAACTACAACCACAGTAGCCACTACTACTGCAACTGAAACTACAACCACAGCAGCAGCCACCGATACTGCTGGTGAAACTACAACCACAGCTGCCACTACTACTGCAACTGAACCTAAAACCCCAACAGCAGCTAGCACTACTGTAGGTGAAACTACAACCACTAGTGCCACTACTTCTACAACTGAACCTACAACCACAGCAGCAGGCACCACTTCTCCAAGTGAAACTACAACAATAGCTGCCATTACTACTACAACTGAAGCTACTACCACAGCAGCAGCTACCACTGCTGTAAGTGAAACTACAACCAAATCTGCCACTATTATTACAACTGAACCTACAACCACAGCAGCAGCCACCACAACTGCAAGTGAAACTAAAACCACAGTTGCCACTACTGCTACAACTGAACCTAAAACCACAGCAGCAGTCACCACTACTGCATCTGAAACTACAACAACAGTAGCAGCCAGCACTACTGCTAGTGAAACTACAACAGCTACCACTAGTACTGCAACTGAACCTACAACCACAGCAGTAGCCACCACCGCTCCAATTGAAGCTACAACAACAGCTGCCACTACTACAACTGAACCTACTACCACAGCAGCAGCTACCACTACTGCAAGTGAACCTACAACCACAGCAGCACCGACCTCTACTGCAAGTGAAACTACAATCACAGCTGCCACTACTACTTCTGGTGAAATTACAACCACAGCTGCCACCACGACTGCAAGTGAATCTACAACCACAGCAGCAGCCACCACTACTGCATCTGAAACTACAACCACAGCAGCAGCCACCACTACTGCAAGTGAAACTACAACCACAGATGCCACTACTACTGCAACTGAACCTAAAACCACAGCAGCAGCTAGCACTACTATAAGTGAAACTACAACCACTGCTGCCACTAATATTACAACTGAACCTACAACCACAGCAGCAGCCACGACAACTGCAAGTGAAACTAAAACCACAGTTGCTACTACTACCACAACTGAACCTAAAACCACAGCAGCAGTCACCACTACTGCATCTGAAACTACAACCACAGCTACCACTGCTACTACAACTGAACCTATAACCACAGCAGCAGCCACCACTACTCCATCTGAAACTACAACCACTGCTGCAGCCCCCCCTACTGCAAGTGAAATTACAACTACAGCTTCCCGTACCACTACAACTGAACCTACAGCCACAGCAGCAGCCACCACTACTGCATCTGAAACTACAAC
>NW_004443999.1:4627605-4665550 GCF_000243295.1 Trichechus manatus latirostris
CCAGTACCACTACAACTGAACCTACAACCACAGCAACCGCCACCACTACTACTATCGAAACCACTACTGCAGCAGCAGCCACTTCTGCAACAACAGCATCCACTTCGTAACTGAACGTATTACTCCTGTTACCACTTTAGGGAACCTGTCACCACAACTGAACACAACTGCTTTTAATCTAATGAAGTGCAGTGACTCCTAATCATTGCTTTTCAACTGAATGCATTATCATGACTGCAATTTCCATTTCTACTGACCCCACAGCCATGACCTCCAGGTCCACATTAGCTGAGTCTATGACCAGCATAACTTCTGTTGAAGCTACTATCATAAGATTCAATACTAGCTTTTTTATTTCTTTTCCAGAGTAGTCACCATTCTTACATCAGTAGAGGCTATAACTACATTAGTCATCCAACCACTTTAACCCCAACATCAAATACTCTCATTTCCAATGTATCTACAACCTCATCACTTTGACAGAATCTACAGATACCACTCTTTGTTCTTCAACTGAATTCATACCACCCTCAATATCTACCTCCATATCCTTACTGAATCTAGTGTTTTAGAATATCATCTTTAACTTCCCCTGCCAACACCTCAACTAAAAATAAAATCAACACAGATAATTCCAACCCTACTGATTTTCTATGCAACGCCATAACTACGTCAGCTAAATTTAATCTCCACTAGCATCACTGTAAATAGAAAATTTA
This sequence comes from Trichechus manatus latirostris, assembly GCF_000243295.1. Classification (NCBI taxonomy): domain Eukaryota; kingdom Metazoa; phylum Chordata; class Mammalia; order Sirenia; family Trichechidae; genus Trichechus; species Trichechus manatus. Next base: position 4,628,325 of record NW_004443999.1, read on the forward strand.
ACCACAACTTCTACACAGTCTACTATCAACCACAATACTCACTGCCCTTTCGGTTGTGTTGATAACCATAATAATCACCGTCACATCAACTAACCATGTAACTACCATAACTTGTACTGAAATTTCACATGAAAACCATCATACAAATTGATCCTACAGTCATACCATCATTTCTATTGCATCGTCATTTCTACTACACCATTATTTTAACTACATGTACCTCTTAACAGGCAAAATTTCACTAAACCTTTCAGAACCTATTACCTGAGTCTTCTGACACTATTCTATTGAAATGTTATTTTAAACCAACCATTGTCTTTTCATCTGAACCAAAATCTAACACTGCTTTTAGTAAATCTACAATCACCACACCATCACTCCCACTTGACAGAAATGCCATCTTCATAATTACTTATTCCATTACAAGTGTATTTAAAACAAAAAACCAAACTCGTTGCTGTCGAGTAGATTGCAGCTCCTAGCAACCCTATAGGACAGAGTAGAACAGCCCCCATAAGGTTTCCAAGGCTGTAAATCTTTGCAGAAGCAGACTACCACATCTTTCTCCCACGCAGCGGCTGGTGGGTTTGAACCATCAAGCTTTCGGTTAGCAGCCCAGTGCTTTAACCACTGCACCATCACGGCTCCCCCCAACCATATTTAAGATGACTAAAAATTAATTCCTGACATCAACTATCATCACTTTCACACCTGAACTTGTATCTACTGTTAGTACCATAGGTGATTCTATGGTCAATATCACTGTCACCATGTCAACTATAACCACTGCCTAAATAACCACTTCTAAACAAGATTTACTGAATGACCAGTTCAACTATCACTTTTATGACAATGAATTTCACCCCAAAAATCTCCACTTAGACTTAAAAGTCTTGTTTATTAGACCCAAAAATTTACTGTGAAGTTTCCTATTTTTTCTGAAGTTACAGATAATAAAATTTTCATATAAAGTAAATCAAAATATTTATGTTGGAAACCTGTATTGATTAAATAAAATAGTTACCAAATGTGAATAGAGTCTTTTATTATTCCAAAATTTTAGCCTTTAATATACAAATTTCATATGTAATAGGGAAGAGATACTCTATATGGTAGAGTCTGTTAAAGAAGGCACAACTTTGACTATTTTCCAATTCTTCTATATCCGTGTTTCCAATTAGAAACGATTTGGATGTGAAATGTTCTGAAACAGGTCCGGTGTGTAAATAAATACAAGCTTATTTTTAAAAGGTGGAAGATTTTCCTAGTTTGATACACTCTAGGTGCTCAATAAATATTTTTAAAATAAATACATAAATGGGAGTGTCAGCTATGTAGGCTCCCTGTAGGCCAGGACCTGGCCTCTATGTTTAATTCTTTACACCAACTATCATCACTTCCACACCTGAATCTGCGTTTACTCCTAGTACCATAGGTGATTCTAGCAGATATGCACCTAGCAGATAATAGTGTTCAATAAATGAAAATAGTGACAATTATATAAATTCATTATGAAACCAAGAAAATCTTAGAATTGGAAGTATATTATTAAATCACCTTTCATTCTACTTTTTCTTAGTGTTAATTTATGCCAATTAGTACTGCTTTTCTCATTTTTTAGTTGAAGTACAATATATATGCAGAAAATGCACAAATCATGTTACAGCTCGATGAATTATCATAAAGCGAACACATCCATACCCAAGCCAAGAAATAAAACATTACCAGTACTTCAGAAGCACCCCATGAAACTATTTAATTTTTTCCTTCCCAAAATTAATCACTATCCTGATTTCTAACACACTTGATTATTTTGACTGATTGTAAGCTTAGTAGAAATGGAATGTATGGTATGTTTATGAAGTGAATTTTGTGTCTAGCTTCTTTGGTTCAATCTTATGTTTGTGAGATTTATGTATGTTTTGTTTATAGCAATGGTTCCTTCACTTGCATTGTGTTATTTGGGTTATTTCCGGTTTGGAGCTATTACAAAAATCGCATGCTTTGTGCAACACTGTTATATGTGTGTTTTGGTACATATATTATGCATAGGGCTTTTACTAGAGAATAATTGCAAAGTCATAGAATAAGACAATGGTCAACATTAGTAGATGCTTCCCAGCTGTTTGTCAAAGGATTACTATCTACACTCCCATTGCATTATATGAGAGCTCTGGTGACTACACATTCTTACCAACATTTGGTTTGGGCAGACTGTAATTTCAACATTCTGGTAGGTGTGTAGTCATATCTCACCATGGTTTTAATTTCTTTTTCCTGATGACACCCAAGGTTGAGCACGTTTTAATCTATTTGGTTACCTTCTATTTTGAAATGCTATGCAAGTCTTTCGACTATTTTTCAATTGGGTTGTCTTTGACTTTTAATTGAAGCGTTTGGTCCTTCTACTTTTAATGTAATCTCTGATTTTTTTTCTTTCAGTTAAATTTATTTCTTTTCTTGGCCTTCATTTTTTACTCCTTCTTTGCTTCATTTTCTCTCCTTTTACCTGTTTAAATTAATTTAGTGTTTTTTTTATTATTTCTTTTTCTCCTTTGTTATTTTGAGTTTTATGTTCTTTCACTATTGCTTTAGTATTTACCCAACATTATAACATACATCAATTACCTATTAGGGTCTAATATAACTGATTACTATATCATTTCCCTGGAAATAACCTAAGTTCCTATCATTAGGAGAATGGATAAATATTTTAGGGTACATATTCAATGATCTTATAAAGCAGAAAAATGAATGCACTAGAGCTGTAGGTGTCACCATGAATGTTTCACATCATCATACTAAAGAAAAAAAAAGCTTGCTGAAAAAATAAGTAGGATAGGACTTATATAAAGAAAAAACACATGCAAATATTTTATACTATTTAGGAATATATGTAAATATATTAAATATAAAAAATGCACGATGAAGTTTGAGGGGCTAGAAGGGGCTAATTCTTTTAATGTCTTATGGGCCATATTACTATTAAATTGAGTCAGAATTGACTCAACAGCAACGGATATTAAGAGAAATCCTGCTGAAGGCTTTTGAGCAGGAGAGTGGTATATCTGCTTTAATTTAAAAAGAACAGTGTGGATGTTTCTTGGAGAAGAGAAAGGATAGGGGTGTAAATGTGGAAGTCTGGAGACCACTTGGGAAAGTATTGCAATGGGTCAGTAAGAGGGGATGGTGTGTTGGGTGAAAGTGCTCAATACAGTGCCTGGCACATGGTAAGTGACCAATACCATGAATGTTACTATTATTGCTCAGATTATTTCAGGGATATAAACTCATTTCTTCTTTACTGAGAGCAGACACCTCCACCCCAAACAATATTTTTTCCAAGTAAAATGACCATGTTGTTTTTTGGAAGTTGTGTCTTATCTCTTCTAGATTTATACTTTAAAGTTCTCATCATCTCCTCTCTCACTTTGTGTATTTGATTTCAATTCTCTACATTTCACAAAAGCCTCTGTGTAAACCTGGACCCATCTCTATCATTTCCCTCAAAGGGCATCCTCTCTACCTTTGTCTTAGCAGCTTTCCCCTTCTGTAATGCCCTCTTCTACCCACCTATGAGCATCATGAAGTTTAAGATTCGGTTCAGAACTATCACCTCCAAGTAATGACTGGTTCATCACTCTCAGGCCTGGGCATTTTGAACATCATTCCAAATCTCTTTACTTTCAGTCCCAGCCCATCCACCCTGCCTGAGTCTCCCTATAATCCTCACCACTGAATCCACCAAACCTTCCAAACTGCAGTCTCTGTCTTGCCCCAGTTTCTGCTGTAGTCCAGACCAAAAATCTCAGACAAAATATTATCCAGCCTCTTATCTTCTGGGGTTGCTTCTTACTCCCATCTGCCACCTCCAACCCAGATTAGGTAGGCAGATAAGCAAATCCCAAGCTCTGACAGCAAAGTTGCACTGACCACTCCACTCTGGACCTTCCTTGCTGCCACCCTGAGCAAGTGTTTGATGTCCAGTGCTGACCCTTGGGTTTCTGCTGTGGTTGCAGGATTAGAGCTCACCCCCGTCTCCCACAGGGCCCCTGGTCTGATAACCCCATTATGGCCTTGGAGTTTACAAGTTCTTGTCTATGAGTTAGTTTGTAGGCCTGTGATACTTTGAGTGTCGCTTCTGAGTTCACCCTATTTACCAACAAGGAGCCCTGGAGGTGCAGTGGTTAAAAGCTCAGCTGTTAACCAAAAGGTCAGTGGTTGGAACTTACCAGCCACTCTGCAGGATAAAGATGTGGTAGTTGGCTTCCAAAAAGATAACAGCGTTGCAAACCCTGTGGGGCAGTTCTACTCTGTCCTATAGGGTTACTATGAGTTGGGATCAATTCAACAGCAACGGGTGTGGCTTTTTCCCTCCAATAGGGCTTGCAGCCTTACTTTGCTCTTTTTTGGGTCTCATCCCTGGAGACCGGGTCTTTTCCATGAACCTCAGCTCCAAGGGCTGGGGTCCCACTGACTTCTGGCCAACCTTGACAAAGATTGTAAGACTGTAAAACTCTTAGCTACTTCCTGATTCCTGTACTCAGAGCACCTGCTGAGATGCTGTAGTGCTAATCACTTACCTGAATCCTTGTCAGAGATTGTAGCGTTTGGAAGGATAGGACGCTTGGCATCCTTGACTGGATTTGCTAAACCCTTGCTATTATTTGGAATCCCTGGGTGGTGCAAATGGTTAACATGCTGGGCTGCTAACTAAAAGGTTGGAGATTCTTGAGTCCACCCAGAGGGTCTTTGAAAGAAAGGCCTGGTGATCTACTTCTGAAAAATTAGTCATCGAAAGCCCTAAGGAGCATAGCTCTACTCTGACACACATAGGGTCGCCATGAGTCAGAATTGACTCAGATGACAACTGGTACTGGTACGATTATTTTGAGCTTAGACTCCTGCATCTACTGCTCCATGGATGGTCCATTTCCAGCCCCCAACCTCTTCCTTGTCTTGCTGCCAGTTAACAACCAGGCCTCCCTGATCCATCCTGAGGTAAGTCGTCAGCATTTTTATGGTTTTTCAATATTTTTCTTGTCCACTTTGATTGACTGACTTTTAAATAAATATCTTTTACCTCCTTCTCCCCATTATTATTTCTTATATCAGCTGTATTAAGATATAATTCACATACTGTAAAATTAACTTATTTAAAGTGTACAACCCCTTTCACTATTCTTAACAAAAATGCACACAGTAATTTAGAATGACCTTAATTAAGTGATTGTTGAATGAATAACTGGAGGAACCTCAGTCTGATGCGCTCAACTTAGCTTGGGACTCACTAAGTGTATCTATAAGATTTGATGTGGCATCAAGAACATAGGAATAATAACTCTTAATATTAGAGAGGTTATGAGGATTGTATTATGATCAGAGAGGCACACCCACTCATAAAGCACACATCTCTCCATAATAAATGTCCGTACTATTATCGGGAAGCAGAAAGTGCAACAGATACTGCACAGGTATACCACCCATTTAGGAGACTGCAGTGACACTTTGTAACAGCGATGGTACTATTCTTTTTCTTACCTTGACCCATTAACAATGATTATCAGCCTTAGGTAAAAGTCAAATGACTAATTTTCGTCTTTTAAGAGGTAAGTTTTCTTATAAATCTTGAATAACTGGGGGGCATTTTTGTGGTGTCAAAATAATTAAGGGCTACAATTTGGAAGCAGAATTTGATTTGTTTGTTTCCCTAGAAAATAGAGCCAGGGTAAAAAGTTGAAGTCACTGAGAGGAAGATTTTAACTCAAGATAGAGAAGAATGATGAGAACAAAATCGAAGAGAATACTGAATCCTAGAACGTGGATGAGCTCCTGGTGACTGTAAGGGGCATGCGGAGGCTGGAAGATAGAGTTCACCTTCATTCAGTGGAGTTTCATCTTAATCTCTGGGACCCTTCTCTTTTAAGTCAAGCTTAATTATATACATTTATAAAAGCAAAGAACATTATCCCTGATAAAACACAACTATTATTATTTAAATGAACCTTGACATTTTTAATCTAAAGTCAAGTATTACATGTATTAATAACTGTAATAAGACCAGGATATAAACCTCAGTAGGACAAATCCTTGTCTGTTTTATTTACTGTGGATTAAATAGTCATTGCACAGAACTATGCCTGGCACATAATGCATTCTCAGCAAGTATATATTGGCTGAATGAATGAACAAAAGACAGTACTCTATCAATAAAAACACAATTGACATTTCAAAGTAGGCTTAGAATGAAATCTGGTGCAATTTGGAATTAGAAAAATCACTGATAATGGATGAAAACATATTTTTCAGCTGTTTAGTTTTCTATTTTGAGTAGTCTAGTTATTGACATTCTAAGATGTTATCTAGGTACTAAGCCTTCATTAATTTTAATTTGGTAAAAAGACAGGCTGCCATAGATATTTGTAGTTGGATTGAGTAAAATAACCACCCTTAAATTTTATGATAGTCACATAAGATAATGTGGAAACGTTTCCTTTTATTTTATTTTTTACTTTTACTTTTAACAATTTTATGCAAAGGACTAATTGAATCGATACTGGTTCTGATAGAGCTTTTGAAAAGTTCTTTGTGTCTTTTGTTATTATTTTATAATGATATTTCTCATTCCTTTAAATTAACTGAATACTGGAAATATAATTATCAGTAACTGCACTATATTTTTAAGCCTGTTGTCTGGCTTTTTAGTTACTATATCAATCAAACAACATAAAATGATGAATTATAACAATCCCTTTGCCTGAAAACTGTCAAAAACCAGAGCGTTGGAGGTGTCAAACTGGTTTCAGCCAATCAATGAACCAAGTAAGAATGCAAAAATGCTTTAATTATCATCAGACCATAGTGAAATTTCAGCCAAGGCGTTTCGTTGTGGGTAAAAAATACAACAATTTTGACATAACATTAAAAGAAACTCTGAAATAAGCCACTACATTATTTTGGCTAGAGAATGACCAAGTATCGAAGAGCTTTCACTGCTCTATTAACTAATAAAGATTTCCAAGTTCATTAGGCTAAAAGTCAACAAGAGGTTGAAGAGTCTTCACTGGGGATCCCTGCTTACCCTTTAAATATACACAGGTGTACATTGTACGACTGCAAAGGCAACACACTACACAATTGTAAGGGACATCATTTTAACAACCTTGGATGAAAAAAGTGTCCCTGGAGTTGGGCAAAGTGACAGTTCTGGATATACCCATACATTCTTTGCACATTATATTAATCTAGGTGTGTTCTACTCTGTCCTGTTGAACAATATAGTAATACCTGCCTAAGAAGTGTTCTTTGACAAAGTACAGATCATATGAATTTTGCAGTAACATATTTTCTTTAGTACTTTGTAATTTGGTCTTGCAACTGTTTAATCAATTAGGCATTTTGGAGGTGGAATCTTTCAGTTATTGCACAATTATTAGATATTATTTATTCCTCTGTATGATATCAAAATAAGGTATAGTTACAAATGAACACTTACGAAATTTTGTCTACTTTGTGGTTATGGTGCTCCAGGGCCAAATTAAGATGGTGTCTCTGTACCACAATAAGGTAGTATTAGCAAAAGATGTAATAGTTCAGCTGCTATGGAAGCCTAGGGTGCATAGGTAGTTGTTCTTTATGAAGGTTTTAGAGGTCCAAGCTTCTTCCTGCTCACTGCTCTGTTGTTCATAGGTTGTTGCCCTTAACTCCCTGTTAGAGGATGGCTCACCCATTCATCAGCCTTCAAACAAGAAGGAAGGGAAAGGGAAAAGAGAGGGTATATGCCTTGCTTTTAAAGGCAGAACCTAGAAGTTGCACACATACCTTGCTGTCTCATGGTATGAGCTAGAGTGTAGTCATATGGCCACACCTAGCTACAAGGAGGTTGAGTAGTGCAGCCTTCCTCCCTGGTGGGTATGTGCTCAGCTAAAAATCTCAACGTTCCTGTACTATAAAACTGAAGGGGAGAATGGTTACTAGGAATAGCTAGCAGTGTGTCAAACAAGTAGCCAGCTTGAAAAATAATTGCCCAATTTGTAGCCCATTCAAGTGCAATATTATTTGTTTGCTGATAATTGTTACATACAGTTTAAAATGACATCATTTTTCCAACGTTTAATACCATTGGAACACTGAATTCACTTGGACTCTTATAGCCCACGGGCCCAGAGACTACATAATGATTTTGCTGTTTAATTTCATTACTTGGAAGGCATATTATATTGCTATTTGGGATGCATCCTCCCTCAGCTTCTCCCTCCTTTCATAGTTTTTTCATTGTCTATATGTTTTAGATGCTGAGGCAATGTCAGTCTGTTTTAATTGATTCTAAAGGGTGAAAGGTAAAACCACGCACATACACACACACACAACTTCAAGAAGTCAGGGAGGGTGTTTGTTCCTTTAGCATCTAGCATAATGCCTGGCACACATTGAATGAGTAAATAAAAACTGGCCACATTTTAACATAAGAAAAGTTAAAGTTATTTCTCACAAACACATTAATATTCCTTCCTAAATATTTTGGGGGATTCCATCCCTTCTCTTTAAAATATTTTTTAGGATAGTAGTTCTCAAACTTTGGTGTACATAATAGTCATCTGAGCAGAGTATGACCCCACCCTCAGATTTAGTCTGAGAGAGGCCTGGGAATAAGCATTTCTGAGAGGCGTGCCATCCTTTCCAACACTGGGACTTAATTTACTTGCTTCTTCAGAGCCCTGGTGGCACAGTGGTTAAAGCAATTGACTGCTAACCAGAAGGTCAGTGGTTCGAAACTAGTGGCTCTGTGGGAGAAAGATGTGGCAGCTTCCATAGAGATTTAAAGCCTTGGAAACTCTATGGGGTCACTATGAGTGGGAATCGACTCAACAGCAGTGAGTTTGGTTTTGTTTGGTTTGTGTTTGAAGGAGATGTAATGGGCCCTGTCATGGAATGTCTGCCTTTCTTTATCCTGAGCTAGAATATGTGAAATGGCTACTAGACTGAGCTACAAATAAAAGCGAGCTTCTGAACATATCCCCATTATTAAACTGGTTGTCTCACTTCTCTCAGTTTCTCTAGGCCTTGGTTTTCTTAATTGTGAAATGGCAGGGTTAGAATAGATGGTTTGGGATGTCTGAGGAAGAATGTCAGTGGAAGATTGAGATGTATTAAATTAGAAGGATCTCTAGGTAGTCAATTATTGCTGATGACATGCCTATCATAAAAAAAGAAAACATTACTTTTCAACTAGCTTTTGATTATTCACTATTGAAGAGTCTTTTTTAAAAAAAACTTTTATTTGAATACTATTCTTCACTAAGAACTTTGTGTGTCAGTTTTGTGAAGATGTGCTTGGATAGTGTATTGGATGCTAATTGTTAATTTCTAAACTGACAGTAATTTCTGAATTCTGACCCACTGTCATTTAGATTTTGCTGAATAACAAAGACTTTTCTACTATGTAAAGAGGATGCTGCCTCAGTAGTTAAATTTGCAGATGTTGAAAGAGCTTGCTTGCTCGATTCTCTTTTACTAAATTTCCAGGTGTCCCTTTTGGAGACAGAAGACCTTAGTGACTACATTAGAAGTTATTTGTATATGAGCTTCACCAGCTCTGAGTTGGAGCCCTGAGGAAGTGGACTCAGGACAGGCATCCATAAGTTGAGGGAGCAGAGTTGGGAAGTTTTCGAGCAAAGGAGGATAGCCTGAAAATATCAAGGTGGCGTAGTGGTTAAGAGCTATGGCTGCTAAACCAAAAGGTTGGCGGTTTGAATCTACCAGGTACGCCTTGAAAACCCTGTGGGGCAGTTCTACTCTGTCCTATAGGGTCGCTATGTGTAGGAATCAACTCGACAGCAACAGGTTTATTTATTTATTTTTAATGAGCAGTGAGGACCCCCGGTAGCACAGTGGTTAAGTGCTTGGCTGCTAACTGAAAGGTCAGTGATTCAAACTCACCAGACAGTCTATGGGAGAAAGAGTGGCAGTCTGCTTTCATAAAGATTTTAAGCCTTGGAAACCCTATGGGGCAGTTCTGCTCTGTTTTATAGGGTCACCATGAATCGGAATCTGCTCAGTGGGGTTTGGTTTTTTTGTTTGATGAGCAGAGAGCTAAGGATACCTGAAAGAAAGTCCAATAGGAGAGATGATTGTTGGAAAGAAAGCAATGGCAAACTTTACCTACTTCAGAATTTTATCATGGAGACTCTCCTAAAGTGAGAAGGAAGTATTCCCTTGAGAAATCGAGGCTGAGAGAAACTGAGAGAAATGAGACAACCTGTTTAATAATAGGGACACATTCAGAACTTGCCTTTTATTGTTCAAACTAGTAGCCATTTCACATATCCTAGCTCAGGATGAAGAAAGGCAGACATACCATTACAGGGCCCATTATATCTCCTTCAAAAACAAATGAACAAGCAAACAAAAAAAACAAGTAAATTAAGTCCCAGCGTTGGAAAGGATGGGAACACCTCTTAGAACGATGTTGCCAAAAGGTAAGAGAAGATAATATGACATATAATTTCAGAATTTTTTTTCTGTTTGGAGGACCAAGAGGGAAGTGACAATAGCTCCCAGAGGCAAGATTGGTTTTCTTGTTTCTTGTATTAATTACCACCTTACTCTTTTTCTAAGGTGGGTCCCAAATTGGGGAGTGATTGCTTATCACTTAATTTAATTCATACCTGCACTGATGCATCATAGTTGATAACATGGTAATGTCAATCAACTCAATGATTTCTCAAGATTTCAGGTATAAATTACAGATGAGATCAAACTGAAAATTGTTCCTGGAGTTAAGCATGAAGCAGCTGATGTTCAACAATGGAGAAAGGGCATGGAAAAATATATTGCGAATATCGAATCTCCTGGAAACCAGTGAGTATTTATTTTTCCATTATTTTTCCATTTTGATAGCTTGATTTTGTGAGTCTTACATCCATTCCTTACAGAAAAATCAATATTACTTTTTTTAATTTTCAAAAAAGATATGCATACTCCTAGTTATTAAGGAATAGGCAATTTATTAACTTTCTAACCACTAATTGTCAATTACAAATCTTATAAATTTATTCATATATCATTTCATACGTAGTTTAGAAATTATATCAAATATTTAGTAACCTAAAACAGATGCAATTTCTTGGCAACATGATTTAGTCAAATGTTAAAATAATATTGTACAGTCATAGTTAAAAATAATAAAGCAATGCCGACTTTAATTTCTTCAAAAAAGATGTGTTTTGAAAAGTTTAATATCTAGATTTTAGCATATAATGTCTAGATTTATTTATTTATTTTGCCACAAATTCTAGACCTGTGAAAAGTCAAATGTTTCCAAAATCCTTGAAGATTAGGAATTAATCCTGGATATGGACTCTAGGTCTAAGAAGGATCACCTCTAAAAAAAAACTCTGTCGTATACAGCATTGTTGAGATGATTGTTCATGTTTTAATACCAAGAGTTAACTCCTTGCTACTTAGTTTTTACATATATATATTTTTTGTAAGTGAACAAGTCTAATCAAATTGCTCTTAATATTTACAAAAATGTGAAAATATATGGAATAATGTAAGTGCAGCTTGAAATGAACAGTTCAAAAGACAAAGTGTATGCAGTAATATATTTCCCCATCCAAGAGACAGAACAAAGGAGAAAGTCATGTTGCTCAATAAATATTTCCTGAATGAATGATTCTCAAGGAAGAGACCTCTGCCTTAAAAGCAAGAGATTTATTTCTCGTGGTCCTAAGTAACGATGAGACCTTAATCCCATCCTCTGAAGATGGTCTCTAGGTTTTTTTCTGAATTTTTAGTTCTCTAGCTGGCAGTTTGTGATACCAAAATACTCCAATCATGATGAAAAGAAAGCTCCTTTCAGGAAGCTATTTGTTAATTTGATATGATGGTTTCTCTGGATAATGACAAACAGAAATATTTTCAAACATTATTTAAAATGAGATTTAGAACATTTTTTTTATTCATCTGGACATTTGAACATAGTTATGGAGAGAATTTTTTCCATTGATTCACAATTTGACCAATGAAATTAAATAAATTAAATACCATCTCAATAGGCAAAAAAGACAGTGTAGGTATTTTTCTTTTCCCCCTGGGAAAACATATAATTTTAAGTTAATATTTTAAAGGTATAAAACAAAAATATAGCACTTTATTTAATAAGCCTGCCTAATGCACCTCAGTTTTATATTGTGACCATTATTGGCTAATACTGGTGAGTTTATTAATGTTGGAGCCTGGGTAGCACGGTAGTTAAGAGCTACAGCTGCTAATCAAAATGTCAACAGTTTGAATCCACCAGCCACTCCTTGGAAACACTGTGGGGTAGTTCTTCTCTGTCCTATAGGGTCACTATGAGTTGGCATTGACTCGACAGCAATGGGTTTTTGGTTATTAGTGTTATTCTCAATGCTCTGACACCTTAAATTTTAAAATTTATATCCAGAGCAACTTAACACACAAAAATTACTATTTGTGCTTCAGTATTTGTGATCAAAGCTACAACCATAGCTAGGTCTGACCCCAGTGTCACAGATTCTCCATCTTGGAGTAGACACCACCCATCATCCTCCATCTTAGAAAGGGATAGGTTTCCAACACGGCAAGAAGGCTGGAAAACTAACCTGGTGAGTGAGTTTTATTCTATTACAAAGTGCATTAAAATGTCCGGTTTTATCAGCCCCTGGCAAATAGAGTGATAACCAAGATTAAACAATGGTATCAACACATGGGAAACAGTATGAATCTAGATTTCCCCAAGTTGCCTACTCAATAACAGACAGAATTTTATTAAAAGTTGCCTGTAATTTTTATACTATGTTTTCTTTATTTAGTCACAGTCATACTTGCTGTTACTTTTAATGATGATTGCCCAATTGGACAGTGTTTATTTATTTAAGTGTCTAATTATATTTAATTAGATTTACTGTAACTGTCATCCAACCAGCAAGGCAGTAGATATAAGAAGACCTTTCCTCTTATAAACTTCTTGACTTTGAAACTGTATCTTGGATTTGCTTTTCTTTTACCCTTACTTGAAAACCCCCACCTTACCCCTAAAGAATTTTTTCATCAAATTCTTTCTTTTTCTTCTTAAAAATATTTATGAAATGTGGTAGACATTAAGAATAACAAGTAAGAGTAATATCCTACCATGCATTTACCACCACGGTTCATAAATGAAAGATAAAAAATGATGCCGTTTTTCCCTCCCCAGCACTCTCTGACTGCAGTTATAGCCACTGTCCTCAGTTTGGCTGAACTCAAATTTCTTCACTTCCCTCAATCCTACCTCATTCATAACAATGTTTTATTATTTTTGTGTCTAAACCAAAAATCTATTGCCGTCAAGTCGATTCTGATTCATAGAGACCCTATAGCACAGGATAGAACTGCCCCATAGGGTTTCCAAGGAGTGGCTGGTGGATTCAAACTGCCAACTTTTTGCTTAGCAGCTGAACGCTTAACCACTGTGCCACAAGGGCTCCATTTTGTATATACATAGGTTTATTGATTATATGCAGAGCTATTTCGCTTCCCCATCCCCCGCAATAGAGCATAAATTCCTTGAGGCAAGAAAGAGACCAGCAAATAAATGCATGCTAATAGATTACAAAATGCTTTATCTTTTTTAGCTCTGTCCTAGACTCAAGTGTTCTGCTGAATGGAGCATTATGTGACTGTTAACACAGGATGTGGGGGGTTTTAAATGGTGGTTTTACTTGCAGGCACTTCAGGCTTAGAAGGAGCAAAATGGCTCTCCCACACTTTCTAAACTGTATTACTAAGGACAAGTCAATGAACCACTTTTGGCCTCATTATTCTTATTTCTAAACTAAGTACCAGGGGTTGTTTTTGGTAAACAATCAATTCTCTTTTGGCTTTAAAAATTTATGAATATTTAGATTTTACACCTAATAGAAGCTGTGTAATGTATGTCTTCATATATGATTCACCTATATGTGTTTTAAACATGAGAATATTTAATAAATGCATATCATATGATGATGATAATGGATGATGTATAATCTTGGACCATAGCATTTAATAAAGTATATAATGAATAACCACCTGTCTAGAATTATTTTGAGAGGAAATTTTAATTCTTCTTTAAATAATATTACATTTTAAAATTTATTCACTAAAAAAGCCTTGTTTCAAATATTGATCTTCTGCTAACAACCTCATGATATGTCACAAGCTTGTTTATAAATTTTAGAATGATTCCACTTTACAAATTCAACACAGTGGCTTCCTGTTCTTTCTATTTTCCCCATTGTTTCTCCTTGTAGACAACGCAGAGGCCAAATGACTGTGAAGCTCACAGTTCAGCATGTCAGTTTTCACCCTCAACAGAAGCTATCAGTAAGGCCTGTATGGATGTCACTGCTGTCTGTATTGACCCAGGAACCTCTGAACACTCAAAATTCCCAGAAAGACAATGCCGACATGGATAGGTAATGTTTGTGACAACCCTGCCTTCCCAATGTTAACCCATAGCAGTGGTTCAGTATTTACTGGAATCTTTTTTTTTTTCCTTTTAAGAATGGGTGGGTGAACAAGTAGAACGTGGAGGCACATAGGGCTCTGTTCTGTGGGGACCTGCGTCACCCATCTACCTTGATCCAATCCTCAAGTCTGCTTGGGTGTCCTTCCTTTAGCCCTCTAAACTCTGATCTCTTTTTTTTTTTAAAAAAAAAAAAACAAAACTAGTTATTATGGAAAATTTAAAACATACAGAAAAGTAGAGAGGTACAGAATGACTCTATATACAGATTACTTAGCTTCACCAATTGTCAACATTTTCCCAGTCATGTTGCATCTATCCTTTTCCATACATATCAGGTCATTTCACCTGCATACAGCTCAGCATGCTTCTCTAGCTGATAAGAACATTTTTAATGACATAATCACCTTCCTTTTATTATACTTAATCACATTAAGAGTAATTCTTTAGTAGCATTGAATATCTAATCCTTATTCAAATTGCGCGTCATCTCAAAAATTACTATTGTTTGGCTCTAATTAGGATGCAAACAACATCTACACATTGCTTTGACTGTTAAGTATTTAGGTTTCTTTTAGTCTAAAACAGTTTTTAGATGTTTCATTGATTTGTTGAAGAAACTAGGTCATTTGTTATGTAGAATGTCCCGCATTCAGGACTGGGTTGGTTACTCCTTCATGGTATCTTGTAACTTGTTTCTTTATTCCCCATATTTCCTGCAAACCAGAGGCAAGAAAAATTTATAGGTGATGCTGTGTACATTTTACTGCATACAATCGTATGGCACATAAAGTCTGGTGTTTCCACTTTCTGTGATGCTAAGATTGTTCATAGGTGTGGGAGGTATCACACTGAAACCTCTATCATACAGTTCCTCATTAATTATTTCACCTAATGACTTCAGTATCTATTGATAATGCTTGTTAGATCCACTTTTTCTTTTTTTGATTAAGAGTTAGAAAATAGTGATTTTCTAATTATATCTTTCCCTCTACAATTATTAGCTGTGATTCTTTTGTAAAGAAGAACCAACTACTGTACACTGAAGTGCAATTCTTACAGAAAAGGCAGCATAAATACTTTCTTCTTTCATTTTATTTATTAATTTTCAAAGTAATGAGTTGGTGCCCTAGCAATCTCCAGTGGTGACCATTGAGAATTTTTCAGAATCCATTACCTTTTGGTTGCTTGAATTTTCCCTTTTAGTTCAGTTGGGAGCTCTTTTAAGTTGGCTCTTGCATCTTTTTGACAAAACTCCATTGGTCTTTGACAAATTCCTTGCTTTCCAGCACAAGAAAATATTCTAGGAGCATTATCTTGTACTTTCTATGTCCCAGACCTAGACTTAGCTGTTTCTCCAAGGACACTGGGATTCTTTTCTTCAAGAATGGTAGAGCCCACAGTCTTTCTTTAGCCCCTTCCGTTCTGATCTTGGTGTTTTTAACCTTGAGATAGAAACCTCGCTTTGTTTCCCTGCATTTTTCCCTTTGGTCTGCTGCCCAGACTCAGATCTCCCATATTTCTGAACTCCTGCCATGCTTTCAGAATTTACCTCAACCTCATAGCATGATCCATAGGCCTCAGCCCTGGCAGAGAATTGGCACTGCATGATGGCTGACACTCTTGGCAGACTGGTTTGGTTATACTGGCTCTGAATCCACCCCTTCTGTTTAATTTTGCTATGGAGGCTTTGTCTGGAGGGTCTGAGCCCTGGTCTTTGATGCAAAATAATAAATTATTAGCTTTGCCAGAGCTGAGGTAATACCGAAGGGGGAAGAAAGAAGGAGGAGGTAATATAGAAGAAAAGTAGTAAAAGAATGCTCCTTTTTGTTTACAAAGGAACAATAAAATATTTAAATTTCCCAGCTAGAAGTTATTTTAGATACCATCTAATCTAAGCCCTCATTTTACCAAACGGAGAAATAGCTTCAGGAAAGTTACAACTTTTAATAGAATTTGTACAGCTAGTTAGTGGCTGAGATAGGACTAACCTGTAACCAGTTGCCATGGAGTGGATTCTTATCGATGGTGACTCCATGTGTGTGGAACTGTACTCCATAGGGATTTCAATGGCAGATATTTTGCAAGCAGACCTCCAGGCCTTTCTTCTGAGGCACCTCTGATGTACTCTAACTTCTAACCCTTCTGTTAGCAGCCAAGCACGCTAACAGTTTGCACCACCCGGGAACTTGAAATAGAACTAATATCAGACAAATTAAAAAACTTGTACTAGATTGCATGGGTTTGAGATTTAAACCCAAGGCTTCTTGATATAAAAGCCTGCTCTTTTCCCACCATCATGTTGCCTGTCCATTAATAATGGTTGATTCTCATTATTTGCAGTACTGTGAAGTCCCCAAGAACACTGAATTAGCACATACTGAACCAGCCTTGTTGGACCTCAGTTGGTAATTTTTTACTACTGTGTGCATGTGCTTATCTGCAAATAACCCTCCGAGTGCAGGATTTTTAGGGAATAGGCACTTTGCAAACACTGGAAATAATGAAGATCTACCATACTAACACCCTCTGGAGTGTACTTCTACTCTGACACACATGGGGTTGCCATGAGTCAGAATTGACTCGACAGTGATGGGTTTTACTGTACTAATAAAGATTAGCTGCTACATCGTGATAATCATCAGTGTGAACATAATCACAAGCACTTTTACAGCATTTACTAAGTGGCAGGCAGGGATATAAGCACTTTACACCTAGTATTTCACTTAATCCCCATGACAGCTCCATGAGACAGGTTCTATTTTTACCCTTATTTTACACATTAAGATTCTGAGGACCAGGGTTTAAATAACTTGCCCAAGGCCACACTGTTAGTAAGTGGCAAAATCAGGTTGGGACCCAGGTCTTTTCTGTCTCCAGATTTCAAGCCACCCACTCCCCATGTGGAAACCCTGGTGGTATAGTGATTAAGTGTTACAGCTACTAACCAAAAGGTTGGTGATTCAAAACCACAAGGCACTCCTTGGAAACTCTATGGGGCAGCTCTACTCTGTCCTAGAGGGTAGCTGTGAGTTGGAATTGACTTGACGGTGGCGGGTTTTGGTTTTTTTAGTCCCCATGTATTCAGCCTCTCACTTGCGCAGCACTTTATAGTTTACAAAGCAATGTTACCTCCGTTAATCTTAGGCCAGTACTGTAAGTCATGCAGTCTTATTACAGGCATTATACAGATGAGGAAACAGGGACTCAGAGAAGACAAGCAATTTCCCAAGTGAGACTATATGGTAACTGGCAGAAGCTGGATTCTCTAAAGGTCTGTCTGAAAAATTTCATGCTGACAAATTCTAATCTGAGGGGAAGATTAGCAGAAGGAGTCTTCAGCCTAATGAAATTGCACATTGCTGGGAGGTTCCTAGGAGCCTGCTTAATGAGAGAATTTCAGGTATCATCAGGCTCAGAAAGGAGGAGATTTTAATCAGGAGAACTTGAGGTATTTTTTCATTTAAAATAATGCAGTCAACACTCTACCTGTGCACTGGGGATTTTTGATAGGTTAGATAGTTTTTAGCAATTTTGTTCGACTTTGAAAGATTCAGACATGAGAATAAGAAAGTGTGATAGTTGGATCCATGTTTTTTTACTCCAAAGATAGGCAAAACACAAGACCAGTCCTTTCCAAGGATGAAAATGCAGAAATTTAACTTACTATTTATTATGAAAAGTATAATAAGTAATATTGACATTTGTACATTTCTTTGATAATCAAATTACAAACAATGTAAAAGAAGTGACAATGGCCTTCATTTTTCTTGAAATGTTTACTTTCATTCTTACTGTTTTTATCTTAATGCTTTTTAGGTGACACAAATGATCTCCAGTGACTGTTCTCTGTGGAAAATCTTTCTTATTTGTCTGTTAGCCTGCGTAATAACCATAGCAATTGGAGTACTCATAGTGTGCCTGGTCAATAAAGGGGGAAATTATATTACCCCTATTATTATCTGGTGAGATGCTGGGAAACCAATAATAATAATTCCCGGAACAACTTCGTCTCCTACTTCTCCACCTACAGTGACCAACACAACACCACAAGTGTACCTACAACCACCATAGCAGACATCTCCACCACTTCAACTGAACCTATTATCATAAAGCCCACTCCCACCACTTCACCTGAACCTACAACTGACACAATTTCTACTGAACCTATAATTGCAACCACTATCAACTCCACTTTAACTGAAGTTATAACCACAATGGAAATGAGCACCAGTATTTCAACTGAACCTACTGCCACAATGGAGAAAACTACCATGCCAACCGAATCTACTTCATTTGAGCAGACGACTACACCACCACTTCTGTCACCTGAAGCTATACATAGCACTACTTCAACAGAACTTACAACAATAATCACTTCAATAGAACGTATGACTCCTGAACCTACAACCATCATAACTTCTTCTGAGCCTTCCATACCTCAAGTGAGTCCACAAGTACCATCACTTCAATTGGTCCTACAACCCTATTGACTATAGATACTTTGACTGAACTTACAACCACCACAGAAATGATCGCTTCTAGTGAATCTGAAAGCACCACAATTTCTACTAAACCTACTACTATTACAACTATGATACCCCATCCGCTGAAACTGCAACTACTGCAGTCAGTAACACCTCATCCACTGAACCTAAAAACACTACAATTTCTACTGACCCTACTACTGTCACAGCTATGATAACCACTTCAGCTGAAACCAAACAGCCCAAGCTTCCACTTCTACTGAACCCTTAACTGCAACAACACCAAATATCATTCAACTGAACCTGAACCTTCCACCAATTCCACTGAACCTACAACCACAGAAGTGACTACCACTTAAACTGAAGTTACAAAACCACTAAATGTACAGATGCAAAAGCAAGGACCATGACTTCAATCACATTTATAACCACTCATAAATGTTTCAGATCCTACTGCCAAAACAAGTAATAGCACTCAGCAGAATTTATAACACTTCAAAGAATCTACAACCCCATAGCCATAATCATATCAGCTGAAGCTACATCCACAATGAGAACTAGAACTTCAGCTGAACTTATAAGCTCCAACATCCAACTGTCACAACCACTTTATCTCAACTCTATTGCCAGTAATTGAAGTGAACCTATAATTTAGACAACTTCAACTGAATTTACAATCACATCAATTACCACCACTTACTCAATTAAACTTATCTCTTACAATACAGCCACCACCATGTCATGCATTCAGACTGCATTATATTAACCCCTAGTTCATTGGATTCAATTAACCTGCAGTTAATTGAAACTACCAAGTCTCTGGGTAGTACAGTCAGTACACTCTGCTGCTAACATAAAGGTTGAGATTCAAGTCCACCCAGAGGTACCTCAGAAGAAAGGCCTGGCAATCTATTTCCAAAAAGTTGGCCACTGAAAACCCTATAGAGCACAGTTCTACTCTGACACACATGGGGTCGCTATGAGTCTGAATTGACTAGATGGCAACTGGTTAATTGAAACTACAACACCTCAAATGCAGGTTAACAGTTGCTACAATTACCACTACTACCACCTCTTTCAGTGAACCAACAACCCCAACAGGCCACACCATTACTATTTTAACTGAACCTAAAAACACCATATGTTCTACACAATCGAAAGACACTACTACAATTCCAATTGAAATACAATTACCATTACTCTCTCTAAGCTTGTAACCATTACAAAATAAATATATCAACGGAACTTACAGCTATCATAAGACAATGTAAATTTATCTGAAGTGGTAGAAGTAGATGTAGCAGTTGTAGATGTGATGTTTTTTGACTAAACCTAAAACCACCACAACTGTAGTCATCACTTCAGGTGAATCCAGTACCATAACTGTTCCATCGCCACTGAAAAAAAGACCAGCAACACCACAATGACCTCTTTGAGCAAATGAATTTTTCATTACCACTATTAATTATCCCATTATTTAATCACCTCCACCATCACTCATATTACTGAACTTATATCTAAAGCCAGTATTATAAGTGATTTTTTAACCAACAGCAATACTTCATTGAACTTTATCACCATCTCAAAGACAACCAGTTTAGCCCATTACCTATGCGCCATCAGTATAAGGACATAAAATCCACCTCAACTCCATACATACGTCTTCCACACCCATTAGACCTCCATTTAACTAGAACTGAAATTTTAATTAAAAAAACTTGCTAGTTTTCCTGGTTTCTGATCATGTAAATCTCACAGAAAATGAACCTAATTTGTTATCTAAAAAGCCTTATCTAATAAATGAACAATAAAAGTTCATAGTAAAATCACTATGAATATATGTTAGTAAATATTAATCTGTTTAAAGAATGGACTTTCAATATAGGAGTCTGTTAAATAAACTTACATAAAATAATTTTAATTATCATGTTGTGTTTCCTATGTATGTAGTATTTTCTCCTTGGGTTGTTTTGTATTTTAGTATACTGGCTACTATTCACATTACTATAAATGTGTTTTCACTATTTTAAATAGAAGGATTAATTAAATACTGAAGAACATACCAAGGAAAAAAATAGCTGTGTGGGATAAGTGATTATTAGTCTGGACTCTCTCTGTTTAGAATTTCTGCTAATTGATGAGGTTTAAATTGATATATATGATTACTGAGCTCCCCTAGAAACTTACTTTATCAGAACCATTGGGGCTGGGCCAAGAATATATATTTTACAAATCAATATACATTCAAAAATTGTTTAAAGAAAAATTAGTTATCAAGACATACTCTAAAAAATGTCAGTCTTCTTCAGACCTGTGAAGAATGGACTGTTATTTAATATATGATCGCATCCTGGAAGTGGTGGGGAGGAAATGTTTCACTGATGAAACAGAAAACCCTTTTTTTCCTATTTTAAATAGAGGG
This sequence comes from Trichechus manatus latirostris, assembly GCF_000243295.1. Lineage (NCBI taxonomy): Eukaryota > Metazoa > Chordata > Mammalia > Sirenia > Trichechidae > Trichechus > Trichechus manatus. The sequence goes on from NW_004443999.1 coordinate 4,649,743, forward strand.
ATTCATTTTTAAACAAATTGTTTTAAAATAAACATTTCACTATGCTAACTAGAAATAATTTTAAAAAATTCTTCCACATCACTCCAACAGGAATTTTATTTTTCAGTATCCTAGCCTAGTTAATATAATTATACATACTTACTATAACTGTATTTGAATACTTCAATTTGGATTATACTCATACAAATTAATATTCCTTTCTCTTCAAGTCATTTTATTTATTAATACTTTAAAGTATATTTATATGTATCACTGAATCAACTTTCTTTTTCTGTGAGAGAGAAAAAAAAAAACTGTTACCATTTTTCAATTTTCCACATCCTTCCTACTACTCGGGATGATATATGTTCTAAAGTTGACTTATTCTAGCAACAACTCTCTCTTTCTCTCTCAAATATATATACATGTATATTTATATTTGAGAGCAAGAAACGTTTACTTTTAGAAGTGGTAGTAAGATTTTCCCAGCTTGACATATAGCAGGTGCTCAATAAATATTTGTTTCAGGAATGCATACATACATAATACATAATAACAAATATTGTAGATACAGAATAATTTAGAGGAAACTGTATAACACTTTATGCTTATATTGAGAAGTGAAATGCTAAAAGTTAATGAGTTAAGTGTTATCTTAAGTTTTTTTTTAAAGAACAGAGTAAAGTCCAGGTATATATTTTTCTTTTTGGGTATTCTCTCCTTTTTATCAAACTATAACTACATAAAATAAACTTCCCAAATCTTAAGTGTACCAAACCAAAAAAATCCAAACCCATTGCCATTGAGTTGATTCGACTTATAGTGACCCTATAAGACAGAATAGAAGGGCACCATATGGTTTCCAAGGAGCGGCTGGTGGATTCGAACTGCAAACCTTTTGGTTAGCAGCTGTAGCTCTTAACCAGTATGCCACCAGGGCTCTACCTTAAGTGTACAGCTCAAGAAATTTTTACATACATAGATACACAGATAGACACACACCAATGTAACCACCACCAAGATTAAGATGTAAAAGATTTACATCACCCCAAAAGTTTCCTCATTCTCATTTATAGTCCCTTATTTCCCCAGATGGAGACCATTATTCTGAATTTTGTCACCATAGATTATATTTGTCAGTTGTTTATATTTGCATAAATGTAACTCATATAGTATTGATACTTTTGAATCTGGCTTCTTTCACTCAACAAAATGTGGCATATATCAGTGGTTAATTTTTCTTTTCTTAAAAAAATACTAAGTAGTGTTCCATTGTATCAATATAATTCAAATTATTTTTACATTGTCCTCTTGATAGACATTTGCTTGTTTCCAGTGTTTGGCTAGCCTGAATAAAGCTTCTATGAACATCCTTTTACATGTCTTTTGTGGTCACAACCTATTTTTGTTGAGCGTATACCTATGAGTAGATTGTTGTGTCATAGGGTAAGTATATTTTTAGTTTTAGTTATCCAAGTATAGTTTCTACATTATTTTGCTGCTCAAAATGCTGCTGTTGGACTTCTCACTTCTAGATAAAATATCAAAGTTCTCATACTGTCATTTAATTGTCATCCCTTTCTGTAATTATTTGATATTATATCTCTCTGTTCCCAAAGTAACCTCACTATACACCCAGACATATCTCTATCAATTTCTATCATCCCCTTCAATACCTTCTCTCTTTCTGCTCTTCTACAATGTCCTCTTTTTTCTCTTCTACCAACCTAGTCAATCACGACCTTTGATATTTGGATCAGAATTTGCTCCTACATGCCATGGACAGCCTCAAAGTATTTCTTTGTTTTCTTACTTTTTTTTAACTACATCAGTTCAGACCTGCATGTTCTTAGCCCCACCTTACTCTCCTTGCCTGAGCATCCACAGGTCTTCTCCAATCTACAGAACCTCCCCCATCGCAACATATAGTCTTAGTTCCTGCCTCAGTCCCAGACTTCACCAAGACTAAGACAGGAATTATAGTTATCATGCCACCACAATAAATCCTAATATATATTATCAGAGTCTCATTGATGTTCCTGTTGTCTCCACAACAGATTTAATCTACTAAATGTCTTTCCTTACCCCCCACCCATCCTTTTCCTTCTTAGCGTGATGCATAGTCAACGGAGTTGGTACTCTAAAAATACCTTGGAATTTAATAAGTGTTTCATAAAGCTTTCATATCCCATCAGGTAATTGGGGATAATAATCCTTCATGTGTGGAGGTTTAATGAGAATTAGAGTATGATCAGAGCAGTACACCCATTGGTAAAAGCATACACGTTTCCATAGTAAATGTCAGTAATATTAATGGCAAACTGCACATGAGTCAAGAACTGTACTTCCAGGGTTGCTGCCCACTAAGGGTGATCCAGTGACATTTTAATAACTGGAGCAAGTCTCTATCCTTCAACTCAAACATATTTTAAAAGAGTTTGAGTACCAGACTTAAGTAAAAGTCAAATTACCAATTTAATCTTTTAAGAAATAGTTTAGTTTCTTAATAGTAATAATAATAAGGAGGACTGAGATCTTGTCCTCAAATGCTTACAAACAGTTATTTAGAAGAAAAATTGTTATATTGTTTCTAGAAAAAGAACCAAGTTCTTTTTGAAAGTTACAAGGCGGACACTTTTGACACAATAAAGGAAAGATTTTCTGAAAATGAGTGCCATCAGAAATGGGATGTCAAACCCTAGGAAATCATGAACAAGAGGCTGAATGGTACAGTTGACCTTCATTCAGTGGAGGACCAAATTGGGTAACTAGGGCCAGTTTTTTCTGTTTCATACATATAAACATAAATTTATATATAATAAATAATGTTATCCCTTTTGTAAGCAAATGTTTCAATCTAAACAAACTTTGGAAGTTTTAATCTAAATCCCTGCATGTCATTTGTAGATCAGGTGATCATACATTCTGGTTTTCCCAGGACAGTCTCAGGTTAAACAAAATTTTTTGTGCCAGAATAATTATAGTGAATCATTTCACTCTCAAAATTGTCTCAGTTTAGATTGTAAAATATATGGTTACCCTATTTACAAACAAAGACTAGCAGGTACCTTATCTACCTTATTTACTGCTGTTTGAATCTCCAGGGCCCAGAAGAGTGCCTGGTACAAATTAGCTGCTCAATAAATCTCTGTTGAGAGGAATGAATATTTGCTGAGTAAATAAAAGGCAAGGTCTCTCAATAAAAACATATTTACAAACTTTTAGGCCCAAATGGATTGACATATAGAATAATTTGGAAATAGAAAATCTCTGAACTGCAACTGAACTTGTATTTTTCATTTGATTAAGTTTCTATTCTGATTAGTGCTACTTGTTGTAGTGCCACAGTGTTCCTTAAATAAATTTTAATCAGTTTTCCTTTAGTGAAAGAACACTTCCCTCTAGATACTAGGAAAAGAGCTATGAAAAATAAAATTATTTTATGATAATCATATGTATTAATATAGTATACAGTTATATATGGTTTATGATAATAATATTTTATGCAAGGTAACAATTGCACTGATAATGATTTCAATATCATTTATGAAAGATGCTTTTGTACCTCCTGTGAACTTTTCACAGTACATGCTCATACATGTGAATTATTTAGTTTGTGTAGGAGTTGCAAATATCAGCCACCATACTGTTTTTGAAATCTGTTATCTGGCTAGTTAATTATTATATCAATTATATAATGAAATATGATGTATATAATAATCTTTTTACTTAAAAAATTGCCAGAGATCAGAGAACTTGAGCTGTCATACTGGTTTTCAGCATAGCAATAGAGAAAAAGAGATGTTTCATTATCATGCACAGATGTTTCATCATTATCATGATGATCATGGTCAAATTTCATCCATGGAAGTACATGACATGAGAAGACAATTTAAAATAAAAAACCAATGTTGACCTGGTATTTGAGATCACAGTGATGTTCTCATTATTAACTGATAACTCTAAGATAGCCCCAAAGCCAAACCAAACCTATTGCCATTAAGTCGACTGTGACTCAGAACGACCCTATAAGACAGAGTAGAGCTGCCCAGTAGCGTTTCCAAGGAGTGGCTGGTGGATATGAACTACTGACCTTTTGGTTGGCAGCTGAGCAGCCGAGCTCTTAACTACTACACCACCAGGGATCCCTAAAATAGCCCACTGGTAACAAATTTGGTTAATGAGTAACCAGACATCAAATGTCTCTCAATTACTCTGTTATCAAAAAAAAATACAACAAAACTAATGCATTTGGGTCAAATGTCTGCTGAAATTAAAGAGCTTTAATAGGAAAGTCTGATACATTAGATATATCCATCCACTTTTTGTACATATTATAATCCAAATGGTTTGATCTATGGAGTAAGAAATACACAGAATTTGTTTAAATTGGAAAACAAAATAACGTGGATATTGCAGTACATGATTTTCCACAATAACATGGTTTTTAAGTGTTCAGTTTTATATTTTTTCAGTACTTTGTAATTGGGTCACTTAAGGATTCTGAGGGGGGAATTTAAAGTTTGTGTACAAGTGGCAGGATGATGTACTACTCTCGAGGCTACTGAATAACAGAGAAGTGTAATCAAATGCTTATGAAGTTCTTTTCACTCTATGGTTATGTCCCCCCAGTGCCAAATTAAGATGTGTATCTCAGTATTGTAGTAAGGCAGTATTTTAATTAGACTATAAATTCAACTTCAATGACAGAGACCCAAAACAATAGTAACAAACAAAATAAAACTTTATCCAACCTCTTGAAAAGTCTGGGATGCTCTTGAGTTTTCTATATGAATTGGTCCAAGCTCCTTCTCACCTTACCTCCTGTTGCTCCACCATCTTTGGGGTGTTGTCCTTAAACACATGGCCCGAGACTGTGCACCACCTCATCTGCATTCCAGCTGTCAAGGAGTGAAAAAAGGAAAGAAGGCATGCCCCTGCTCTTAAGTGCTCAACTCTGAAGTTGCCTACATAATTTAGGCTAATCTCCCATTATATAGAATTTAGTCATATGGTCACACCTACCATCAAAGGCGAACAGCAATTGCAGTACTTATTCTGGGTGTCCATGTGCCTCGCTAGTAACACAGGGGTTCTCTTTCAATGAGAATGAAAGGAAGAATGGTTATTTAGGATAATTCATATTTTTGGAATATGTAGCCAGATTTTTAAGAAAATCCAGTTTAATTTCTACTCCATTTGCTGTCCATAAATTTTGTTGACTACAGATAATATATTGATTTTCTGTTGAATTAGTTGAATTTATTGTTTGTGTTCATTCCTATGGAAAGTTTCATAGAATGTGGCCTCCTTAGAGCCACCTGGCCCAGAAGCCACACAGTTCCTTCCTCGGCTTATTTTTGCTGGGCCAGCATCATGTTTTTATTGTTCCCTGGAAGAAATTCTTTTCCCTCCTTCTCCTTCTTCCCATAGATTTTTCATGCTCTTTGTATTCTATAACATGGTTTCTCAGCCTTGGCACTACTGACATTTTGGGACAGTCAAGTCCTTCTTGGGGAAACATGTTTAGCAGTATCTCTGGCCTCTAACCACTAGACGCCAGTAGCAACCCCCTCTCCCCTGAGTTGTGACCACTAAAAACGTCTCCAAACTCATTGCCTTAGAATCGATCCTGACTCTTCCAACTCATAGCAACCCTATAAGACAGAATAGAACTGCCCTGTAGGGTTTCCAAGGAGCAGCTGGTGGATTTGAACTGTTGACATTTTTGGTTAGCAGCTATAGCACACTGTTGCTCTTAACCACTGTGCCACCAGGGCCAAGTGTCCACCAAGGGGCAAAATCACCCCTAGTGAGAAGAGCCCACTCTTTTAGAGGCTTTAGGCTATCATTTTGTTGCCATTTTTTCCAGCAGAATTCCTTCAGTTACAGGCAGGGGATACATTTATGATAGTATTTTTTAAAAGATCATACTTCTTTTTCTTTTGAATTCAGAATCAACATATAATAATGTTCTAGCAGGGCAGCGATGCCTATTTACATTGAACACAGCAATTACCGCAGTAAATGGAATGTAAATAATTTTTTAACTAATAAATTATTTTTACAAGCTAATCATTTCTAAGTTTAAAAAAAGTAGAGTTCTTAAAACATTTCTTTTGGAAGATTTTTAGGGAGTTCACCCCATCAATTACAAGTTGCAGTTGAGATATTCTCAAATTTTGATGTCCATACGAATCATCTAAGTTTCTGGCCAAAAACCAGACTCAGACCCAGCTGCAGCTGCAGTGTGTCTGGGACGCGAGCAGAAATCTTCACTAAGAGCCACTGCGACCTGGGATCTTCTCCAATTTTGAGATTTCAGTCATCGCTTTCCTTTGTTTTCCAAAGGACCTGTTAGTGATATCTACTGGAATGTCTACCTTTCTACATCATCTCTCGTGAGCTGTGCAATGTGGAAAGGTCACTAGACTGAAAGACAAGAGAAACATTCAACAAGGCTCCACACTACATCGGTCATGTTACTTTCCCTTGACTTCAGGTTCTTCATCTTGAGTTCACTTTCAACTTTGTTAGTGGTTAGTTTTCCTCTTTTTAAAAGAGAGATAACATAAAGTGCATTAATCTGAAATGTACAGCTGGATCATTTTTGATATATCTATGCACATGTGTAACCACTACCTAGAGAAAGATGTAGACATTTCCACTAAATCCTGATTCCCTCATGTCATTTTCCCATCAACTCTTCCCACTCCGCTCTGAGATAAACTGCTATTCTGACCTCTGTCATCATCTGATAACTTTTGTCCATTCTTGAACTTCATATAATGGAATCACACACATGTCTGGTTTCTTACACCAGACATATGAGTGAATATGCAACCTATTGTTGCATGTAAAAATAGTTGCTTTTAAAATTCCGTGTGTTTTATTTATTTAATACCGCATAGCATTCCATTGTATGAATTTGCCACAATTTATCTATTGTAGACGTTTGGGTCATTTCCAGTTTTGGGTTACTATAATAAAGGTGTGACGAATATTTCTGTGTAGGTCTTTTATGGACCTATGCACTCGGTCTCTTGGGTACATATCTAGGAGTGGAATTACTAGGTCGTAGGATAGGCATGGATATAGCTTTAGTAGAAACTGCCAAACAGCTTTCACAATTGTTTGTATTATTTCCCACTCCCACTAGCAATATATGAGAGTTACAGTTGGCCCACATCTCACAGACACTTGGTAACTTTGATCTTTTAATTTTAGCCTGTCAGTGGATGATTCTGATCTGACAAGTTAGATGAATGTCTAGACAATGAGTGTTAATGACAGTGGCATTTTCACAAAAAAAACAAAACCACTTCACCTTGATTGCTTCATTTTCATGGGATTTTTTTGTTTTTTAAATGAACTTAGTCCATCAGATAAATTTACTTGAAAACTTTAAAAATATTCTAATATCGTTCTTGAGTAAAAACTTCTTGCTCTAGTTTTATGTAGTATCTCTTTGAACACATGTGTTTGATCCTGTTGGGTAGCTTTTCAGTAGAGTAGCTGTCTCATTTCTTAACTTCTACAAATGCCTCGATAATATTTCTACAAAGAGGAAGAAAGAAGGTTGTCTCTGAGTAAATTGGAAAGACTTCAAAGGAATGCTTGCCCATATACCTTTTAACTATAATTTTTAGGGCATCTTTCTGATTAGGTTTATCTATTACTCTTGGCAGAAGAAAAGATACTTGGTAAATGCATTAGCAGTCTTTGATTTATTAGGTTATGTTGCTCTCATCATAGAAGACAGAGAGTTAGGGTCTAAGAAAGTGTGACCCAAAGAAATTTCCTTTTGCCAAATGCTGAATCAGAAAGACTAGAGAGCAGTGGGGCCAGCATGAGAAGTTCAAGGCCAGAAGACCAGAAGTCATGGGCACGTAAGTGGTGGTACCATCCAGGTGCACCTAACCATGGTCATTCTAGGTTTGACAGAAAGCAACTGGAAACTTCACCTACTTCTGAATTCTGTCGCGGACTGGCCCAGAGGGATGATGAAAGAGTGGAGGGAAAGAAGTATTAGGTAAAATTTTCATAGTTTGCTTCTGCTGGGCAGGCTGCCCTGTCGAGATAGAAGCTACGGATACCTCTCAGAGGTGGGATTGGTTTTCTTGTTTCTTGTTGTAATTATTTAATACCTTACTTCTGAGTCCAAGGTAGGTCACCTGTTAGGAATGATATTTAATATTTAGTTTAATCAACATCTGCACTGATGCATCATAGTCAACTTGCCGTCAGTCAACTAAAATATTACTCAAGGTTTCAGGTATAAAGGACAATGATTAAAACAGAAAATGCTCCTGAAGTTTGTGAAATTGGCAGCTCGAGAATGGAGAGAAAATGTGGGAAATACATAGTAAATATTGAACCTCCTAGAAACCAGCCAGTGAGTATTTGTCATTCCATTTTGAAAATTTGTCTATGCTAACCTCATTTTTGATCTTAATAGAAAAATCCTAATACTTTTAACATAAATCTTAGAAGTAATGCTTATGCACGCTTCACAAAAAAGAATGCAAAATTTTCAGCTAAAACCCATACGCGAGTCTGACTCATAGCGACCCCTATAAGACAGAGTAGAACTGCCCCACAGGGTTTCCAAGGAGCGGCTAGGTGGATTCGAACTGCCAACCTTTTGGTTAGTAGCTGAGCTCTTAACTGCTGCACACCAGGGCTCCAAACCAAACCTGTTTCCGTGGAGTTGATTTCGACTCATAGGACCCTGTAGGACAGAGTAGAACTGCCCCATAGGGTTTCCAAGGAATAGTTAGGCAGATTCGAAATGCAGACCTTTTGGTTGGTAGCCTAGCTCTTAACCACTGCGCCACAGCATTGTTCTTTAATTTTCAACTACTACCTGTAAATCAGACACCTTGTGTTATTTTTTGTTTTTATGCTGTATGTTACTATAAGCACAGTGTAAAATTTATTCTATGTATTTATTAACAAAAATATTAGTATTTTCCTGGAAATATAATTTAATGATGAGTTAAAATAGTGATATGCAATTATAACCATGCAGTGCTGACTTTGACTACTTTTAAAAAGGAAATTTGATGTCTAGCTTTTTTTGTGCACGGTTCCTAGAATTTGAGAATAATTCTAAAACTTTCAGAAATCAAATACTCATATCTTTTAAAATCAGAAATTAATGTTAAATATGATCTGCATGCCTAGTAGAGAAACCCTTGGTTCATGCAGAGACATCATTATGGCGATTATTTATGTTTTCTATACCCAGGAGTTAACCCCTTGTTGTTTAGTTTTTATAGTTGCCTTGATAATAGAAACAAATGAAGAAATGTAGTTTGAGTTAGACAGTTTAAAGAACAATTTAAAAGTGTGTGGAGAAATACTTTTCTTCATCCAGGAGATAGACCAAGGAAGAAAGCCCTGTTGCTCAATAAATATTTGTTGAATTGTTGAGCATTATTTTTAAAAAAATGTACTGAAGTTGCTTTTGGTAAGGCATTAGTTGATCATGTTGATGGTTTCTCTAGATCATGACAAACTTAGAAATGTTTCAAATCTTATAAAACCAGGGTGTAGAATATATTTATATATATATATATTTGAAAGGAAACTATTCTTTTATCTGGATATTTGAACATAGTGATTGGTAGAGTTCAGTGAGGGCAATTTTGAAAAATGGGATAAAATTTCACTTGAAACTTACATATAAAAAGACAATTTGCTGTTGTTGTTGTTTTTTAATCTCTTAGAGAAATATAACATCTTAAATTATAACAGCATAACTTTTTAAAGTTTGAGCAAAGAATATAAAAAAATATTCAGTAAGTATGTTGAATGCAGTTTAGTTTCAATGAATGTCATTGCTGAGTAATTCTGATGAGCTGATAATATGAACTGATTAATCTTTATCCTCAGCTCTCTATTAGAATTTTATAAATTAGAATCATAATAGAGCCAGAGCAAAACCCCAGTAAAAATTGTGACTTGGGCTGCAATATTTATGACAAAAAAAAAAGAGAGAGAAATACTTCTTTAGTAAGATCTGGCCCCAGAACCATTGGTTTTCACCACTGAGGAAGACATAACTTATCATCTTCCTTCCAAGAAAGGGCTGGGTTTCTAACAGGAAATTGAGATTCGGGAAAGCTGATCTGTTGAGTGAGTTTAGAGTTGATTAAAGAGTGCATTACAGTGTTCAAGTTCATCAGCTTCAGGCAAGTTGCGTAATGACTGAAGATTAAACAGTGGTATCTGTATGTTTGAAAAAATGCACAGCTATGTATAGAGCAATTCCTATAGGGTCACTATGAGTCGGAATTGACTTGATGTCAATGGGGTTTTTTTTTTTTTTAATTTTGTTTTATGTGTAGAGTTGAATCCACATTTCCTCAATATTTCACTGTGACTAACAGATGAGATTTTGCTGAAAGTTTGCTTATTCCATGGCAATTGTAAACTTCCAAAGTATATCTCCAATACTTTACCTTGAAAGTATACAATTTGTATATTTAATCACAATCTATATTTAATCACAATTATACTTTTATTTTTAGTGACAAAGTCAAAATGGGACAGTGTCTACCCACACAAATACTTTACCTACTTATCATTCAGATCAGAAAATTAAATAATCATGTAGAAATTGCAAGCTCTGAAGAGTAAATAGCATATTTACTCTTAATATGAGAAAAATCCTAGATTATAGTGTTTTTAGAGGTAAAAATGTTTCCCCCAAGTTTCTGACATATATGATTCTACTTCTCTTTAAAACAGTATATTAGATTTTTCCCTTCTTCTAAACTACTTAAAAAAAAAAAAAAAGTCCTTCCAAAAAGCTTTCTAATTTTCTTTCCTTTTCAGGTTAATTACAAACTATTTCAGATACTCATAAACAGGAATATAATGCCCTATATCCACCTCTCAGCTTAAGTAATAAAACATCACAAAATTTTTTTTAACACCACTGCATAGTCTTCCCAATTGCAATAGCTATTATCAGTTTGGTTGAAAGCAAAACTTCTCCAGCCCTTTATCCCTCCTTGCCCTTAAATACTTTGGAATTGTTGTATTTATATGTGATATATAATTCTGACTACATTTTATTGTTTTGAAAGAAAAAAAACAGATTTTTTTTCTTATGCAAGTTTTGTTTCAAATAAGAGCTTCCACTAGCTGTCTCAAGATACAGACATATTTGGACCAATAGAATAAAATACAAATTGTTATGTCAAAATATAGATTATATTTGTTGGAATAATTTTACCTGAGACATTCAGTGCAATGGGTTTTCTGTTTTTCCAATTGTTTTGTTCATGTAGCCATTCCCAAGTCCAAATGACCAAGAAGCTCACAGTTCAGCATGTCTGTCTCCACCATCAACTGTTGTCACTGATGATGCCAGTATGGATGTCCCTGGTGTCTGTATCAATCCAGCAACTCTTGGATGCTCACCATGCCCAAAGAGAGACTTTCTTCATTGCCAGTGATGTTTGAGACCACACTGTTTCCCTACTGTTACTTCTGTGGCAGTACTCTTGGTCCAACACTTCTGTGGAAAATATTAAAAATATTTAATAATTAACTCATTATCAGTGCAAGTCATTGGAAGGGAAAGCAAGAAAAGTAGATTAGTGGGGCCCTAACTTTAAGGAGCCAATGTTTTTGGTGGAAAAAAATCAGGACATGTGCACACAGCTAGAGAATAACACAAAAATCAAAGAAGGCAAAGCAAAGACTGGGGTTCTTGTTTTAGGTGGGTGAATTGGTGTGAAGAGAGCAAATATCCTGGCAGTGAAGAACCTGGTTTGTAAACAGGCTTAAGTAGAAGACCACATCTTGTGGTTAATGTCCCAGGACTCTGGTCTGTGGGTGATCTGCCTCACTGTCCTTCCCACCTACCTCTTCCTTTAGCTCCTATGTTGGTTCTTCCCCTCACCCCCCAATTTTTCCCCTTGATTTGGTGACTGGATTCATGTCAGTTTTCCTGATCTTATATTTACTTCATGTAGTGGCCTTATTGTTCCACTGCTATTCGTAAGGTTTTCACTGGCTAATTCTTTTCAGAAGTAGACTGCCAGGTCCTTTTTCCTAGTCCGTCATAGTCTGGAAGCTCAGCTGAAATCTGTCTGCCGTGGGTGACCCTGCTGGCATCTGAACACTGGTGGCATAGCTTCCAGCATCACAGCAACATGCAAGCCTCTACAGTACGACAAACTGACAACACGTGGGGGAAGACTAAGGCATGCCTGACTCAAGCCATGGTATTTTCAATCTCCTCACATGCTTGCGAAAGCTGGGCAATGAATAAGGGAGACCGAAGAAGAATTGACGCCTTTGAATTGTGGTGTTGGTGAAGAATATTGAATATACTATGGACTGCCAAAAGAACAAACAAATCTGTCTTGGAAGAAGTACAAGTAGAATGCTCCTAGAAGCAAGAATGGCGAAACTACGTCTTACATACTTTGGACACGTTATCAGGAGAGATCAGTCCCTGGAGAAGGACATCATGCTTGGTAAAGTACAGGGTCAGCAAAAAAGAGACAGACCCTCAAGGAGATGGATTGACACAGTGGCTGCAACAATGATTGTGAGCAGGGTGCAGGACTGGGTAGTGTTTTGTTCTGTAGTACACAGGGTCACTATGAGTCAGAACCAACTCCACAGCACCTAACAACAACAGGGGCCTTATCTCTGAGTCCTCATGCCCAGAAAGAAACCTAGTTTTGACTGATTGCTGATGGTGCTTGGCTGTTTAGTTGGGTGCTCTGGGCTGAGCATTCACCCCACTCCTCGCCCCATTCTGGGACCCTCTTTAAGGAGGGCCTGAGCTTAACTATTGATACAAAATAAGAGACTGTGACCTTTTATGTCTGAGAGCAAAGTGAAGAATGAAAGATCTTGGTCGGGTGGCATCACTTAGATTCTTTATGTTTGAAGAGGTCAATCAACTCTTATCAGTGGTTGTACAGAGGAGTTTGTGGTTATCATTTGATCATAAAAACATTATTTAACAGTTGGGGAAAATATGATCCTGAAAGTTTCACAATTTTGCTAGTTAAGAGTTGGACACACCCCGAGAGCTCAGTTCTGTTGCCTGCACCGTATCCTCCTTCTAGTTTTGATTCATACCCAGATGAGGGAAATGAGCTGCCTTTTCTGAGTTGTGAGGGTAGCTCTTTGTTTTGTTCCTCCTTCATGCTTCCTTTAGTCAAGACCTGGGCACTGTGGTGCAGAAGGTGACGTGTGGTGCCCATAGGTGCCCTTTGTTTCCATGGCCTTGGTGCTTAGTTGGGTTCCAATCATAGCTTCCCAGAAGCTGCCACCCTGGACACCCAAACTGAGGCTTACCTCCCAGGAGTGGACCTACGTTTCCCAGTATTGAGAACCTATTTCCTGCAAAGATATCAGTTCTGTGCTCTCTACTTTACTGCCTCAGACTCCATCATGAAAGGATGTGTGACAGTGACCACAGCAATATTCGCAGTTTTTAAAATGAAGTAAATGCCAGGCATTGCACTAAGCACCTTATATACATTATATTTCTATTTAATCCTCACAATGATCCTTTGATATGGCTATATTTTTTCTTATGAGGAAATTGAGGCTTAGTGCTTTAAGGAAATTGCCTGTTTATAAGAGATAAATTCAACCCCAAATCTTTTGTTATCCAAAGCTCTTAATCACTACACTACACTGCTTCTAGGAAAGAAAAAATAGTTTATAAAGTAGCAATTTCTTTTTAATTCTTCCCTCAAAGACTACTGAAGTAAATATTATTTACCACTTTAAAGATAAGAAACTTGAGACTCAGAAGAGTTAAGAAATTTGCTCTACATCTCAGAGGTTTGGTATTTAAATTCATGTTTGTTTGATTCCAAAGCTTGAGCTCTTTTTCTATGTCATCTGCCTGTTTTATAATACTGGTAACCAATATTTGCATCATCATCATCATCGTCACCAATCCTTATATAGCATTCACTAAATGGCAGATCTGTGTTCTAAGCACTTTACACCATTTCAGTAGAAGCTACTACCACACAGAATACCAACCATACTTCAGGCACACTTATTACCGAATAGCCTCATATTCAACTGAAATTACAACCCCATTAATAACCATGCATGTGCCATTCTCCAAAAATGCTCTTCCTGTCCTGGCTGTCTCTTAGAATTCTATCCATGCTCCAGCTCAATCCCACCTCCTCCACCAAGCCCTACTCATCTTTTCAAGCTCTTCCTTCTTTGACTTCACACACCTTTCATTTCCCACTGCATTCATTTGGACATTCACACTATCCTATATTTTATTATTCATGTTTTCATATGTGTTTTATCTTCCCCCCAAATTATAATTTTTTTTGGAGTGACCTGTACTTTTTTTAATCTTTGCATGAACATTTCCAAATGCACATTCAAATGCTTATTATCCAGCTTTAACAACCATCGACACATTTTTACACATTTAATTTACCACCCTCCATTTTAATTTGCTTGAGCATTTTAAAACAAATCCCAAATAGTATGCCACTTAACCTTTAAATACTTAAGTATGTATCTCAAAGCTTAAAAGGAACTTTTCTTATATAACAAAAATGCCATGATCACATCTAACAAAATTAACAGTAATTCTTTTTTCTTTCTTTCTTATTTTTTTAATTGAGGTAAACTTTCATCCAGTGAAGTATACAAATACTAAGTATAAGGCTCAGTGATTTTTTTCTTCATCTTTATAATACCCATATAAACACCAACCAGATCAACCTGGAACATTTATAGCAGCAAGCAGGCTCCCTTGCGACAAAGGGAGTAACCACCATCTGACTGTGGTCACCACAGATTCAATTTTCCTATTTTTAAACTTCAAGTAAATAGAAGCATGCAGTATACATTCTTTTATGTCTGTCATCTTTAACTCAGCATTATGTCCCTGAGTTGTGAAGGGTATCCTTTTGATGAACAAGACATTCAGCAGTCCATGGATGGCAGTGTTGGCAAAGGTTTTTCAGTTATGGAGTGCAAAAGTATATTCAGAATAAGTCTCTAGTCTAAGCAAGACACATCACTGCTCCCTCCATGATGGGAAGAATCTAATATAATCCACATGTCATGGGTGGCTGGGTTGGTATCCCTTAGAAATTGTGCTTTATTGGGGTCTTAGTTGGCTGATTAGGCATTTGGCAGTTGTGGTAGCCAGATCAACTTTGCTGAAGGGAACCCCAAGTTTTTGGCCCCATGTGTATGCTCCATCTCCTGTGACATGGCCACACTGTGTTCATGGGCCTTAGAACAAGAACAGCTGGAGAAAGAAGGTGACACATTGCATTACCTTGTTTTTTCTTTTTTTGTTTGTTTTGATTGCTTAGTACTTGTACTGAAGTGGGTTCTCTTTGATTAGCACTTCTTTGAGACACCATACAAGTGCTTTGTGCCCTTTCTCAATGTCCCATCTCTATATATCCTGCTCAGATTGCCTTGTCACCAGTCTTCCTATCCTGCTTTTGATAAGTCTCTGATCTTCCACCCAAACAACCAGAAATCAACGTAGTGGTGTACTTCTAGCAATGTCTCCTTCCAGGCCAAGTGAATAAGCAGTTACACTGCTCAAAGTTCTTCCTCTTAGTAAGCATTCCCATCTCCATTAACCTGGATGGTCTTCCCCAAAGGGAACCTAAGGCTGCAGCATTTCACTTATTTTTTTTTTAACACACATTTTTTTTTTTTTAATTCTACTTCAGATGAAGGTTTACAGAACAAATAGTTTCTCATGAAGTACACATATTGTTTTATGACATTGGTTAACAACCCCACAACATGTCAACCCTCTAACTTCTCAACCTTTTTTTTT
>NW_004443999.1:4670114-4728954 GCF_000243295.1 Trichechus manatus latirostris
CACCAGTGCGGCAGCCCAGACCGGGAAGCAGCTCCACACTCGAACGGAGCTCCACAGCCCCTCAGGAAGAAGCAAAGATGGCACACGGAGCCAGGTATTCGAGCGAAAGGAGGGGGAGGTGGTGAGAGGTAAGGAAGAAATCAAAAGAAGGGGAAAAAAAGCAACACCAGCAGCCAACAAATGGCACTCAGAGAGCCAGCCCATTTGGGTGTGTGGAATCCAAGCAGCTGGTGTTTCCCGGTCAAGAGATTATGGCCGTGGGAAGCACAGGAGGCTGAGTGGGGGTGAAGAAGGGTGGGGGGTGGGAAAGCGTGTATCACAAATTACCGGTTGTTTTGTCTCCCGCTGGACCTCCATGAGGCTGCTTTCTCGTACCCTGTTTGCTGGTCTCTGATAGGAGTCCAAGATGGCGGATCTGCGCTGCGTTAGCTGGTAGGGGACCTCTGCATGAATCTATCCTTGCTCTCCGTTCTGTCAGTTCTCTCACTCCATTTGGTGCTTGGCTGAGTTCTTTTTCTCTTCATTTGATGTTTTAGGGTTTCAGGATTGTTGTATTCTCTGTTCGGCTTAGTGTTTCAGACCTTTGCTGTGTAGGGACGGCGTGGTGCTTCTGCCTAGAGCGCCATTTTGCCGGAACTCCAGCATTTCACCTTTTAATGGAGGAAAGTTATGCTGGCTATTATGTGGCACAGTCTATAAACCAACCTCATTTCTTTTTCCAGTCAACCCTCCCATGACACCATTTGTGTTGTTTGAGGAAGAGGTGGCCATGCAGCAAAAGTAGGTGCCTTGGGAATGTGAGTCTCCATTGTTGTAATTTAGTTAAGCTTTCACAACATGCTTGAGCCTAAACTTGTCTAAACCTTGACCGTTGATGAAAGAAGGCTGCTGGGTATGCCCAACGTCAAGACTTGGTGGATAAGATAACACCCAGAATATGATGGGCAACTCAGGACATATAATTACTTGGTTCCACATGGTTGAGTGTTTGGTCTCTACCAGGACCCAGTAACAATCCAGGCAATTTTTCTCAAATGGAGAATAGTTATTTGTAAAATAGCACATGGTTTATTCTAAAACCCTATGATTCACTGATTGGGGTTTACCGAAGATTACAGATGGCATCTCAGTTTTCCACAGACACCTGGAGTACCACTGGCTCCTCTGGGTCCTAAGGCCCAAATGTACTTTCTCTGAAGCCTGAAGCATTTGCAGTACCTTCTATTAGGAGTCCCTTCTCTTAGGATGAAAGCAAATCCCAAACAGTTAATGGACTCAGCCGCTAACAAAAAAGTTGGAGATCCAAGTCCACCAAGAAGCACCTCAGAAGAAAGCCCTGACAATCTACTTCCAAAAAATCAGCCATTGAAAATTCTATGGTGCACAGTTCCTCTCTGACATGCACGGAGTCACTATGACTAGGAATTGACTCCGTGGCAATAGGTACCTCTCTTAACCTGAACTCCATTCAGAACTGGAAGCCTTATGGGTTACTTGATAAATGGGCCAGTATAACGCATTAAAAAATAGTGTATGTTGCTTCCAAAATCTAAAAGACCCACAAAGCAATATGCCATTTTCTTACTGGTGAGTGATAAAGCAACTTTTTTTTTTTTCTCACTTTGGAATCTTAGGTGAATTTTCCCAGCCTGCAGAACATAGTACCTAGGAGCTTTCTAGGGATGGTGCTGCTCCCCTCATAGATTGCATTTCTCAGTGCCTGATGAAGGGCTTTTCCTCTGTGTTGTCCCAAGGGACTAATGATGGTAACGTGAGAAACTCACATAAGACATATCCACTGCATACATCTATTTCTTAAGCCTTTGAACTCTTTTATTTTTATACTATATGAAATAAGTTGTATCGTTTTAGTTCCATTAAATGTAATCCATCACTGTCCTGGTTTCATTCAACTGAACAAGCAAACTATTAGAGTTGCTCCCAGCCCCTCAAGCTAACACAATATATCCAGAACCTTGAGCAAGTACACCCGTAGCAATAAATTTGGATCAATCCAATGCTATGATCTTTTCTCCTTGGACTGACACCCTCACAATGTATTGCTACACAAATTCCCTGTGCTTCTGTCAAAATTATTTTAAAAAATCTTGCAATTTTTTTTGTTGTCTTCCAGATTCTGTACTTCTGTCTTTGGAGAAGATTGGTTTGACTCTATTTACAGATCTAGAGGCAATGATTGGTGGTGTTTCAATCCTCAGGGTCCCACTATTTCCCAATCAATACCTTAACAGGCAAACTTATAAATTTCCCTTTTGTTGTATTTTTGCAACTGACAGGATCAGATTTGCAGCTATAAAAGCCTTGCAGTTATAAGACATAGAGTTTCTTTTAACGCAAACAAAAAAACTCTCTCTCTTTTTATTACCCTGCCTTGAGCTGAAGAAGTTTAGTCTTAAGCTTGTCATTTTCTTTCTTTATGTTCTACAGTCTAGTCAGAGGCAACAAGCCCAATTCACAGCCCTGGTAGTTCTCATTACCACCACAACAATCTATTGTAAGTATCCCTTGGTCTCTCAAAGCCATTGCATTCCAGGGATTACAAATTTTCTGTTCTCAACTGGGAATGAGGTTACCGTACTCCGAATTGAACCAGATCAGATAACCAACCCAGGAGTCTCGTCCTAGAGGGTCAATTTCTGGAAGCACTTTTTTCCTGGTTACAATTCAGGAAAACAGAAAGAAGCTGAAAGAAATATGGTTACCGAGTGCTTATACAATTATTGGGATTATTGGAGGAGTACTGGAGAAGGCTGTTTCTAGATTCCTCCCAGGCCTGCTACTGCAAGCTGTGATCCAGAGCCCAGGGATCTTCTGCTGACACCCTGTGGTTAGTGAACTGCAGGAAACCACCGCCAGGCCACAGCTTCCTGCAGCTGCAAATCCAGAGGTGGAAAGTGGAGCCCAGCTAGTCACTGTGAAAACTATTATCTATTGAAGCTTGCATGTGGCAGACGCTCCAACTGTTGGGGGAAGAATGGTTTGCACTTCCCTTTGATTTTCCAAGTCTCAAGTGAGTGCATCTCATTGGCAAGCCTAGGGGTTCTGGGAATGTAGTTTCCAGGACTGTTAGCCCAAGGTGTACAAGGGAGTGCATAGAAGGGGTTGTGAATTAATGCTATCTATCAACGTGTCTAGCATATTCCCTAAGGAGAAAAAATTAAAATCACTAAGATCCCAGAATTTAATTGGGCAAAAGCACATAAAATACAACTATTTACAAAGCCATGGGAACATGTTTAAAATTATACTCTTTGCCTATTTAATTTGCATTGAGGAGTCTAGCTCCTAGTTCAAAGCCTATGTGTGATTTTTCACAAGGCTCTACCGGGCAGGCCTCAGAGGGAAAGCTGCCCTCCCCTACCAGACTTGATGCACAGCTAATGCACTGCAGTCTCTGAAGGAAATTGGAGTCAAGGATTTAGCCCCTCTTTCCTATTCCACCCACAACAGTTTTGTTCTGTTGCATATTTGCATTATTAGCCCAGATGCCTACTGTAGAGGCCTTCCTCTGCTGATACCTCCTTATTAGGGGGAAGGGGCAGATCCCTGAAGACACTTTTCCCCTCACTGACTCAGTACTCAGTGCTTTTCCACTCCTAGCCCCTTCCCCTTGCCCTCCTAGTGTCCCTGGGGTCCATAAAACTACTTTAAGAAACTTCTGTTTAAGGCAATAAGATAGTCCGCACCCTTCACCACGAGTGAAGTTGATCAAACAAAGTCTCGACTTTGAACTCTGGAGCTGCAGGATCCTGCACCATCTACTGTACCCAGAGCCAGCTTTACTCAGCCCTGAGCAGGGCGATGAAGTCCCATCACTGAGCCCTAGGATTCTCCTTGTTGTGGATTGAATTATGTTCCCCCCTAAATGTGTGTCAATGTGGCTGGGCCATGATTCCCAGTATTGTATGATTGTCCATGATTTTGTCATCTGATGTGATTTTCTTATGTGTTGTAAATCCTACTGCTATGATGTTAATGAGGCTGGATTAGAGGCAATTATGTTAATGAGACAGGACTCAATCTACAGGATTAAGTCATATCTTCAGTCAATCACTTTTGAGCTATAAAAAAGGGAAGCGAGCAGAGAGCAGAGAGATGGAGAGGGGCGGGGACCTCATACCATCAAGAGAGCAGCACTGGGAGCAGAACGCATCCTTTGAACCTGGGTTTTCTGCGCTGAGAAGCCCCTAGACCAGGGAAAGATTGATGACAAAGACTTCCCCCAGAGCTGACAGAGAGAGAGGGACTTCCCCTGGAGCTGGCACCCTGAATTCAGACTTCCAGCCTCCTAGATTGTGAGAGAATAAATCTGTTTGTTAAAGCCATCCACTTGTGGTATTTCTGTTATAGCAGCACTAGATAACTAACTAATACCATACCTCACTCCCCCCTTCTCCTAGGTTTCAAGTTGACCCAAATCCCCCACTGGGCCCCAGAACTGATAACCCAGTCATGATACTAGAGCCTACAAGCCCAATTCCCCTATTTGCCCCAGCTTGTAGACCTGAGGTTTTCTTAAATTTCTATTCTAATAGCCCGTTCTATATATACCAGTCTATTTGCCACAATTGTCCAATAAGGCCCAGGGCATTGCCTTTGTGTGTGTGTGTGTGTGTGTGTCTATCTTTGGGGACTGGAGTCCTTTTGGTGAAATTCAGCTCCCAGAGCTAGGGCCCTGCTGTCCTCAAAAAGACTTTGTCAGCCTGGATAATTCCTGGTCCCCCTGCTCTGTGAACCTCTTGGATGCTCTAGTCCTGACCACTGGTCTGGACATTTGTTCTTGGAGAGAAGTGCAGGCTCAACATGGATGATAAACCAAGTCTCCACCCTGGGAGTTGCCAAGACCTTCCTGTACCTTGGAGCCTGAATTCCAATAATCTCTGTCCTTGTGAGCAGGTCTAATTTCAGGTGGCAGCACCACCCTGGTCTTGCTACCGGTAAACATCCATACTTCTCTGATGAATCCTGACGTATGTCACCAGCTTCTCTAAATGTTCCCCAATTGTATGGTCTTTACCATGAATCTGACCTCTAAATTGTCCTTCACTTTTCCTCCCCTAGCCTTCTTAGGGCACAGGTGGTACACATTAGACAATTAATAAATGGCTGTAGACAATTAATAAATGAATGGGGAGCCTCAGGTCCACACACTCTAATCTTAGCTTGGGTTTAGAAAAGGTCACTTAAAACTTACATGTCTCATCAGGAAAGTAGGGAAAATAATCATTAATTCTTGTAGGTGCTATGAGGATTAAGTAGTTTATGAGCAGTGTGGTATACCCACTGGAATAAACATAAATATCTCTGTGATGTCAGTACTATTATGTTAATCTGAATCTTATGTCAGAGGCTGCCAGAGAGTAGCACCTTTGCTACCATCCTGCAATGGTTGAAGCTGTTTTTTCTCTCATCCACATTTTAAAAATGTGAGCCATAAGAGGAAGTTTAACTAATTAAAGTCCTTTATAAAGTAGTTTTTCAGAGCAATATGAGTCAGGAGGGACGTGCTAGCTGTCCTAAAAAAATTATAAAATTTCTATAGGCCTATGATCCCTCATATGAAATGCTTAGGTAGGTAGAATGTGCTTCCTAATTCAGATTCTTTAAAAAATGTTATGAAAGTAATATGGTACATATACTGTATATTACATAACACCTCTAGCAAGCTCTGTGGCAGTAGCCTGCAATACACATTAATATTTCTCTACTTGAATATACTAATAAAGCAAAACCCATTGCTGTCGAGTTGATTCCCACTGAATAGTCGTGCTAACTTGATTAAAAAGACTAAAAATAGCTTATTAGTTTGGGTTAAGTTTTGTTGCTAAATAACTTTGTGTGAAATGTACAAATAATTTTCAGTTTTCAAAGCTTTTTCAGGTTTTGGAATTGTGTATAAGAGATCGTAGACCGACATTCTGAAGAAAAAATAGCTTTATTTTGGATGTTTCCAGAAAGCAGGACCAAAGTACAAGTCAGCTGAAAAAAAGGGGAAGATTTTGGCTTAATAGGACAAAGAACTTTCTAACAGTGAAGGCACTATAAAATGGAATACCAAAAACCAAACCCACTGCCCTCAAGTCGATTCTGACTCATGGCAACCCTATAGGACAGAGTAGAACTGCCCCATAGGGTTTCCAAGGCTGTAAATCTTTACAGAAGCAGACTGCCACATCTTCCTCCCACAGAGCGGCTGCTGGGTTCGAATCGTCAACCTAACCCCTAGAAAAGCCGTGAACACCCAGTCACTGCAGTCGAACAGAGATGAATTATTCAGTAGCCCCTTATTTGGTAGAAGTTTATGTATGTTTACCTCTATGGTCCTTTCTCAAATTTCCCCACCATACAAATAATATGTATCTTTAAATAAACGAAAAAGAATATTCTCTTGATTAGACAAAAATATCATTATTTTAAACAAATTTGAGAGTTAAAATTAAAAGACAAACATTCAATAAGTAAAGAATAGATTATAAGCAGAGGTATTGCCTTTTATCTATCACTGTTGTCTGGGTATTCAGGGTTGAGATATGCCTGGAGTGTATAGGTGCTCTATAAACAGTTGGAATAAATTAATGAAAGACAATATTCTGTCAGTATAAACATATGTAAACTCTGTAAGTAGATTTTGATTTTTAGACTAGCAAATTCAATGATATAATCAAATGTATTTTTCCTCCTGAAGTATCTATTTTAAGTAGGGCTAATTAGTATAATCCCATTGTATTACTTAGCTACTCTTTAATTACTTTTAATTTGGTGGAGGAACACCTGCTAGCTATAGATATTGGCTCAGCTTTGTAAAAATTACAATGAAGAACACCTTGATAATTTTATAATAACCATATATAAAGCATATTTGTAGAAAATTTCAGTTTTTAATTTTATTTTTACTTTCAATGATTGCTTCTAATTGATAATAATTGTGATAGAGAATTTTGAAAACTTATTTTTAAATTTGTACTTTTTTTCACAATGATCTTTCTACCTTTGAATTAATTGGGTTGCATGCCAATATTTTAGACTGTGACATTCTGTGACATTAGTCAACCATTTGACTGCTTGGTTTTGCTGTCACAATAAAAAAAATAACTATCATAATCCCTTTGCCTAAAATGTTGTCCAAGAGCAAAAGGCTGAAGCTGTTACACTTGCTCTCAGGTCATCAGTAGGCTTCCCCCACCCTGCTCCCCCAAAAGGAATGGCCAACTATCAAAGGGTTCTTGCAAATCAGCCAGCAAGACTTCAGCTTTCTTTTTGCTATAAATCCTGCCCAGGACAAAGTTCTTTCATAGCAGATTCTGACATGACAATGAGAGATACTATCTGTTCGTTATAACCATCCAGGTGTGTTCTGTTTCTGTTGGATTAATCCAGTCATAAGAATTGTTAACAACCCACACAGAAGAATTGTTCTTTGGAAACATAGGGAAAAATCTGATTTTTACATGGTAAATTTAGCCAGAATAATTATTGTTTTATTTTCTATTACTATTTTCTTCATTAATATTTTCAATATCTTATTTAAAATTCTATGACTGGGTCTTCCACCTACTTGATCAATTAGAGGTTGTGAGGATGAGATTCAAATGACAGAGTAAATTTTTTATTCTTTGTGCCGTTGAAGTAATGTGTGGATGCTGTCAAATGTCATGGAACTTTACCTACTACATGGTTATGTTGCTCTAGTGCTAATTAAAATAAATGTCTCCGAAGCACAAAATTTTAGTAATATTTTAAAGAAAATACATATAAATTTGTATCATTTGTTTGATAATAATATAATTTTGATTTTCAAATAAATCAGTTTATTTGAAGGTCATGTTTAATACTATTGACACTTTCAACTCAGGCGGGCCGCTTGTAGCCAATGGCCATACAATGGTGTCATTGGCTTCATTTCAGCAGAAGTCATCATGTTTAACTCCTTTTCAGAACATATCTGTTCCCAGAATGGCTTCATTCTTAACCATTTTTTCCATATTCTTTATGTTCTAAGGCTGGAGGTTATGTCAGCTCAGTTGATCCAGTAAAACTCATTAAACTAAAGGTGTTGAATACATTCATAAGAGAACTTTAAAAAGATCAATTTTTTATTTTTAAAAAAAGCTCGGAAACCAAAAATGTCACATACAAAAAAGATGTGGTCTGTTTGGTTTGCTACTGAAATTTTTGCACTAGAAAAATACCTAGCAGATTCTAGAAATGCCATGTTCTTACTTGATGAGTGAATAAATCAAAAAAAAAAAGCATTAATCCTTTTTCAATTTAAGGAAAGCTAGAATTCTCTTAAAATGTCTTCCAAAATAGTTTCAAGATTCTATCACCTCTTTGGCATTGTTGCCTAGGAAACTAGTTCTAGTCATTTTAATGCCTGTGAGTCACCCGAGCAACTGGTGCAATAGTGAGAAATCCAGGCACCAACTCAGGCCATGGGCGCACAAGAGGAGGGAAGGCTATCAGGCCTGGGTAGAGAGAAAGCAAAATTTTACCTCAGAATTTTTTCTTGGGTTGGTCCTAAAGTAAGAAGGCAGGTTTTGAAGGATGGGGCCCAACAGAAGAGAAGGAAGACTTATGTCTTCCTTCCCTTCTGTCAGGAACATCACTGAAGGGGTAGTCACAACAGCTCTCAGAGGTGGTTTTGGTTTTCTTGTGTCTTTCTCATTTCCTCCTCTAAGGTGGATCCTGTTTAAGGGAATAATTGTTTATTATTTAGTTTAATCCACATCTGCACTGATGCATCATAGATGATTTTCCACCAGTCATTTAAATTATTTCTCAAGGTTGTAGATATAAAGGGCAATGAACAAATGGAAAAAATATTCTTGGAGTTAAGCTCGTAGTGGTACAAGCTCAAGCCTGGACAGAAAGCATGGAAAATACGCAGTGAATGTCAAACCCTCTGGAAACCAGCCAGTGAGTAGTTTTTGCTCTATTTTGATATTTTGCCTATATTGCCATCTTATTTTAGCATTTAAAAAGCAATCCAATCTCTACTATGATGTAGTCAAGGTTTTAATTTTGCTTTCTTCTCCAAAAGGAAGAGTAGCCATATATTTGTTTTTCTGCTTCAACTTCTCATGCTATGTTTTTCTACATTATATTTTAGACATTATTTTAAATATTTACTGATATACAGCACTAGAATGTTTCTATGACCATAGGATATACAAATAAATCCATTTGACTTTCTATATTCACCATCATGCAAATGTAAAGCTCCAATGTCATTGATTTATGTACAAAGTTATGTCTTTACAATATGATGTCTAGATTTTGATATAATTTCTAGACCTGTCAAAACTAAGTATACTGGAAAATCAGATAGTAATCTTGGATATTATCTTTAGGCCTAAGACCAATCCTGTAAAAATCCCTGCTTTATGTATAAATACAATCATTTTGTCTATTTGTAAAAATGTTTCTACACCAAGAACCACCCTTTACTGCATAGTTATTATAAGTGTTTTTTACGCATCCGGTTGTGTCTGAGCAAATAATCTCTGATATCAGAACAAAGGACGAAAATGTGTTGAGAATTAAAGTAAATTAAAATTCACAGCCTGGAGAAGAAAGGAAAAGGGTACGAAGAAATATTTTGCCATTGCAAGCTGGAGCTGTGGCAAGAGGCCTGTATTAATCATCTAGCAGAAAAACCAAAAAAGAAAGTTCTGTTGCTCAATAAGTGTTAGCTGAATGAAAGAATCTCATGGGAGACTTCTGGTTCACCAATAAAAGGGGAGTTATACTTGAGTCAAAAAACAAAGAACCCCCCTGAAACATTCTCTTTGTTACTTCTGAGTCTAACACTCTGCAATTGAATCTTCAGAATGCCCAAATAATCAGATGGAAAAAAAAATCCCTTTAACCAGGTATGCACCATCTTGACAGTTTCTCTAGATAATGACACATTTCAAGAAGTTTATAAATATTATCTTAAGTTGCTTTCATGGCATAAATCTGGATAAAGGCTGTATATGTCACTTTATTAGGGATATTTAGGCACAGTTATAACACATTTTTCACTGAAGATCATATTCAATAACAGAATTTTAAGACTATTTGAAGATTATAAATAAAAAAGAAAAATTCTGGTCAGCTGGTTTTTCTTTTAGGGATACATGAGATCTTAAGTTAATCCTTATAAAGTCAGGAGCAAAACCTGTAACACTTTCTTTGGTAAATATAGCTAAAGTCCTTTAGTTGCCTATGGCCATTATTACCTAATGCTTATTGTCTGATTAAAACTTATTCACAGATCTCCAGAGATTTCAGTTTTCTATAGAGATTCCTCCTGTAACAAGAGAGTCAAAACAACCTAACACAGCAAAAATTATTACCTGGGCTGCAATATTACTCCAAATCTGGGTCTAGAGCACAGGTTTTCCATCCTTAGTATAGATGCCACTTGTCATTTTCCTTCTTTGAAAGGGCTGGGATTCCAACAAGGCCAGGAGAGTCTGGAAAACTGGCCTGGTGAGCGAGGTTTACTTTCTTTACAAAGTGCATTAAAACATTCAAGTTCATCAGCCACAGGCAAACTGGATAATAACTAAAACAGTGGAATCAACTCTTAGGAAACTAAGCAAGGGTGTTAATAAGGGTAAGCCCAACTTTCCTCAAAGTTGCCTAGTGATTTACTTGTAAAATTACAAGTGGGATTCTATTTAATCTTAGTCAATAAAACATAGAACTGTCATCTTTCTTTCCTATACTTATAGAAAAATCTTAAATGTTCACTGTCAGGAGTATTCTATCTTATCTCTATTTAGTGACAGTCATATCTTTTTGTATTTTGAACAATAGTTCCTAAAGGGCCAATGATGAAATATATTGCTAGTTTGACAGTTTTAATGCAACTCGCTTGTTGGTTGACCGTAAATTTCTATAGCCATTTAGCAATGGATTACTAAATCAACATGATCAAAGACAACTAGTAACAGTAGAATAGTCATAAAAATACTACTACTACTACCAATAATAATGATAGCTAACACTTACTGAGTGCATATTATATGCCAGACATTGCTCTAAGCATTTGCGGTTATGTATTTTTCAATCCTCACAACAAACCTATGACTGGGCCTTTTTAGTATCCCCTTCTAAAAGATGAGCAAGGAGTGGAAAAAATGCCCTTGGTTCACAGCTAGAAAGTAAACGTTATCATCCTACCTGGTGAAGAGTCTCAGATAGTTTTATATTACTTTAGAGCTGTAAAAACTATGCCCAATATCATAAATTCCTGAACCTGCTCCTGTCTTGTTCTCACCTTATCTGGTGCTGCCCTCTCTTTTGAAAAGCCTTTCCCACCAAATGCACTATTTTTAAGCTTTTCTAATTCCTTCTTCTCAACAATATTTCCAATGACTGGATTTGTTTGTTAATTACACACAAATCTGTTTTGCTCCCTTGTTAGCATATAAGCTCCTTGAGAGCAGAAACATTTCTTTATTGACAACTGTTCTTACACTGCCATATACCCAAGAGGAATCCAGCAAAGACATATTGCAAACTGGACAAATGGGTTGTCTTTTGTGTCCCTGTCATGGGCTCACAAGTTCCATTGTAACTTACGGTATGAATTATATGGAGTCACCTTGTATGAGAAACTTTTTATTAGTGTAATATAGTATAGTATATACCACAAATAGAGTATAGTATAGTACAGTGGAAAATATACTGGCTTTAATACTGGAAGGTCAGGGCTCTAGACCTCGCTATGCCTTAGTCATCTGGTGCTGCTGTAACAGAAATACCACAAGTGGATGGCTTTAACAAAGAGAAATTTATTTTCTCACAGTCTACTGGGCTAGAAGTCCAAATTCAGGGTGTCAGCTCCAGGGGAAGGCTTTCTCTCTCTGTCAGCTCTGGAGCAAGGTCCTTTTCATCAATCTTCCCCTGGGCTAGGGGCTTCTCCATGCAGGAACCCTGGGTCCAAAGGACGTGCTCTGCTCCCAGCACTGCTTTCTTGATAGTATGAGGTCCCCGTGTCTCTCTGCTCCCTTCTCTCTTTTATATCTCAAAAGAGATTGGCTCAAGACACAATCCAATCTTGTAGATTTTGAGTCCTGCCTCATTAATATAACTGCTGCCTATCCCACCTCATTAACATCGTAGAGGTAGGATTTACAACACATACGAAAATCACATCAGATGACAAAATGGTGGACAATCACACAATACTGGGAATCATGGCCTAGCCAAATTGATACACGTATTTTTTGGGGGACACAATTCAATACATGACAGGGTTCGATAATCTCAGTTTCATAATGACCTGAACACGTTGTAACTGATAAACTATAAGGACTTTTTTCTTTCTCTATTCCTTATTGTGACTCCCTAACATAAGCTTCACCTTCAGCAGCTTGCATGTTACGCCTGTAACATGATGAGGAAGGTAGGATGATATACATTCCTGATCTGCAACATTGGTAATTTACAAAATTTACAAAAATTGGTTAAAATGTAATATACAATGATCTGTCTAGATTTTTGTCTTCAGAAGATAACAACAAAGCATTTGTTTATTCCTTTTAAAAGTTGCAACCTTGCTTATTTTTGACGGAATAGTTTTGTTTTAGAAATTCAACACCAGGACTTCCTACTCACGTATGCTTTCTCTTTGCAGCCACTCACATCTCCAAATGACGTAGAGGCTCACAGCTCTGCACGCTGGTGTCCACCCTCAAATATCAAACCCAGTGATGTTTGCTCCAATTTACCTGGGGCATGCATGAGCCCAGGTGTGCTTGCAAACTCAGGATATCCACACATAGAATTATCCAATGGACAGGTAATGTTTGCGTAGCAGCTTTTACTCAGGCTGGGATGTGCTGTATATGGGGAAGTACTTGGTCTGCTCTTTTGCAGGAAATGCATTTAATCCCTTAGTTCATCTACGTTCATTTTAAGCATTTGCTCTGTTCTCAACACTATGGAAATCAACGTGAGGCAATTTGCAAGGACAATATTTGATAGGCTTTGTTTTCAAAGAGTCCTAGTTGTGGACTCAGGTATATAAATAGAGAACATATGTGAAAAACAATGGAATAAATGTAAGGTACAAATGAAAATTTGGGGAGGGGGCAGGGAAACTGGTATGTTGGCAATACAGGATTTAATTCTCTAATTAGACTCCAGTGCTTCAAGGGTCCTACTCTATTGGTGATTATCTTATTTCCTTATATTGATCCCTCCTCTGAACCTGTGCTTGGCACTTTCTTTAGCTCTCTTGGTTCTAACCTCTGGTGTATACGGCCTTGACATAGAAACCTGTCTTTGTTCTCTGTAGTTTTTCCACCAGCTGTGAAGACCCGGCCCAGCTCTCCTTAGCATCTGATCTCATGTCCTGTTGGCTGAATTAATTTTACCTCATCATTGTACAGGCAGTCCCAGGGTTATGAACGAGATCAGTTCCTAACTGTGTCTTTAAACTGAATTTGCAGGTAAGTCGGAAGAGATGCTTATGGTTCTCATTTAGCCTTACTCTACTTTTAGTGCAAGAAAAGGCTTGAAGACTTTTCAATGACTTAAAAGCCGCACATGCAGCAAATGAAGGTGATTGTGATGAAGAATTTGTTGCACGTAGCGGTTGGTTAGGATCATTTCAAAATGAGGGCAAACTTATATAACATTTTTAAAGGGCAAGTACTAGTTGTCCGTAAGTTGAATGTTCGTAACCCAGGGACTGCCTGAATGTCTAAGTCTTTAGCCCTAGTTGAAACTTGACCTTGACCTTGATTCTGTTTGGCAGTTTGGTTGGGTTCTCCTCACTCTAGAATTCCCACATTCCTTTGCATAATCTTACTATGGAGGCTTGGTAAGAAGACTCTGGGCCTTGTTTCTTGATTCCAGATTAAAAAATATAAACTGTTTATTTTGTTGCTGGGGCAATGGGAAAAAATGAATGAGCCCAATAGGGTGGAGTTAGAGAATATTTCTCCTTCTTTGCAGACGTAAAGAAATTTATATCAAACCTGGAGTTGAAAGAGGTCTCAGACAATGGCTAGTCTGCTGTCTCTTTCCTGGGCTGCACATTATAATCATCTGAGGACTGTTTAAGAAATACCAAAGGCTAAGCCTCACCCCAGACCAATTAAATCAGAAACTCTGGGAGTGGGGCTCATGCTGCAATAGCTTTAAAAAGTTTCTCAGATGAATCTAATATATAATCAATGATGAGCATGCCTGACCTAGGATGAATGCATAGAGTGGTCAAATCGAGCCCACTGCCAGTTTTTATAAATAAAGTTTTATTGGAGTACAACCATGCTCATTCATTTACATATTGTCTATGACTGCTTTTTCACTACAATGGCAGAGTGGAGTCATTCTGACAGAAAGCGTATGGCTTGCAAAGCCAAAAATATTTACTATTATTTGGCCCATTACAGAAAAAGTTTAGCAACCCCAGACATAGAGGGAAAAGAGATAAGGGCCTGGAAATATGGGAATGTCAACAATAAAGGCTGAAAAGAGGATAGTGAGCTTTCAAAAGAAGCTGAGAAAAAGATTCTGGGGAGTTAGGAGGGAACCAATGAGAAGCAAAAGGAAGAGATTGTTACAAAGAGAGAAGAGGCGATGGAAAAGAGTTACAAAAAGAGAAGAGGGGATGGAATAGAGGAACAGGTGCTTCCAAGGGCTTAAGTAAGATGACACAGAACTATGTCAATTAGATTTTAGTGACCAAATGTCACTGGGAACTTTATCAAGAGATGTTTCAGTGACGTAACAGAGGCAGAGGCCAGGCTGGATTGGATTGAAGCGTGTGCAAACGGAGACAATGCATTTAGACAACTCTCAAATTTCATTTTGCAGAGAAAGTAAGAAATGGAAGTAGCTAGAGGGGAATATGGAGGCGAAGTTTTTTGTTTTTTTTTTTTTTTAAGATAAGAGTAATTTGGGCATGTTTAAATTTTAAAAGAGAGATTCCATTTAAGAGGAAACAGGTGAAATATTCAGCCAAGAATAAGGTAATCGTAAGAGAAAAGCTTCTGCGAAGGGCAGAGGAGAGAGCCTACAAAGGACAGATGGGGTGGAGGTGGGGTCAGATTCAGGCAGAAGGAGTTATAACTCTGCTTGTGTCAATCAGGAAAGAGGGAGAAATAGAGTTCTGGCATGTTTAGGTTTGCAGATTTGGTAGCAGACATTTGAAGAAATGGTTTTGCATTTCTCTGCGAACCATAAGGATATGAAGTCATTTGCTGTCAATGAGGAATGACACTTTGTACAAGAGGGTTGGTGGGTGGAGTTTACAGGTTTGAAGAGAGAGAAGATTGAGAAAGCATTTCAAAAAGTGATCAAGTATATTAATCAGAGAAATGTAATATAATGGTAGAGCAGTGGTGAAAATCCATTCAAGGATGATGATCACACATTTATATTGATTCTGATCTGCTCAGGTGCTGGACTTCCCCAACAGAACCTGATGCTCCAGAGAAGGTCCAGAAAAAAGCAGACAGTATTTTTTGGTTTTGTTGTTTTTGGCCAGATGGAAAAGATGAGAAGAGGGATAAGAAAGAGATTTTAGGGAATCAGCAAGAGCATTATAGAAGTAGTGGACCATGGATAAAAAGATGGATATGGAGGGATGTGAGTGAAGAAAGGGCTGCTAATGGAAAAGTTTGATAATGTTAAAAAGGGCGATTGTGAGAATGATTGAACAAGCAAGCTGGAAGGAGAAAAAATGGTGGTTGAGGATGGGATCCTTGAGGCAGTAATTTTAAAAGCGGAGTTGTTTGGGGTAATAACAACATCTAGTAGAGGATCAGGTGTATGAAAGAGAATTTATCATTGAAGTGCTCTTAAGCAAACATAAAAAGCCAAAAAGGCCTTCATCTATCATAGGAAAATAAGAATAAGAAAAGATGAGATATTGGCAGAATTTTCTTGACACAGTGGCTGCAACAATGGGTTTAAATGTAGCAACAACTGTGAGTATGGTATAGAACCTGCAAGATTTCTTTCTCTTATATGTAAGGTCCCTGTGAGTCGGAGCTGACTTGACAGCACATAACAACAACAATGTAAGGGAAAGCATGCGATTGCTTTCACCGGTATGAAAATCTGGACATTAAGCCTAAATTTCTTCAAAGACACACGGTGATTCAAATAATGTTGATGCAATAGGTTATAAATAATGTAAAAAGAGATGACCAATCACAAGCATTTTTGTTTTTTATTACTAATATTTTTATTTACAGTCTTTTTAGGTAAAGGAAAACGGTTACAATAACTGGTCTCCGTGGAAAGTCTATGGCTTGCCTCTTAGCATGTGTGATAACAACAGCAATTGGAGTACTCATAGTGTGCCTGGTGAATAATAGAGGGAATAATAATGGAAGCATTGTTATCCAGCTTTCTCAAAACAATGGGAAGCCTGTAGTAACCATTCCTGGAACAACCTCTACTACTTCTCAGCCTACGGCGACCACCACTTCAACTGAACTGATAAGTAGCACCACTTCATCAGACTCTGCAACGACTGCAACTTCTATTGCACCTACAAGTGCAACAGCCATCACCACCACTTCAACTCAGCCTACAGCCACAACTACTCCCACTTCTACAGAATCTACAATTGCTACAACTCCTGGTGCTGTAACTACAACAGTATTCAACCCTTAAACTGCAGCTACAACCACCATAGCAAACCATCAACATGTCAACGGAACCTACAACCCCTACAACTCAGCTTACAACCCCAACACCATCACTTTAACAGGATCTGCAACTAGTGCAACTTCCATTCAATGAACAACAAATATTAGTACCACTTAAACTTAGCTGACAAACTCAACAATCACCACTTTTCACCATCTCTTCAACTGAACCTAGAGCTACCTTCACTTCAACGAAACCTACAACCACTGCCACTACCACTTCCACTTATCTGACAATACTGTAATTTCTGCTGAGCCTTAAATAGCAATGGTCATCACTCTGCTTCAACAGTCTATGATCTCCCCTAGTCATCTGAATTTGTAGCCACAAACGCCACCACTACCGCTTTAACCTAATATAACTACTATCAATCATCAAAATGACCTCTTCTATAGTGAGTTAGGAGTCCTGGTGGCTCAGTGGTGAAAGTGCTCAGCTGCTAATTGAAAGCTCCATGGTTCAAACTCACCAGCCACTCCGTGGGAGAAAGACGTGGCAGTCTACACCCATAAAGATTATAGCCTTGGAAACCCTATGGGGCAGTTCTACTCTGTCCTATAGGGCCACTATGAGTTGGAATTGATTTGACAGCAATGCGTTTGGTTTATCGTTTTTTTAATAGTGAGTTAAACTTTAATTATGGCCACTACAACTTAACCTACAACTTTCCCCCTTCACTGACTCATCCCTGAAATTGTAGCTATCTCTTCTGCTATAGCTGAGCATATCCGTTGAGTATATCTACCACTATTACTACATTATATCTACAGCAACTACCACAGCATCACTTCAAGGACAGTGATTTCATCCATGAATAATATAATAATCACCTCAATTTTTATTAAATCAACATGAGGATTTCTAAAACTGTTAAAACTGTTTTAAATTTTTTAAAGAACTGAACAGTTAATCTGTAAGAATATGATTTTGATTCCATAGTTCAAAATAATATAATTTCATATAGATAAAGTAACCCAATATATTCCTTTAAGAAATCTTTAAGAAATTTTATATAAAATCTCATAGAAAAATTAGCCATTTATATTTTAACATGTCAGACTCCACCAGCCTCAGACCAGAAGAACTAGATGGTACCTGGCTACCACCAATGACCACCCTGACAGGGAACACAATAGAGAGTCCTGGACAGAGCAAGAGAAAAATGTAGAAGAGAACTCAAATTCAAGTAAAAAGATCAGACTTAATGGTCTGACAGAGACTGGAGTAACTCCTGAAACTATGGCCCCCTGATGTACTGTTAACCCAGAACTGAAACCATTCCTGAAGCCCACTCTTCAGACAAAGATTAGAAAGGACTATAAAACAAAAAAATAACACACGTGAAGAATGTGCTTTTTAGTTCAATCAGATATACGAGACCAAATGGGCAGCTCTTGTCCAAAAGCAGGATGAGAACGCAGGAAGGGAAAGGAACTGGCCAAAGGGATACAGGGAACCCAGGGTGGAAAGGGGGAGTGTGCTGTCACATTGTGGGGATTGCAGATGTTTCCAGTGTCCAGCAGATTTGAGAAACACTGGTTCAAAGAATGAACCAAAAAGAGGCATCTTAATTTGGAGTCCCTGGATGGTGCAAACAGTTAAGTACTTGATTACTAAGCAAAAGGTTGGTGGTTCAAACCCACCTAGAGGTGCGTTGGAAGAAAGGCCCAGTGATCTGCTTCCAAAAGGTCATAGCCACGAAAACCCTATGGGGTGTAGTTCTACTGCATATATGGTGTTACCTTGAGTTGGAATCGACTTTACAGCCACTGGAACACAATCATATGACAGTAAGCATCAAAAGGGCAAATAACCAATTTGTTTGCTTGTCACTGTATACCTGATGGCTAACACATGTACTAGCCTCTCAGTACACTTTTGTGGAATAAGTGAATGCCCAAATAAATTAATATCTACAAAAAATGTACAAATAGCATGCCTTTCACCGTATTTATTTATCTATTATGTATGAGGTCAGGAGTCTGTGGGTGGCACAAATGGTTAATGTGCTCGGCTGCTAACTAAAAGGGAAAGCATTTCAAAAGAAAGTCCTGAAAATACATTTCTGAAAAATAAGCCATTGAAAACCCTATGGAGTACAGTTCTACTCTGACACACATGGGGTAGTCATGAGTCTGAAATGACACGGTGGCAACTGATACGTGCAAGGTCAAGGTGGGAGTATGAGGTTGAGTAAAGAAAGCATCTGCTGATCTCCTCTTTTGCGTCAGCCACTGTACTGGTTGCTCTGCTAACATTAGCTCACTAACCTTCACAATAGTCCAGGCAACTCCCACAATAAGTAAATGGTGACCCTGAGATTTACATGTCTTTGGGATTCTAAGGTGTGTGCTCTTTGGTGCAGCTCTGTGCTAGAGATGAAGAAGATATGGACACTGACCTTGAGCTTATACTCCAGTAAGGATTTAACACACACAGGCGCAAAATAATAAGTGATGCACAAATGAGTGCCTTTACACTGAATCAGGGAACTTGTCTGGACCTACTCTGTTAGTGACAGGATTTGGAGTTAAAATTTCTTTGGTTTATTTGTCATGCCCTTTGTTCATGCATTTATTTTCTCATTTATTAATTTATTCATTCAACATACATTTATTCAGCACCTACTAAGCGTCAGTTTCTTTAGTAAACATGAAGAACAAGATTTCCACTCTTGAAGTTTAAGTTCTAATGGGAGATATAGACAATAAATAAATTAATAAAGAAGATAATTTCAAATAGTGATAAACATCATAGACTTGATAAAACTGTTTAGTGAGATAGCAAGCGGCGGGAGTAAAGGTAGAGATACTTCAGAACAAGGTATACCAACCTGGACACTATTGACATTTGTGGTAGGGGCTGTCCTGTGCATTGTAGCATGTTTAGTAGGATCCCTGCCCTCTATTCACTAGAGGCCAGTAACACTCCTTCTTCCTCCACCCCACCTGTTGTAACAACTGAAAATATCTTCAGATGTTGCCATATGTACCCTGGGGAATGGGGGGAAGCAAAATTATCCACTGCTTTAGACGGAGTAGTTATGGAGATGACTTTGAGTTGAGAGCTAATCAGGAAGGAGCCAGACAGCCATGTGGAAGTCTGGAGTATGAGTATCCCAGGTAGAGGGAAGAGACAGTGCAAAGGCACTGAGGTCTTGCCTATTCAAGGATCAGAGAGAAGGTGAATGAGCTAGACCAAGGGGAGTGAGGGAAGAAAGAGAGGAGTGCCTTTAACATTAAGCAATAATATAATTCTCAGAATTTACTTATCTGTTATATTGGATAATAAACTGTACTCTCTTTTCCTTCTTAGAATATTTTGCTTTCAAAATTTATGCAATAAGTGGTTTGATTTTATAAGGTCTTTTAAATTCATTTTGTCGTATGCTGATCCTGGTGGAGGATAATGCAATACCTTTTGTGCCAAATCAACTCAGATCAATCTGGAAATTTTCAGATGCCAACGGATGTGTTCTGTGTGTATCATAAAGTGCTGGATACTCACCAACCTGAGACAGGATGAGACCTGTGAGGGAGGCCTTTGAGTGCTTCTGACAGTGTTCCTTTGCTTGTCTAGGACTTAGGGTTATTGTGTATTGGGAAGAGTGGGGGTGGTCTCAGAAACCCATAGAAAATTATGAAATATGGCAACTGGAAAAAGGTTTTTTGACAGATTATAAACCTTGTTCAAAATGCACTGCTTTGAGCTCAGTAGAAGCTACCCATAGCCTTATACCAATCACGATGTAGTAGGAATCATGATATTAATAAAAATCTCCCAAGATGCTACCAGTCAGGCTATCTTCAGTCCTTGGTACTGCACCAGGCCCCAGTGGGGCACAGCTGCTCCAAGTGGGATTCTGAGCAGGTAGTAACAATCATATATCATTAAAAGTAACATTGCCATAAAACTGGTCCAAACAGACTACCATGGGGATCTACAGGACTGCAAGATGGTTTCTAGCTAGAGGGATCAAAGAGTTTTTCTTGTCAGATGCATCAGTCATGCTGGATTTTAGGAAAGATGGTTACTGTTAATGTGTGGAGCTGAGCCTTGGTAGAGCCTTTCCATATAAACACAGAGCAGGAAAGCAAGGTCTGGGTTTGAGGATCCCTGTAACTGGAAATGAGAGTACATGTAGAGGAATATTTGGAAATAAGTCTATAAGTGGGAGATTAGTGCTGTAAGTTAGAAACTCCAGAATTATTCTCAAAAACTTTCTCTGACTGGTGTATACTAGAAGGGTTAGAGGGAGACAAGAGGGCGAGTGAGGAGATGAGTTGGGAGATGTTGCTATGGTTCAGATAACAGGTAATGGTGATAGTCATCTTAAATAGAGTCTGCTACGTATCAGATAATTAATGTACTGATAAACGTTAATACTGAGATTAATTTAGAGACATACAGAACCATTCCACTCCTACAGGTAGCAGTAACCAGAGTCAGATTTCCCTAAATCAAGTTTTTTAATTTTCAGACTCAAAAACAAACAAACTCACTTGTGGTTTTAAAGTACCAGATTTTATTCAGGTACTTAGATCCTTTGTAGTTTTCATAGAAAAGAACGAATGACCATAATTATGCTAGGGAGAAGATAATTTCTTGTCTATGTTGTTGTTTTTCTGTTGAGATGATTCCGACTCATGGCAACCCCATGGGTGCAGAGTAGAACTGCTCTATAGAGTTTTCGAGGCTGTGACTTTACAGATGCAGATCTCCAGGCTTGTCTTCTGAGGCACCTCTGAGTGGGTTCAAACCTATAACATTTCAGCTAGTACTCAAGTGCTTAACCATTTGCATGACCCAGGGACTTCTAAATTCTTGTCTTGTCTATACAATTCCAAATTTCCTTGATAAAACTTTCTCTTCTTAACATACATCATGAAGGTATATTTTAGAAATGATTTTAAGTATTTGCTAATCTAAATCATTTAGTATTTCTGCAATGTGATTAATACAGTATTTCAATCAGTGGTGGATTATCCAATAGGCACAGTGCTTACCTTGCTTACCAGATCATTTCTAGTGAACAATTTCACATTTTTTTCACCACATCAAAGATTCTGTTTCTAGGTATGGCTGGGATCTGTCTCTCTCCCAATCCCACAGCACCTTCCTACAGAATCAAAGCCTCTTTTCAAATTTACGATCCCTGACAGGGGTGGATCACCCAGTAAGCAAGGTAAGCACGGGCTTACTTGTGCTTACTTACTAATCTGTAGTGACAAATTTCAATACAGATGAGTAAGTAAGCACAAGTAAGCCCCTG
Source organism: Trichechus manatus latirostris (assembly GCF_000243295.1). Lineage (NCBI taxonomy): Eukaryota > Metazoa > Chordata > Mammalia > Sirenia > Trichechidae > Trichechus > Trichechus manatus. The sequence continues at coordinate 4,692,073 of NW_004443999.1, forward strand.
CTTACCTTGCTTACTGGGTAATCCACCTCTGATTTCAATCAATATCCTATAATCAATCATAATCCTAGAAGGCACGAACTAATTGCATGACAATAGTGCAGCCTTGAAGTTTTATGTCTAGATTTTAATGTATACAATCTATGGATTTTAAAATAAAACCTGTTAGAACTCAGTGATTTCTATGTATCTTTAAAAAACCAAGTTAAATTCTAGGCATGCTTTCTAAGCTTAAGAAGGAAACTGTCCAAGAAAAAACACCTGGTATTAACCAACTAACCAAAAAAAAAAAAAAAAAATTCTTATTATTTAGGTTATAGTTTATGTCTTAGTTTAAACATAACCATGCAAAAGACATGTTAGATAGTCTTAAAATTGCATTTAAATAACTGAATATGTTTGATCAAATAATCTTAGATATCAGGAATGAGGATGGACAAGTCCTAAATAATCAGCCCAGGGTAATATGGAGAATTCATCCAGTTGGCACTGAGTCAACTCCAACTCACAGCAACCCCATGTGTGTCAGAGTAGAACTGTGATCCATAGCTACATAGGGTTTCCAGTGCTGATTTTTTGGAAGTGGATATCCAGGCCTTTCTTCTGAGGCACCTCTGGGTGAACTCAAACTGTCAAGCTTTCAGTTAGCAGTCAGTTGAGTGTATTAACAGTTTACTTCACACAGGGACTTCAGGCAATTCATAGGCCAACTGAGAAATGGATGGAATAATTTTTACCCTACACAATCAAGGGCTATGATTATAAATACCATATTAGTCACTCAGGAGCAAAACAAGGAAGAACATCATGGCTCTCAATAAATAATCATTGAAAGAATTAATCTCAAGGAAGGAACTGAAGTCCCCAAAGGCAAAGAGTTTGTACTTTTGGATCCCATTCCTGGGAATTCCCCTGAAGTTAGTCTGTTACTTCTTTCTATATATGATACTCAGTCACTAGGACTATGTAAAGTCAAAAATGTGCAGATAAACCAAAGTTCCATTTAGGTCATATATTTAGTTACCTAGTTTTTTTTCTATACAATGGTACACTTGGGGATATTTGCAAAGCCTATTTTAATAGATTTGTTGAGTTAATTTCCAGCATATGCCTGGAAAACTATATGAATCATATACTATTCATTGGACACTTGGGCATCTTGTGGATAATTGATGGAGAAACTCTATTGAGGCTACTCTGACCAATGAAAAGAATTAATTTGAAGGCCAGATACAAGAAAAAAATATATATCATAATTTTTCTCTCATTAATCTTTTAAAGGTCAAGAATAAGGAACATAAAACCTTGTTCAATAGACATGCTGTGGTCATTACTAATAAATTATTAAACTTTAGGAATTCAACCTTCATTTAGATACAGAATCCTAATAAAAGTAGAGTAAAAATGATTCTTTCAGCTAAAGTAGCAGCGATCCAAACTGTATAACTCCTAAAGCCAATGTAGTTTCAGGATCCCAGGTTTCCCATCTTTGAGCGCCTCCTCTAAGCTTTCTTCTTTGTCAGGACTGGGTTTTTACTATGGAAAACTGGCCTGGTGAGTGAATTCTTAATTGCTCACAGAGTGTACCCATGTTTCCAGTTTATCAATCTCAGGCAAACAGAATAATAACTTAAGACAGGGAAAACCAATGAGAGTGTTAGTAAAGACAAATCCATGTCGTCAAAGTCATCTCTTGAATTAAAGATGAAGTTGGTTGATGACTCCATTTGCAGTTGAAGATGTCATTGTCAAAACTGTAACAAGGTCCTTCAGCCTCCACAGTTGAGTTCATTCATGACCACAACTCTGCAACGGAATCTGCAGCCACCTAAATCCCCAGATGTCATGGCTCCACAGTTACTGCCTCTCCAAAATCCGAGTGTACAAAATCTGAGTCATCTGAGCATACAAAAGTCAACTTCATCTCTGGGTTGGTTTCTACCTCCATCACCACAGCAGTAGAATACAGAATCACCACTACTAGAAACAAGGAAACGTAGAGGTACTTCACCAGCACCAGCTGAACCCAGAGCTGCCGTTACCAGTACAATAACTGGGCTGCCACTACATGACATTGGAGCCCCCCAAATCCACCAACTGGCAATCGCTATGCTGTCACCTGTATAAGAAGTGCATCGATACTGCCACCAATGAAAAATACTACCATCACCACAAAGGATATTTCAGACACCATGACAAACAAATCATAGCCACCATCATCATAACAATCAAGTGTGTGGTCAACACCAGTCAAATAGCTGAGCTTCTGGACACCAACAATACAGCAGGCTATCCTAACTACTGAATCTGTAGCCACCTCTACCACAATGAGAAGTGATGCCACAGTTGCCAGGACGCCAACATCTGAGTCCATGACCCTCACTGCTACAATCACAGACTAAACTCATATTTTTAAAGCAATGACTATAAAGATCAACATTACTCTCTCTCTGAACACTACAACAAGTATTTTTTTCATCAGTGGCATTATCATTGTAATGATCACCATAAAACCAGGAGTATAATATCTCTGACTACTAGAGCCATTAGCACTTTATTCTTATGAGATCTTAAGCTCTTCCTCAGATTCTAGCTTGTGCAATTCTTATAACAAATGGGAATGTCAATCATTGATATGCGTATCTCTCATTATAAAGATGTACATGGAGGCCCAGGAAAATGTCTACTACGCTTAGACTCAACATAGCTTTGGACATCTAAGTGACTTTATTAAAATAAACGTTCTTTCATGTAAGAGCATGTCTTTTTTTCCCTCTGCTCTAAATCTCACAGTCTTAGGCTCACAAAGATCTCTAAGTAATTAATGGAAACTCTGTAAGGCAGAATTAAATAAACTTACAATGGAATATTAAAAATAACATTATGTGTACAAGCCATTTGTTATCCCCCAACTCAATTCTTTTTGGCTTAAGTTATCTTTCCTTCTTAGATACAATAGTTCCATTTCTAGTTACATTATAATAATGTATCACAACTCTTGAATAAAACCCCCAAAAATCAAACTCTTCGCCATCGTGTTGATTCCAACTCATAGAGACCCTACAGGACAGAGTCGAACTGCTCTATGGAGTTTCCAAGGATGTAAATCTTTACAGAAGCAGACTGCCACATCTTTCTTCAGAGAAGTGACTGATGGGTTCAGCCACTGACGTTTCCGTTAGCAATTGAGTGCTTAACCGTTGCATCACCAGGGCTCTTTATTTTGAATAAGGAGATAAATAAATTATTTTTTTCCTACTGTATGATATTATATTAGTCAATTAGGCAAATATGCTTAAGTTTCTTCTCTGGACAAAGCACCTAAATTCCAAAGATAATATAACAGAAGTAAAGATTTTGTAATTTGATAATCTTAATTTTTTGTTTATTGAATTTGGTAAGTAATGGTTCAGAGCTCATGGTCAGGGCTTTTGAATCAGGCAAATATGAGTTAGAATCCTACCTCCACCACTTAGTGTTTGTAGGACCATAAGTGCCTTAAGCCCACTAAGGTTTAATTTCATCATTTATTCATTCCATCATTCAAGAAATTAACATTAAAATATAGATGCCATGAAGGCAGCACTCCCCCTTCTGTTGCACTTACCAGTTTGGTCACTATAGTGCCTGGCACATTGTAAGAGCCTGACAATATTTACTTAATAAATGTGTAAGATGGCCTTTTATAGGAGTGCTTTCCTCTTATGCTTATTACGAGAATGCTCTAAGATAACGTATGCAAATTGTCTAGGCCAGTGCCTGTTATATAGTCTGCATGGAATCAACGGTGGTTCTTATTATTTAATTAAATGATAATTATATTGTTACATAATTACTATATCACTAATAATAGTACAACTACTTCAGTTATGTTGAATTTTTTTTCTAGCGTAAAATATCACAAAACTGTATTGAGCAATGTAGTCTTGCTAAACAAATAGAAAAGTGCTTTCTGAACTTATTCACTGTGGAGCTCTTTTCCCTTGTAACACATATCATTATGAAATATTCTTTGTGAAACGTAAATTTTCCTGTTAAATGTACAGTGCAGGCTTATTAATAACTTCATTAATTCTCTTCATTGTATTTTATAATTCAGGCAGATCTGAATTACGTGTTTATGGGGAAATTATCTTTTCCCCATAAATAAAGGACTTTTTATAGAAATCAATAAAATAACTGTAATTTCATATTATAGGATATTTGTTCTATTTGAAGATAATGGAGTTGAAAATATATTCTCACTGCACTCAGATATCCAAATAAAATATTGTATCTTTATTTTTGAAATTGATTTTACTTTCCTTTTAATACTTTCATCTTGTAGAATAGGACAAGTACGTTTAGCTCAACGCAATTATCATTCCAAATGAACATTTTAAATGGTGTTTCAATCACTCAGTCCTTTTTGGCAAATCACTCTCAGATTTCCTCTCCTTCCTTTGCTCTTTGTTAGATGACTTTGTGCACTGGGGACGAGGGAGGAAACCGGACCTCGTTCTGGTCCTTGAGTGTATTCTGGCTCGTGTCTGCTGAGATGTAGTGCAAATGGTTCCATCTACGTGTTTTGCTGGTGTCTACTTCTCAAGTCTTAAGCAGACTTGACCTGTGCCCTGGCCTGGTGTTCCTCTTTGCTAAATTGACCACTGCTAATCTCTGAGGTTTGTTTGTGATTCATAGATGTTCCCTGGCTTGAATAAGCTGCCCCCTAACCCTTGGCAACAGGATGCTTGATTGTGGCATTACCTTCACTATTCCTTCTCCCCTCTCTCATCCAGTACCCACCCCACTCACCAGGAACTCTCCAACCAAACTTCTGCTAACCTGCTCTGGCTCATGTGGGAACTTCTGGGTTCCTTCCAAACTACAATGGATCTGACGATGCTTGGCTTAACAGACTCTCCACCTATTTAACCACCTTTCCTCATTTGGGATTGGACCTTTGGGAAGAGGATTACTTCAGTAATTTTCTGCATCTATACACTTCTCACCCAACTCCCTTGGAGCAGAATACAAGTATCTCTCTTTCCTCTTCCTTCTACTCAAGACTCTTTCCTATCTTAAATAGTTCTCCTTCCCAGGTAGTATCCACCCTCTCACTTTGCCTGGGGCTGTAATGGTGGTCAAGATGTAGGGATCAAGAAACCAGTCTACTGCTTACTGATAGGTATATTAAAAAATATTATGCCCATTAGATACATAAACCTTTGCTTGTGGTATTCATTCTTCTGGAATACTCTTTTCACACTCCCTACCTACTGAAACGCTATACATCTTTCTTGCTTTCTATAATTCTTGTTTTCTTGTTACTTATTTTCAGATTTCAGCATAAACTGCTTTGAAACTTGGTTGTATATTTTCCCTTCCTAATAATAGTACAGGAAACTTACAGTCTTTTTGTGGGTGCATCACAGACAATACCTAAGATAGTTTTAGCAAGTTACTAGACAGCAACTTCTGAATACAATAACTTTCAGACTGGCAAAGCACAGATCCCCACGTAAATAAAGCAGAGACATCTAAAACTACTACTGCAACAAGGAAGACTGCTGTTTTCATCATCTAGTGCTGCTGTAACAGAAATACCACAAGTGGATGGCTTCAACAAACAGAAATTTATTCTTTCACAGTTTAGGAGGCTAGAAGTCCAAATTCGGGGTTCCAGCTCCAAGGGAAGGCTTTCTCTCTCTGTTGGCTATGGGGGAAGGTCCTTGTCATCCATCTTCCCTGGTCGAAGAGTTTCTCAGCGCAGGGACCCTGGGTCCAAAGGACGTGCTATGCCCCTGGTTTTTGTTTCTTGATTGTATGAGGTCCCCCTGACTCTCTGCTCACTTCTTTTGTTTATGTCTCAAAAGAGATTGACTCAAGATACAACCTAATCTTGTGGATTGAGTCCTGCCTCATTAACATAACTGTCTCTAATCCTGCCTCTTTAACATCATAGAGGTAGGATTTACAACACATAGGAAAATCACATCAGATGTCAAAATGGTGGACAATAATACTGGGAATCATGGACTAGCCAAGTCGACACATATTTTCGGGGGACACAATTCAATCCATAACAAATGTAGTCCAAATTCTTTCTACTTGACTTTGTTTCAGGACCACATCTCATGGATTCTGATCTTTATATTTAGCTTCAATTCTCCTGGCTGCTGCTGTAACTCTTTCTTTTGGCTACCGCAGCATGGTTTTCCGGTTTTCTTATCTGGGTTAGTGTTCTGGGCAACTGTCTATGATTTTCTCAGACAGTCCGTCTTTCACTAACCCTTCAAATATGCAATAACTTCTACTTCACCTAATCTTGGCCAACAAATTCAAACTCCTTCCTATTTACTAATTTGGAATGACTTCTCCGCCATTTGACTAAGAGGAGGTAGAACACCACCAGAAGTTGGCAATCCAGGATCCTGTTTTGATCAGCATTTCTGCTCCCTCTCTAAGGTAAAAGGCAGGGGCCACTTGCAGAAAAGCTAAAGATATAATACAATTTATTTAGGATTTTCATTGCTTCAGTCATAGCAACTTTTTTATCTATCTAAGGACTCAGGGCTTCTCAGTACCTAACCTGAATTTCTTACTGAAAGTGAATGTTAATGGCTTACTTCCAGAAAGCTGATGTTGAAAATTGCTGTTGTTTGCCACTGAGTCAATGCCTATTCTCGGCGACCTTATGTATGCGGAGTAGAAGCACTCCTCTGGGTTTTCAAGGCTGAGAATTTTTGGAAACAGATCACCAGGGCTGTCTTCGGAGGTGCCTCTGGGTGGGTTTCAACTGCTAACCTTTTGGCTAGTAGTTTAGCGCTTAACCGTTTGCTCCACCCAGGGACATCGATGTTGAAAATAGTTTCAAGTAATGATAAGAACCACCGCTTCCTGGGCCATTGCCAATGCTGGCTAGACTTCACATCCTTTGAAACAGTTCAATGTAGCTAAGAGATTCATTTCTTAAGGCTCAGATTTCAACCAAGTAAAAAATTTATCAACAATTAACAAGTATTTTGGATATATTTTTGCCAATTCAACATGCTATTAAGATTAAGTCACCATAACTATACTAGGGAAGGACCTTCTAACTCTCATTTTTTCATTCTGAGTAAACAAGAATTTTTCAGTAATTCACCTGCTCCAACAATACATGGCAGTATTGGGGCTCAACTCTGAGTTTCTGACACCTAAAGTCTTGTACCTTTCAAAAAAGTTTCCTGTTTTCCCCCATTATTTTCTTCAAGATACACAAGAAATCCCTCTAAGGAATGAGTTGCCTTCCCAGAACTGTGATTCCCTGGAATTTGAGGGACAAATCACAGTCTTTGGAATATGCAAGAATATAATACCCTTTCCTCTAAATAAAATTCTCTTAAGAAAAAGCTTAAGATAATTATGCTATAAGAAAATCACTGAACTCTCTTCAATTACATGTACAAAGGATATTAACAAATAGTATGAAAAAACAGAATAATAATTAATAAAAAACTTGAATATAAATAATAAAAAATCAAATTGAAAATAAATACCATTTTTTCTCATTGGTTTTCAGAAGAATTTAAAAAATAAAGTACCAACACAATTCTGGTAAATACGAAGTGAAACAGACCATCTTATATTCTGCCGATGGCACTATACATCAGTCTAAATGCATCGGGGTGGAGGAGGTGAAACAAAGAAACCAAACAACTTGGCAAAATGTAATGAAAGCTTTAAATGTTATACGCTTTCTCAGAGAGAGTCTAATTGTTGGCGTCTGTGCCAAAGAAATATCTGAAATATAGAAAAGTCTTTGTGGTACAAAGGATTTTTTTCGTAGTTCTATTTATAAATGCAAAATATCAGAAAACAAACACAACATATTGGAAAACAAATGCCCAAAAGCAAAAGAGTAGAAAAGTTACACAGTGAAATGCAGTGTGGTCCTGCTACTTTCAAACATCTTGAAAATGTGAAAGATCGGATCATGAATTATTCAGTATGATTACAACTATACAAAAATACGAAGTAAAAAGAAAGAAAGGAATATACTAAAAGATGATTATCTCAAATAGTGGGGTTTTAGGTGATTTTTTTTTGGTTGATTACCCCTCACTGTAATTTCTAAATTTTCTCCTAGTATGTTTTTATCATGCAGAAAAACATGTTATTGAAGAAACTTGGATTACCTTTTCAGCAAATACAGACCACCTCTCTGGCACATTTTCTTTTTTTCTTGAAAAGAGCTTTATGAATTCTGTAGCAATGACACCACCCATGCCCTTTGGGTGGGGACCTGGGCCTGAGTACAGCAATGAGGAGAGGTAGTCTCGGGGGAGTGGTTGAGGCTGCTCATGCTGTCGGTATGGGAAGGTGAACCAGGGAGCAGATGGCAGAGGAGGGGGGCATGTGAAGCACACAGAGCTAACCCTTCAACATTCCTGCTTCTTCGAATTCTTTTCTTTCTATGAGGCAGAGTAGGAACATAATTAATCATTTCATTCTGATTTCAGCGCATTCTTTCCCTACACTGGAGTTTGTTTCCATACTTAAGTTCCAATTACACTGTACCTTTCCTACTAAGCCATGACCTACTCTAAGCTGCCTAGTAACATAGAAGTCAGGTTGGAGCACTACCTATCCTAACACACGTTGTTATGTGCCGTCAAGTCAATTTTTGAATCATAGTGACCCCATAAGGAGCCCTTGTGGCACAGTGGTTAATGTGCTCGGCTGCTAACCAAAAGGTCGTGAACCCACCAGCCAGTCAGGTGGAAAAAGATGTGGCATTCTGCTTCCAGAAAGATTTAAAGACTTGGAAACCCTGTGGAGCAGTTCTACTCTGTCCTTTAGGGTAGCTGTGAGTCGCAATCAAATCGAGGGCAGTGAGGATTGATCCCATGTGACAGAGTAGAACTGCCCCATAGGGTTTTCTAGGTTGTAGTCTTTATGCAAGGAGTTACGGAGGAGCATTGGCCAAGTGCTAGGCTGCCAACCAAAGGGTCAGTGGTTGGAACTCACCAGCTGCTCTGAAGGAGAAAGATGTTGCAATTTGCTTCTGTAAAGATTGCAGCCTTGGAAACCCTATGGGGAAGTTCTACTCTGTCCTATAGGGGGGGCTATGATTCGAAATCAGCTCAGTGGCAACAGGTTGATCTTTACAGGAGCAAATCACCAGGTCTTTCTCCTGAGGAGCTGCTGCGTAGTTTTCAACCACCAACCTTTTGGTTAGCAGCTGACTGCTTAACCATTACACTCCTAGAGCTCCTTAGCCTAGCACATACCAAAAAAAATACCCAAACCCATTGCCACTGAGTCAATTCTGACTCACAGTGACCCTAAGGACAGAGTAGAACCGCCCCATAGGGTTTCCAAGGAGCAGCTGGTGGATTCAAACTGCCGACCTTTTGGTTGGCAGCTGTAGCTCTTAACCACTGCACCAGCAGCCTAGCACATAGAAGATGCTTAATTACCATTGTTGAATAAATGAACCAATTAAAGAAATAAAAGTCAAAAGAAACTCCATGATCTCCCTTACATCATTAGACTTGTTTTGATCAGATGCATGGGTTAGGATCTTGTAATCCCTGTTACCTCCATCAATTATTTTAACCTTGGAAAGAGTGAAGGCGTGTGTTGAAACAGCTTGTATGAAAGGACACCAAAATTCCACCCAATCATTAAAGTGGGTAGAAGTAACATGATTTATGCAACAGAGATTTAATAAATTCCTAACAAACACTGGTAGGCAATATGGAGCTAGAAGAACATTTAATAAGCACCTATTATGGATCGGGTATTTAACATTAGGCACTTAACATAAAATCCTTGTAAGAACTCAATGAGGTAAGTGTAATTGTTCCTATTTTACAAAGGAGTAGTTAAGTAAGTTATCTAAAACACCTGTGTCCTAGGATGTAGAAAACTGAAAAGAGAACAACTCTCACCCTACAAGAAAAATCTGGTTAATCTACAAAGTCATAACTTTTTGAGCCCATCAGAGAGCTGACATCACAGGACAACCAGCTAGCCTGAAATTCAAAGAAAGATAGGTGCCTTCATGGAAAGATGAGATTCAAGCATTTTTACACATGTGGCACAGCACAGAAGGAAGATGAGGGTCACCATTTAAGCAGACAAGAATTCAGCTGAAAAATGGAGGAATTGCTAAAGGCCAGGTATAGGCTAGCATGAAAGTACAGAAACACTGAGAGTCACAAGGCGAGTTTGTACATAATCACAGGATCTTCTTCATGAACTACCACTGGGAGCTCATGAGAAGGTCAGGGACAGTGTAGGAGATTGGAGAAAGACTCCCTTGATGGGGCAGGCATGGAGAAGGTATACATACATATTTTTCAGTCAAATAGTGTCATGGTTAATATTATTGTTTATATGCTCCAAACATCCTATACCAAAAGGATAGGATGAAATCTTAACTATTGAACTGCATCCAGCCCTGGATGGATGTAACATAGTTAAATGTACTGTTAATTAAATCCAGTATTTCCAGAAATCTGCAACTATAAATGGCTTTGTACAAGGTGACAAACATTTCTAGTGTTGGGATTGTGAAATTGGTTGCTATAGAATGGAAGGAAAATACAAGACATATCCTATAGGTGTTGAACAGCTTCAAATCCAAACAGTAAGTAGTATAAATAATAGTTCTGCCTCTTCCATTGAACTTATGCTTGAGATTTCAACCTATCTTTAAAAGATCTAGCTTTTTATTGATAAAGCAATATGTTTCATAATAGTTTTTATTTCATTTACATTAAGATTTTAATAGGCATAATTCCATAGGGAAAGTCATTTCTATTATATGAACCACTGTTTGTAGAGCTAAATTGCAATCATTTAGATATAGATATATTATTAGATTATTTTTCTGTTTCAAGCAATTGAAATACCACTGTCTATGGTATATGGATTCAATGCCACATTTCCACAATATTAGCTATGCAATTAGCTAATATTGAACATAACCAGTGAATGTAATTGCTGACAGAAGACAGAATACAAGATTTCAGAGGATGATTCTAGATGGTTCATCAGAACAAAGCTAAGGTCTTAGAAACCATAATCTCAAACTGAACACAATTTTTGGAGCCTAAAAATAAAAGTTATTAAGAAATAATTGGTTTATTACCAGTTTATTATGAATATTGCCACATTAAATATATACTCTAAAAGATCACTATTTTTTTCTAGAAGATTTTCCTCTACAGAAGTAGCAGACTGCATCTGTGCTTGCAATCCCCACATAGAAATATAAGAGAGCAGGGGCTAAAATAAGATGATGTGAGAAAAGCAGTCCTGTCTATGTCTTATCAGTGGAAGCTCTAGGCTCTTCTTATTCTGTGCCCTCTTCTCCAGGCTGTTTTTGAGAACTTGACTTCCAACAGGGGTGGGAGAATCTGCAAAACAGGCTGGCCAAACAAATTGAGTTGTTTTATTTTTGTTTTATGCATCAGATTTGTTTTTCAGAGTTTCCAGCCATGGGCAGGTTAAATAAGCTAAATATGGGCAATAAAATCAAAGTTTAGGGAGGTCTGGAATTGTGCTTACTGAGTATGTTAGCACCATAAGCTAACCATGCTTGCAGTCCTAAAGCTGAGATGCACAAATGTTTAATCCCCAGTGCTTAGTTTAGTGCCAAGCTCATAATCTTTGGTTAGAAAATGTTTGCTGAACATGGTGAATGGTATCTTGACTCATTCTATCAATGTCTCACCATTTAGAACCCTGACACATCAGGCCTTTGCTTTTAAGGCATTGAAGCTGCGTGAAACAGAGTGCCGTTTGGACCTGGAGAAGTGTCAGTTCTACCTGACCTGTGACCCAAGTGTAAGTTTTTCTCCTCACCAGTCTTTGATTTGACTCCTATCCTCATTTTGCTTTCTACTTTCTCTCTCCTAGTTCATCTGCCCTCTGTTTTTCCTAATCTTTCCCACTACGCCCTATAAAATCCTTATTGCAAAGTTAACAATCTCTCCTACGGCTTTAATCTCTTTAAACAATGTTTCTACCACCTTTTTGCACTAATTAAAAAAAAAAAAAAGTTGCCGTCGAGTTGATTCGAACTAAGAGCAACCCTATAGGACAGAGTAGAACTTCCCCATAGGGTTTCCAAGTAGCGTCTGGTGGATTAGAACTGCCGCATTAATAGAAGCTGTCTTTTTCTGTAGGATAATGCTTCTGCTTGTCTTCTTTGGTGACTATTGCTATTTACTCTGTTTCACTTGTAGCATAGTGTTGGACAAGTTAGGGTGGGAATGGGGAGGGATGGGAAGACAAATATTCTAGTTCCCTGTCATTGCTGGCAAACAATTACTTGTTTCATCTCCTTAAAAAAATTCTTTGAGGCTCTTGCTATTTGGCTATTCCATTTTCCACCCTTCCTTTTAAAGTCATTATCCAACTCCTGGCACTCCCGTTTGACACCAGCTTAGTCCTTTCTCTACTCAAATCTTGCTGTCATCATAATTTTTTGACCATTTCAATACCATTGACCATCACTTCATGTAGTTGGTGGTCATTTATCCCCCAATGACTCAGAGTCCCATCCTTGACCCTGGCACCTACGGGAACAGCTCTTCTTTTGAAATATTAAATATCGATGTTATACTCTGACCACAAAAACCTTCTTTTCTGGAACTCCCATTTCTTGATTTCTATTATACTTATCTTGGACCTTTTGAGACTGCTAATCCCTTCAATTTTTTCCCCCAAACTCGTCATCTTTCAGGCTTCATTATCTTACCTATCTATTCTAAGCCAGCACCCCACTACTTCAACCACAACTTGATCCCCTACTTTCCTCCCACCATTCTTGCAGAAAATTCACAGTTCAGGCTAAGTCAAACAATCTGTTTTCTATGCTCCTTCCCCAGTGAGTGTTCCTAGAGAAAATCACATGACCATGCATATTGAGTTAAACCCAATTCATAAGCTCAAGCCACAGCCCCAGCCAGATCCACCCAGTGCATGTTGAGGTGTCTTTGGAAAATATACATATGTATAAGAGAAGGCATCTAGTATAGGCCAGACATATAAACTGAGGAGAAAGGTTCAGACTGGACACAATGGTTTTGGAGTTATATTCTCCACTAGGTCTACTCCTCTACTGCTTATTCTTTCCCCTCCTTAGTGAATAGTGCCATCTCCACTAGATCACAAGCCAGAAAACTGGAAGTAATTCTTTATTTCTCCTCTCTTTTAACCCTGCCACCAACTGGTCAGTCATTCTAGTCAATGCTACCGTGAACTATTTTTTTTAATAAATTCCATCTTTTCTAACTCCACTGGCAGGATAATTCTGTTGGTGATGTGAAAGATGAATTATAAAGCAGAAGAATGGAGGCAGTGACACAAATTAGAAGATTCCAGTGGCCCAGGTGAGACAACAAAATAAGATACTAGAGAAGCAGATCAAGAGGAGGTGGCTTTGGAAGCTGTTTAAGATCTGGAATAGGCAGTAAAAGGTGAATAGTTGCTAAGGGGAGGTGGTGGTGAAAGAGAAACAAGAGTGTAGGAGGGTTCTTGGGTATATGGATTGGAAGACTGGATGTATGATTATATCATCCAATGAGATAGGCAATTCCAAGGAAGAGATGATGAGTTTAGAATGGAACATGTTAGGGCTCCTGTGGAACGCACAGGAGAATATGTCCAGAGGCAGATGGTATTCTTGTCTAGAAATTTGGGGAAAAAATATCTTGACTGAAAGTCTAAATTTGGAAGTTGTTAGTTAAACCGTGGCAAATGTGAAAAATGAGGAAAAAATATGCATGGAATGTCAATATTTTAGGAAGAGGAAGAAGAGTCCATGAAGAGGACAGAAAAGGAGTCAAATAAGAGGTAGGAGAAAAACTGAAAGATAATGATATAATACAAATCAAAGAAGGAAAGTGTCAGAAAGGAGGAGTTTCAAATCTTCAAAGAGGACAAGAGCCTGTAAGAAAATAAATGAGTTTATTGAATGTAGCAATGAGTGAATTGTTAAGAAAATAATACAACAGTTTCAGAGGCATGTTTGGTGGAGAAGCCAAGTATCAAGGGTTGAAGAGTGGGTAGGAGGCAAAGTAGAGCTTAACATGCATTCAGTTCTCTACAAAATCCTGAACTGTGAATAGCAGTCAAGAAACAGGGCAATCACTAAAGGGAATGTAGGGCTAAAGTTGTACCTGCTTTTGCCTGTTTTTAGATGGCTGAGACTTGAATATGTTTGTAGGTTAAGAGGAGGGAACAAATTAAAATATGTTATTTTTTAAATCTATGTGTTATATATGATATGGACATCATGGAGTTCTTTGTACAGAAGATATTGACCCTAGTCAGTCATTCAAAAGTAAATCTCACTTGTTTATTCATTCAATAAATAATCACTGGTTGCTTATTATGTGGTAGGCACTATTCTAGACCCTAGGGATATGCAGTAAACAAAACAGTAAATTCACTGCCCTTATGAAGCATACATTTTTGTGTTGGAGACAGCTAATATAAATGAATAAACGAATAAATAAATAAGAAAAATCTACAGAGTGTCAGTTGAGGATATTAAGGAGAAAAATAAAGGGATTTGGAGTGCTTAGGGGTGCTATGTAATATAGTATTGTCAAGAAAGGCAGTAACCTAAATAAAGGGGCAAACCATGTAGATAACTGAGGGAAGAGTGTTCTACCTAGAGGGACCAGCAAACTCAAAAACCAATGTGACTACAGCAAAGTGAGTGAGAGGGACAGTGGTAGGAAATGAAGTCAGAGAAGGAGGGGTGGACAGGCAGATTGTTTAGGGTCTTGTACACCGTTTTAAGGACTAACTTCTTATTTTAAATGAGATGGGAATACGTTTTTAGCAGAACAGTAACAGGAAAATAATTATTTTGGCTGCTAGACAGTGAATAGACTATCAAGAGGCAAGAGTAGAAGCAGGGAGCCCAGCTAGGAGAGAAATGAAGTAATACAGGGGAGAGATGATGATTGCTTGGACCAGGGTTGCAAGAGAGGAGGTGATGAAAAGTACTAGGATTCTAGATCTATTTTGATGATAGAGCCATCAAAATTTGCTGATGGATTGGTTATGGCATATGGGAGAAAGGGGATAGTTAAAGATGGCATCACACGTTTTGCTTTGCTCAACAGAAAGGACAGAGTTGGCATTTACTAAAATGGGTACAAACTTTGAGACTGTAATAGAGTATGATTCCAGTTTTGATGTTTGACTACCGACATCTTTCAAGCACCACCAGCCCCTCTTGCCCTTCTCCTGCACATCTGGGAAAACTGATAAGGAAGCTCCAGTTATCCCTCCTTTATGGAGGGAAGTGCAAGTTATCTAACACCAGTCCATTCACTGGAAACTTAATTACAATAAAAACCAAGCCAGCCTCCTTTCCCTGTTCTTGCAGCCAATTTTGGACCAGCTTGGAGTCTGCTCTACAATCCTCAGAAAGTTTCATTATGGAAGTAATAAATCTCTTCATATTCTCTTGGTGTATAAGGGGTGACATCAGTTCTGGCATCCAAAACCAATCTGAGGTGGGGCAGAGTTCAACCTGCCTTCATAGGATGGCCACAACAGAGATAAAAGGTTTTGAGGGGTTGCGGGGTTATGAGAGGAGTAAAAAGTAATTCATTATTGCACATAAGTTTGAGTTGCCTCTTAGCAATCAGAGTGAAGAGGTTGTTTAGGAAGATATATGTGCCTGGAGTTTAGGAGATAATTTCAGGGTGTAGACAGAAATTTGGGAGTCATCCAAATGTGGATGGTGTTTAAACCATAAGACTGATGAGCTCACCTAGGGTATGAGAGTGGAGATGGGAGGAAATCCAAGGACTGAGCCCTGGTATTCCAATAACTAGAGGTTGGAGAGATGAGGAGGGACCAGCAACGTCTCCTGAGAGAGTATTTTGTGAGGTAAGAGGAGAACGAAGGAAAAGTGGTACCCTGGCAACCAAGTGAATTCACTGTATATAGGAAGGGAGTAAAACCAGAATGCTCCTTATTGGCAAGGATGACGAGACTGCATCTTACATACTTTAGACATGTTGTCAGGAGGGATCAGTTCCTGGAGAAGGATATCATGCTTGGTAAAGTACAGGGTCAGCAAAAAAGAGGAAGACCCTCAACGAGATGGATTAACACAGTGGCTGCAACAATGGGCTCAGGCATAACGAGGATTGTGAGCGTGGCTCAGGACCGGGCAGTGTTTTGTTCTGTGGTGCATAGGGTCACTATGAGTTGGAACAGACTCAACGGCACGTAATGACAACAACAGCAGGAGGAGAGAGTGATCGTGGGCTCAAACACTGCTGGCAGGTCAACATGCCCTCTTGCCAGAAAGATTTGCTCAGTAAGGAAATAAAAAGGACTCTAGCAAGGGGGAAAAAACTGACCATAAATTTATGACAGCCAACCACAAGATTTTGAAGAATTTTGTACATCCCAGTTAATTGCTTTCCATGACTTCATCTAACCTATTGACACATATTTATTGACATCCAACTTGTTGCTAGGGCCCTAAATTGCTAGTCTTGGCTTTTTAAACAATAGAAAACTCAACTGTTATCACCAGTGTGGCTTACAGCATTCCTTGACAATGCTTGTTTGGTTGGTTATGCGGATGCTGCATTGGGTTATTCAGGCTTCTCCTGTAGTTCAGCCACCAGCTGCCCTCTCTCTCCTGACTCCCTTCGACTGCTCTACAGTGTGTGACTCTGGGCATGGCTGTGCTGCCTTCTGTAAGTGGTGGGCGATGGTCGAAGGTACAGCTCATTTCCCTGAATTGTTTGGCTGCTGGGAGGTGTACCAGCTCCTCTGAGTGACTGGTGAAGAGCAGGAGAAAGTCTGCCAGCAGCCATGAGGTTTCACCATCCCTGCCCAGATTCTCCCTGGCTGTCTAGATTTTTTCTTCAAGACTGACAAGGGAGACCTCATCACCCCTTGATACCAGTGATACCAGGACCCTCTACTCTTCATTTTTCCCTTTTTCTCATTTTATACTTTAAAGGGGCTTTGGGTAAGTGACCTCTCTTATGTGATCCTGAAAAACACAGGGAAAAGCCTCAGGTTGGAGTGGGGAATAAGGAAGAGACCTGTTATGGTGGACTGTTTCTCCTCCCATCTATCCCTCACCCTGTTCATTTATCCTACTAAACAAGTTTCCCTTTTCAAGTGATGATGCTGAGACTAGGAGAGGAAAGTGAGGCAGAGAGGTGCACTCTCCTTAGTAAATATCCTGTTACAGCCTTCAGTTCTCAGTCCTGTCTGAGACTCTTACAAACTGACCTCTGAATTTGGTACTCCTTTCTAAGTGCTTGTCATTATTGCTCTTTTCCATTTATATTGTAAACTCCGATGGTTCTGTGGCTATGTTCATTCATCTATTCATTCATCTATTAAACAAACACTCTTTAAGCAGAACACCTTCTGTGCCCCAGGCCCTGTGCTAAGTGTCAGGTTGCGGTGCAGTGAATCACTTTTATATGGTCCTTCTAGCCATGGTCTTGTAACACTCACAAAACGATTGGGTGGGACTATGCAAAAAAGGTGCTTGTGGCCCATCAAGGGGATTGGACAGGTTTGCTAATGCAAATAAGGTGCATGGAACCCTTGTGGGGGGTGGGGACATGTGAATAAAGTTCATGAAACCCT
This sequence comes from Trichechus manatus latirostris, assembly GCF_000243295.1. Lineage (NCBI taxonomy): Eukaryota > Metazoa > Chordata > Mammalia > Sirenia > Trichechidae > Trichechus > Trichechus manatus. Next base: position 4,709,698 of record NW_004443999.1, read on the forward strand.
TGTAGGGAATTGGTCAGTATTGCCATCCTGCTAGACTTAAAGGGAGCTAATCCCAGAGGTTGAAGGGGACCTCACTATTATCAAGAGGAAAATCCAGGTGTGGAGCATGTCCTTTGGACCCAGGGTCCCTGCGCTGGGAACTTCCTAGGCCTAGGAGACAGAACTGTAACACTGAAGACAGCTTAAGAAGGCAGCAGCATAGGACTAGTAGGCTAGGCTTGCTGACCCACAGAGCAAGAGAGCTAGGTGCCTTCAGGCAGGAGACTTCTGGCATAGTGCAGTGCCTTCCAGAGCTTGTTGGTGGGTCTAAGCTTCCAACCTACAGAGCAACAGAGCTGAGTGCCTTCAGGCAGGGAGCTTCCTGGTGGAGTGGGGTGCCTCTAAGTCACCTATTAATAGAGTTAAAGAGTTTTGTAACACTTGCCTAAGCAGGGCAGAGGCCAGGCTGAGAGCGAGGGCTGAGGGCTGAGGGCCGGGGCCTAGAATGAGGGTTGAGAGCAGTGGCAAATTAGCCAGTAAGCACGGTATGCACGGGCTTAATTGTGTTTACTTACTAATCTGCAGTGTACATCTTTGAAGTGGTGAAAACCAGGTGAAATTGTGCACTACAGATGAGTTAAGTAAGGACAATTAAGCTCCTGCGTACTTGCATATTGGGTAATCTGTCCCTGGTCAAGAGAGAGGCCTGCCTGTGGGCATGAGCAAGAAACTGTCTTGATCTGAGAACTGTATCCTGGGTTTTTCCTGTTACCTCCAAGTTGACCCTGATCCTGAATTGTAATGTGTTACTTCTCAAATAAACCCCATAATCATGGGTATGGTCTCTGAGTCCTCTGTGACCATTGCAACAAATTATCTAACCCAGCAGAGAAGTAGAGTGCTGTGGGAGGGATGGCTGGTATTAGAAATGGTAAAAAGGTTGGAGACTGGAGATATGTCTGACCTCCACCTTGCAGGAATCAGCCTTGGGCTGACGCTGATCCTGATGATTCTCCTCCTTACTCCTGAAGTTAGCCGAGGAGGTCTGATGCCACCATTTTTACACAGGTGTACAGTTGTAATCAAGGGGGACAAAGTCTTTGATATTACATTCTAGTGAGGTAGGCAGCAAGTACAAGTATATACCACAGTTGCAGATGGAGGCACCTATAGCGTGTGAGAAAAAGCAAGGGTTGGAGCTAGTTTGCCGGTGGGTGCAAACCTTGGATCTGCCATTACTAGCTTTGTGATCTTGAGTGTGTTAGTAATTTCCTCTGTGAAACGGTGATAATTATCATATCTCTTTAGATTATTGTAAGGTTTGAAGCATTAGGACAGCACTAGACACATAGTAATAACAATCATGACTAGCACTTATAAAGTACTTACTAAAATGCTATCTACTATTGTAAGTGTTATAGAGGAAATAAACAAGGTGCTGTAAGAAAGAATTATGGGGTTTGGGAGCTTTCTTTAGGTAGTATGATCAGGGACGTTCTCTTTAAGAAAGAGACATTTGAACTGAGACCAGAAGGATGGAAATTATCCAGGTATAAAGAAAGTCTGAGAAAGTTTTGCAGACACAAAGAACACACAGGATAAAGCTTGGAGTATTCAGTCTCCTGACATAGGCTGTGAGGCAGGACATATAAGGAAAAGATGATCAATTTCAGATGGAGGCAGGAGCCTCATTTTGTAGATTCCATTCCCAGTGAAATGTGAAGTCACGGAAGGGTTTTATAAAGGATCTGCTTTGTGTTTTAAAATGATGATGCTGGCTTCTTTGTGAACTATAATTCAGGCTCAGTATAAACCACATAAATGAGTATTTAATCCTTAGGAACTGATGAAGGTCAAATTCTTATTGTCTTGTGCCATTTAATGTCAGTTTGTTTGGGTTTCTCTGTTTTGGTTGATCAGCTAAGGCTCCAAAGATGGAATCTTTGGCAAATAGCTATTTAGTATAATTCATACTGACCCGCCTCATTATTAATTTCTAGTAGGTTCCTAACCCACTTAAATACTTTCTAAGCCTCCTAATTTGATTTTGCATAAGACAGTAGACACCTTCTTAAATGTTTTTGGATTAGTTGTAAATTACCGTATAACCTGTTGCTGCCAAGTCAACTCAGACACATGGTAATACCATATGTGTCAGAGTAGAACTATGGTCAATAGGTTGTTTTTTTAATAATTTATTTTTGTTGTTGTTTTTGAGAATACACACAGCAGAACATACTCCAATTCAACAATTTCTACGTGTACAATTCAGTGACATTGATTACATTCTTCAAATTGTACAACCATTCTCATCCTCCTTTTCGGAGTTGTTCCTCCCCCATTAACACACTCACTGCCCCATGAGGTTCCTATCAAGTTGCTGTTGTCAGTGTGATCCCATATAGATAGATCTTAAAAGATCAGAATGCTCAAGGCAGACATTCTTTACTAGTTAAGCTAAACTATTTTTTGGTTTGAAGAAGACTTCAAAGGATATTTTGGTTTAAGGTTTAAAGATTATCTCAGAGCAATAGGTTCAGGGATTCATCAAGCATCCGTGGCTCCAGAAAGTCTAAAGCCCGTGAGAATTTGAAATTCTGTTCTGCATTTTCCCTCTTTTGATCAAGATTCTTCTATAGAATCTTTGACCAAAGTGTTTAGTAATGGTAGCTAGGCACCATCCAGTTCTGCTGGTCTCATGGCAAAGGAGGCAATTGTTCATGGAGGCAATTAGCTACACATTCCATTTTTTCCTTCTAATCCTGACTCTTCTTCTGCATCTGTTGCTCCAAGTGAATAAAGAATAATTTTTGTACATTGGATGGGTGCTTATAAGCTTTTAAGACCCCAGGCACTATACAACAAACTAGGAGGTAAAACAGAAGCACTAAACACATTATTAGGCCAGTTAACTGGGATGTTCCATGGAACCATGACCCTAAATCTCCAAACCAAGGAACCAAATCCCATAAGCTGTTTGGTTGTACCTAAGCAGCCTCAGCAACTACTCTTTTATTTATTTATTTATTTATGTCATGGTTATAAATATATCTATCACAGAACTTTTGCCAATTCAACTTTTTACAGATGTATGACTTATTGACAGCAATTACATGAATCAGTTGTGTAGCCCTACCCTTAATCAATACTATTTTTCCATCACCTTAAACCGAAACTTGGTACTCCATAGGCAATAACTTCCCTCTTTCCGCCTCCCTCCTGCCCCTAATAACCACTAGTAAACTTTGATCTCCATATATTTGCCTGTCCTTGTCTTTTTATGAGTAAGGTCATACAATATTTGTCCTTTGGTGACTGACTTATTTCACTCAGCATAATGTCTTCCAGCTCCATCGATATTGTAGCATGTATCATGACTTCATTTCTCTTACTGACTTAGTAGTATTCCATTGTGTGTCTGTACCACATTTTGTTTATCCATTCACCCACTGATGGACATTTAGGTCGTTTCCACCTTTTGGTGAATAGTACTGCAATGAATATTGATGTACAAGCATCTGTTTGAGTTTCTGGTTTCAAGTCTTTGGGTATATGCCTAAGAGTGGAACTGTTGAGTCATGTGATAGTTCTAGTTTTCATTTTTTGAGGAATCTTTAGGGTTTTCTATGGCTGATTTTTCAGTAGTAGATCTCGATGTCTTTCTTCCAAGGAGTCTTTGGGTGGACACGAACCGTTCAGTTAGCAGTCAAGGGCATTAACTGTACCACCCAGGGACTCCAAATTACTATATAAAACCCAAAAACAAAACCCATTGCCATTGAGTCGATTCTGACTCATAATGACCCGATAGGACAGAGTAGAGCTGCCCCATAGGGTTTCCAAGTAGTAGCTGGTGATTTGAACTGCTGACCTTTTGGTTAGCAGCTGTAACTCTTAACCACTGGCTATTTCTGGGGTTAGGGGTTATTATCTGGGAAGTGCATACTGGGACTTCAATTGTATCAATAATTTCTATTTATTATGATGGCCAGTAGATACATAGGTATTTGTCTTATTATTTTTTTATATATTTCTGTGAAAGTCTGGAAAATCTCGGTGTTAGCAAATGCAATCCTCCATTCACCTTCTCCAACTCATGCTATTGTGTCAAAATGAGCTGCTTGAATCCCTTTGGCAGACTTGGTTTTAGAGGGTAGTTATAGCTATTGCAGCAATGGTCACAAAGGTTCTAGGTTCCATTTTCATAGGGACTTTAGCCTCTATTTGCTGCTGATCTGCACAAAATCAAGGGATACACTAAAGATACAGCCATATAAGAGGATGCAGGATTAAAACTCCTATCAAGATAGCAGAAATGAGAACTTTGAAACCTTCTTTACAAAGATACATTTTGAAGGTGGATGGGATTCTCAGATTAAGAAAGTAACACCCAATACTTCCATGCACTAATTAACTCGTACATCCAAGTCTGTTGGCTGTCATATATCCTCAGACAAAAAAGACTCTTTAGTAATTATCATAAACTGCATATTCATGGAAGTTTGCAACCTTGAACTGGTAATTTATCAGTTACTCATCCAATATTAATTAAGTGCATGTAAAGTGTGCAGTTGGGTACTAACCACCCAGGAAATTCATTTAAAAAAATAGGCCTAGTCCCCACCCTCAAGGAACTGACGTTATAATACATTTAATTACAAGAGCTTGTGCTCTGTCCTATGGCACAGCCAAACTGGGACTGTAATATCTACAGAGAAAGAATTAAGAGTCAGAGGATAAAAATGTAGAAATGCAGATAATAATTAAAGGGAGGAAATGTTTTCAGAAAAAGGAGATGTCAAAAGGAAGGGCACTCATCAAAAGTCAAACGTCCATATTAGTTGATGAGAATCAGGGAAATTATTGTAGAGAATAGACATCAGGATGTTATCTGGAAATCAACCAGATGTATAGCTTCATAAGATATAACAAATACAGACCAATTTCCTAAGCTCAAATAAAATGTAAAATTTGAATGCTCATGCCATATTTGTGAAAATATTTATGCCTTGTATGTGGTAGCCAGAAGTTTCAACAAATAATCTTAACTGTCCTGGGCTCTTGATTTGTGTTTATTTAAGTTAAATTGCTTATAAGAATGTGACCAAAATACTTTGCGATGGAAAATCTCAGGTATATCATAAATTGGTAGGGAAGAAAGAATTATGCAATAAATGCTCTGAAAAAATGGGTTAAACATTCGGAGGGCAGAAAGAAATTGATTGTAAATGCATTAAAGAGTTAATTGCTGAAAATAAAAATGTACAAATTAGAGACGATTTGTTTAACCTCCTGAGATTTTAAAACTTCTCTAAGTAAAAAAAAAATTTCTAGAGAGAAAAAAAGAAAAAACAGGGAAAAGGATGCTGGGAACATATTTGCAACATGTGTTACAAATACGATTAGAAAGCTATTTGTGGATAAATAGCTAGGATAGGATAAAAAAAGATTTTTATGTTTTGATATATAAAGTGTTCATTGAACACTGAACTACAATAGTTAAACTGACATAAAACATATAAGTAATGTTTAATTTGGTTATTGAAAAATATGTAAATGATTATTAATGTGTTTAATTCAATAGTTATCAAAAAAGGAAACAACTGTACACACACACACACAAGTAAGTATTTTGTTCTCACTCGATTAGCAAAGACTGAGGAAATGGTCAAAGCAGGGTAAGTGAGGTGTTACATTGTGAGCGAGAGTGTAACCTAGCACTCTTGGTGGTAAAAAATTTGGCTATATTTATCAAGAGTTTTTGATCCAATTAATTCTACTTTTAGATCATAATCTAAGGAAACAATAAAAAATTCAGGGAAAAAAGATTTTCAAAGATGAATATTATATTTAATATTATGGCAGTAAAATAGAAACAGGAGCCCTGGTGGTGCAGTGGTTAAAGCTCTTGACTGCAAACTGAAATGTTGATGGTTTAAACCCACCAGCTGCTCCACAGGAGAAAGATGTTCTATGACCACTATTTGAGAATTCAAAGAATTCTATTGAGAAAGTTATGGCAGTCTGCCTCCATAAAGAAACCTATGGGGCAGTTCTACTCAGTCATATAGGGTTGCTATGAGTTGTAACTGACTCGATGGCAACAGTTTGTGTGTGTGTCTGTGTGTGTGTGTGTGTGTGTGTGATATCTATCTATAGACCTTCAGAGCCAAGAAGAGGAGCAAATGGGTCCAATGTCAATGTTCTCTTGGCAATATGTTCATTCCTTTGTACTATTGTCAACTGCTTTAAACAGTTGATACTTCTTTGAATTACAATTGGTTTTGTATACCCAGAGGCACCTCAGAATAAAGATCTGGTGATCTACATCCAAAAGATCACAGCCATTGAAAACCCTTTGGAGCACAGTTCTACTCTGACACACATGGAGTCACCATGAGGTAGAATCAATTCAATGGCAACTGGTAAAAGTACCGTGATTGTACTTATTGTACATAGATGGATAAACTTTTCATTACAGAAGTATTTACAATAGAATCTGTTCCATTCCTCTAAGGATTCCAAACAATGGCATCTCCTTTTTTTGTCTTTGTGCATAAAGCAAATTAAGTCCCAGAAACATCACCAGAAATTCGGATGCAGACTGGCTGCTATGCTGTAATACCTCATGGTCTGGTTTTTACCAGTACTCGGAAGCTGGGAAAAAAGGAACATCCCCTTTCCTTGCCACCTTCTCTGTGGTGCAATAATCAGTCTTTGATGGTCAAAGTAAAGATCAAATTTTAAGGATAGACAAAACAGCTTAAGGCATGAGAGCTAAACCACACTATCCAGGTTAAAGTTTAAGGTTCAAGGATTGACAAGAATTGGTATACTTGCTGAAAGAGCACACAGCCAAAGCAAAAGATACACATGAGCTCAAGAGTATACAACGACTAATACAAAGAACACGGCTCCCCAGTGCCAACCTTGTTGCCCACAGAGAGGCATCAAAGTTCGATGGTTTCAGCAGCCTTCATGCAGTCAGTAGCCAATGCCCAAGGATTAGAAGCCCTTTAGACTGATCTTAAGAGAGACAACAATCATCACCGAAGCACCAACCCTAATTACCTTAAAAGCACTAGTATTTTTGCTAGGCCACAGGTACATAAACTAGTTTATTTCATGTGTTACTTCCATTGCGTCAATAGGCCTTGAAACTTTAAAAGTTTCAATGCATCAGGCTTGGCCATCTGGCCAATGAGTCATCCACACAACTTGTTAGAGTTGTTATGAACACAGAGAAAAAAGAGAAGGTATTAAAAAAACTCAAAATTACTTGTGTAATATGGATGTTATTAGAAGAGCTGGCCAAAATATTTCAGCAAGTACTTGTTTTTTACCATGTTATTCATTGTTATGTTATCTATTGTAGCATTCATAGAGACTTTTCATGTGTGGTTCAAAACCTATGTTACCACCACCCAGGTCAAAAATAGAATACTGCCAGAACCCCGGAGTCCCTCCAACTTGTGTCCAGCTCTATATTCTCCTTTCCCCAAGTAACTACTATCATGAGTTTTATGCTGATAATTCCTTTGCTTTTCTTTATAGCTTTATCATTTGTGTATGTATTTATAAAACCAACTTAGTTTAGTTTTAATGTCTGTTTTATTTCTCCTCTCTACATTATATTTGTAAATCCATCCATGTTGGTGTGTTAGCAATAGTCCACCCATTTTCATTGAATATGCCACAATTTGTTGATCCATTTTGTTGTTGATATATATTTGGATTGTCTAATTTTTAAAGTTACAAATAAAGCTACTATTAACATTAGTGTGTGTGTGTGTGTGTGTGTGCGGGCGCACATTACTCTTGGGAATATAACCAGGAGTGGAATTGCTATATCCTAGCATATGAATATATTCAAATTTACTAGATGATCTCAGATGTTTTCAGAATCGTTTTACCATTTTACATTGCTGCCAGAAGCATATTTATTTGACTTTCTTAGTGACTTATTCAATAAAGTCTTATAATTTTCCCATAAAAATATTGCATGACTATTAGCAGACTTTTTGGGAAACGCTGGTGGCGTAGTGGTTAAGAGCTATGCCCTCTAACCAAAAGGTCGGCAGTTCGAATCTATCAGGCACTCCTTGGAAACAGTATGGGGCAGTTCTACTCTGTCCTATAGGGTCGCTATGAGTCAGAATCAACTCGACAGCAACAGATTTGGTTTTTTAAGTTTATTAGCATATTTGAAGTCACTGAGTGGCTCAAACGGTTAAGCACTGGGCTGCTAACCAAAAGGTAGGTGGTTCTAATCCACCTAAAGACACATCAGAAAAAAGTGCTGGCAATCTACCTCTGAATGATCATAGCCTTTCAAAACCCTGTGATATGGAGCAAAGGAGAATGAAGAAAACCAAGGACCCAAGGAAAATATTAGTGCAAAGGACTAATGGACCACATGAACCCTATCCTCCATCAGCCTGAGCCCAGAAGAACTAGATTGTGCCCAGCTACCACCACCGACCGCTCTGACAGGGATCAAAAGAGAGGGTCCCAGACAGAACGGGAGGAAAATGTAGAATAAAACAGAAATTCACAAAAAAAGACCAGACTTACTGGTCTGACAGAAACTGGAGGAACCCCTGAGATTATGATCCCTGGACGCCCTACTAACTCAGAACTGAAGCCACTCCCGAAGTCCATCTTTCAGCCAAAGATTAGCCAGACCTGTAAAACAAACAATAACTCATGTGAGGAACGTGCTTCTTAGTTCAATCAAGTATACAAGACCTAATTTACAACACCTGTCTAAAAGCAAAGACTGAGAAGGCAAGAAGGGACAGGAAAACTGGAGGAATGGGCATAGGGAACCCCGGGGGTGTAAAGGAAAAAGGGAAGATTTCTGACACATTGCCGGGATTTCAAGCAATATCACAAAGAAATCGATGTATAAGCTTTTGAATAAGAAATTAATTTGCACAGTAAACTTTCACCTAAAGCACAGTACAATAAAATTAAAAAAAAAAAGAAAGAAAACCCTGTGAAACACAGTTATACTCTGAAATATATGGGGTTGCCATGAGTCAATTGGTAGAACAGCAACTGGTTTGGTTCAGATTAGTAGATTTACTGCTAAAAACCTGTTGCTGTCGAATCAATTCCAACTCATAGCAATTCTATAGGACAGAGTAGAACTGCCACATGGAGTTTCCAAAGAGCAGCTGGTAGATTTGACCTGCTGACCTTTTGGTTAGCAGCCAATGTTTAATTTTCTAAATGTATGTTGCTGATACATAGAATCAATTTTTTAAATTACTTTTTATATACTAACTTTGTAGCCAATAACCTTGCATGGATCACATGGGGTCACTATAAATTGGAATCAACTCAATGGCAACTAGCAACAACAACAATAATCCTGCAAAACTTTTGCTCATAGTTTCCTTGTGAACATTTTTGGATTCCCGATGTGCAGATGGCACTACCTTGCTTGCTGAAAGGGAAGAGGACTTGAAGCACTTACTAATGAAAATCAAAGACTACAGCCTTCAGTATGGATTACACCTCAACATAAAGAAAACAAAAGTTCTCATAACTGACGAATAAGCAGCATCATGATAAATGGAGAAAATAAATATGGAAGTTGTCAAGGATTTCATTTTACTTGGATCCACAATCAACTCAAGCAGTGGTCAATAGATCATACTACATATTGCATTGGGCAAATCTGCTGTAAAAGATCTCTTTAAAGTGTTAAAAAGCAGATGTCAGTTTGAAGACTAAGGTGCACCTGACTCAAGGCATGGTATTTTCAATCGCCTCCTATGCATGCGAAAGCTGGACAATCAATAAGAAAGACCGAAGGAGAATTGATGCCTTTGGATTATGGTGTTGGCGAAGAATACTGAATATACCATGGAATACCAAAAGAATGAACAAATCAGTCTTGGAAGAAGTACAGCCATAAAGCTCCTTAGAAGCTAGAATGGTGAGAGTTCATCTCATATACTTTGGACATGTTATCAGGAGGAACTAGTACCTGGAGAAGGACATCATGCTTGGTAAAGCAGAGAGCCAGTGAAAAGAGAAGATCCTCAATGAGAAGGACTGACGCAGTGGCTGCAACAGTGGGCTCAAACATTGCAATTGTGAGGACGGCACAGGATTAGGCAGCGATTCGTTCTGTTATACGTTAGGTCACTATAAGTAGGAACCGACTGGACGGGACCTAGCAACAACAGCCATATTATCTACACATAAGAACAGTTTAGCATTTATAGTCAATATGTCCTTTGCTCATCTTTCCTTTTTACACTTCAAGCCTTCCAGCCAGGGTTTCTTTTCCTCTGCCTAAAGTAATCCCTTTTGTATTTCTTTTATTGAGTGTCTGTTGGTGATAAACTTTCTCAATTTTTGTTTGACTAAAAATTATCATATTTTACCTTTTTGCTTGATATTTTTTGCAAGCATTGGATTTTAGTTTGTCAGTGATTTTTTATTGAAGATCATTTTCACTACCTTCTGACTTCCACTGTTGCTTTTGAGAAGTCACTTGTCTATCTAAAGTAATGTAATAGGCTACAGTTTTTTAAAAGTGTGAGAAGCCAGGTTCCTGTTGCTAATTTATCCAGGTCATGTCCAAATGTTATCCAACATTTACCTAGTAGTGGGTTCAGATAAAAGCAGAGCAATACTGGATTAATTATGAAGGATTTGTAATAGGCATAAATTAAAAAAATAAAAATCTAACAATGACTTAAAGCATAATATTACTTGTTTGCTTAAGAAGTCTTCAGTCTTGAAACTCGTTTACATACATTTTTCTCATAAATTATTACATAGATGTTTCTCATGAGTTTGTTACTCATAAGAAGACATGTCTGTTCTTGAATTAGGATATGGGTACATCTGTTAATATGTTGAAAATGCACACTACTAACCCTCTCAGGACTGACTCGACTACACCCAACAACAACTTTCCCCAAAAGCCCAGAAGTTGTTGGCCTATAGGGAATGTATGACTAACAAGGATTTTTAAAGTCTTTTTTCTCTTCTGTAACACATGCCACTCTGCCAAAGGGTCAGAGAGCATCAACTCTCGGATTGATGTGAAACACCACCCCCACATTGCACGCTGTATCATGTACACATTTCTTTGTCAGAAATTGAAAAGTATGAAAGACATTCTTTCTTTTCTAGTTCCTGCTGAGCTAAAAGATCAGCTAAAAGATTCATCAGAACCAATGATCTTAACAAAAAGCATTATGTAACCTAAAGGAGGCTATATTGTCATAAAAAGCAAGCAAGATTTACCTTGGATAATCCTTGATTCATAAAATCAAGATTTATTGAAGTGGACTTCTCTCCTATTTTTATCTCTAACTCTAGCTAAAGCCATTTTATTAAGTTTTGTTTTGTTTTTCCTCGCCCATCTCAGTAAAGCAACTGACCTCAATAGTATAGTGGGTTTTACTCACCGTTCACGTCAATTTATCATGATCCAGTAATCTCAAAATTATCTTATCTTTGAACAGCTTTGAAATTAGTCATCATTATAATCCTTCTGTCTGCTTAGCTATAGGATTCTCAATATTAATGATCAAGGAGTGGCTTTGTGTTTCTTTAAAAGCAAAAACTAAATTCCTAACCTGTGAGAAATCAAATTTTAGTGATTTCAAATTAGATGAGTGAAATAAAAAGGGTGAGAATTTACATCTGCTCAGAATATGATAGTCATTCTTACAGATGAGATAATTTTCTGTGCTCTGCTTTTTGAAGAGAGTAGATACTGCTATTTATATGTAACATAAATCGTGTACTTTCTGCTTGAATTTGGGAATTTTTCCTGAAAGTCGATGACTATGAGTTTACATAATCCACACTGAATAAATACACGATTGTAAATTTAACATAAAACTAGTGTACTTCTAATCCACAAAAGTTAATACAGACATTTTTGGAGTTGCATCTGGATACTAGCATCCTCAGAATGAATAGAAAACAACCGCAGCACACTGTGGATATTGAACAAACTGAGGCTGAGCTGGTGAGTATTATAAACACCGTTTAATTGCTTATATGTCTAATGTTCTTATTTTCAACATTTAAACTCTCAAGAAAGTTAAGATGCTTTTTTTTCCTGATGTTTGCTGTCACAGGATGAGTGAAATCCAGGATGTTATGATTAGTATCCTAAGTATTGAGGGATTTATTTCATATACCATATAGTACTTTCATATCTTTTGGGAATTGTGCAATAGATATTTTGCCTAAATTTTGATATTTATATCAGAAACTTTATATATGTCATCAGTAGACAAAAATTTACTAGATAATTTAAAATGTTATGTTTACAGCAGAAAGTAACATTTTTATTCATATGTCTACTTATTTCTGGTCCTATGAACATGTTCCATCCTCCTTCTTCCTTATTTATGGATAGTTGCTCCTTCCTCCTTGATTGTGGCCGGCTTATATTTGACATGGTGGGAGGACTTATGTTTAAGATACGTTACTTTACTAATGTACAGATTGTGGTTCTTAGAACCATAGGAACAAAGTTAGAAAGGGTGTCATTCACCATTCAAACAAATTTTTTCATTTTACAAATGAGGAAATTGAAACATTAGGGTCCATATAACTAGCGGCAGAGTCAGAATTTGACGCCCAGGTTTCTCACATATAATCTTTAATTATAATAAATTACTTTTCAAAAAACTTAACTAATATATTGCTGACAAAAGAAAATTAATTTTATAATTAACCTGAAGCCAGGCTATAGAAGCCAGAGACAAATCAGACCAAAAAAACAAAACAAAAATAGGCTTTGATATTAGAATTGTTTTAACAAGATTATATTTGTGATCAGTTTAGGGGCTCATTAAGTAGGCCACGAACTTTATCATATGATGCTTCATATTTCCAAGAAAGCTGCAAAATGTCATGGTTTCAATATCGTATGTCTATCATTTTTAGAAGCCCTGGTGGCGCAGTAGTTAAAGTGCTCAGCTGCTAACCAAAACGTCGGCAGTTTGAATCCACCCGGTGCCCCTTGGAAACTCTATGGGGCAGTTCTACTCTGTCCTATAGGGTCGCTGTGAGTCGGAATGGGCTCGATGGCAACTGGTTTTTTTTAAAATTGTAACCTGTTTTTGTTTAACTAAATAATGAATAATTAGTATTTCACCCGTAAAGACCACGGAGCATTTCACAGGTGAAGCTAACCGTAATTCACCAAGAGCCATCCCTTCCGGGTGACGGAATGGACAGTTTGTACTCTTGAAACTTTCCATAAGAGAACATTTATCCAAGTTATCTTTTTGTTCCTCAATAAAATTTCATGGTTTCTTTAAGTAAGCCCTATATAGTTATTGCTAAGTTTATTTCTAGATATTTTATATGCTTTGTTGCTACCCGGAATAGCAATTGCTGATAACAAACACACAATTACTGCTACATATATTTTTCATATATTGATAACTAGTCAGTTTATTGAGTTACTAATTTTGTTAGACTGTATTGTTAATTAGTTGGGATTCTTTTGGTAGACAATTATATCATCTGCAAAAAATGATAATTTTGTCTTCACATTTCCTTTATTCATATGTATTGAGTAGAGCTTCCAGAAAAACATTACTTTATCATTATGGTAGGAAATATTCTTCTCCCGACTTTGATGTATGCCTCTGATGCTTCCATACTAAATATGATGTTGGTCATTGTTTTGAGGTAAACATTCTCTATCACATTTAGGAATTATTCTTTTATTCTCAGTTTACTGAGATTTGTTTATCTTTTTTTTTGGTCAGGACTGAAGGTTGAAATCTGTGAAATCACCATTGGGAATCTGTTGACCATTCGATGTGGAAAAATATATTAGTATCTCATATCATTAAACTATTTTTCAAGTGTTAGATTCTCCTAGATCACCGTTATTTCTTTATTTAATACACATTGAATTCACATAAGTTTATATTTATTTTATGTGTTTATGTTCCTGGATAAAATAATTTATTTATTCTTTCTCTGAAGTTACCGATGAATCCGTACTCTTCGGAGGAAGGCGCTCGCTGTGGTTGCAGACTGCACACGGTGACACTGCAGCCGCAGTTCGTGAGTTGGCAGGGCTGGGGGGTGGGTGGGAGGTGGGAGTCTCCAGTAGTCCTTTGGAAAAATGGTAAAATAGGACACCGTGACTTCCCTGCTCCATCACCCACTCTGCAGTGCTCCGCTCTCCTTTAACTCCTCCCTGCCCTGCTTGTCCTTCCTCTACTCTATGCTTCTCCCACACCTCCATTCCACAATATCATGGCAGCCGCGGAACACACTGCCCCAACAGCTTAGCACTGTATTGTATTCCTTAAGATCCTGCTCCAAGCCAGAGCTAATTTTTTTTTGTCTAAATTTTTTTTTTCTAAGCCCAAAGAAATTTCTCTTATTTGTGTTTAACAGATAAAATTTTATTTAATAAATAATTTTCTAATAGTAAAATCTCAATATATAATGTGGGAAATTGGAAATAACAGGAAGACAATGAGAAAAAAAAAAAAAACCTGTAATTTTCTACCACCCAAAGATAACCAGTCTGAAGTTTTTGAAATTCATTTTCATTCTTTTTCTATTCATTCAGAGCAATTAGATAATTTAATTTATACAGAAATGTTAGTAGCTGATAATAACTTAAAGCGATATTTTCCTGAGGCAACTTATCTTATTTGCATTTGAGATGAAGCCTTTAGTACTTTAGTAAAAGGGGTAACTAAGAAAAGATAATTTTGTCTTCACAGGCTTATGGACAAGATGTGTTTGGGAGTGTGTGTGTGTGTGTGTGTAAGAGAGAGCTCAATGGAAAACTCTGTGCGTTAAATTACGGCATTTTGGTGTAATGTAAAAGATTAGTCTTATTCTAATTGTGATCAGTCGTCTAAATCACCACTGTGTAATTTACTGAAATATTCACTTTTTAACACCTTTGCAGGTTACAGCAACACCCTGGTCACTCTGGAAAACATTTCTGGTGTGTCTATTGGCCTGTCTAATTGCCATGACCTTTGTAGTTCTGGTCTTATATTTTGTCCCTTTTGGCAAACTCACCAACAATACCACCGTAATCATTCACGCAGATGGAAAATCCAATCATGTCACCTACACCTCTGGTTCTACTCCATCTCCTACCTCACTGTCCCTGCCTGGATCCCAGCCCACTCCTGGGGCCAACCAAAGCTCCTCTACTCCCCAGCTGACTCCACCTGCTGTGCAGACAACTACAACCACAACACAGGAGCACGAGGTCATCATTGAGTACGACAACTGACATTTTTGGGCCTTCAGCCCTCCTCAACTCAGATCAACCCCCTTACCCTAAAAGAGGCATGTCCAAGGTGTTCTCGCCTCCCTACCATGCAGTTCCAAGATAGTTGGCTTCCTGAGCTTTTACCCTTCTTGCTTAATAGTTTGCTGGCTTCCATATGGTGATGACTCATCCTCGGGCTCTCCGATGTTCAAATGCTTGGAAAAGAAAAATTCCATCTGAGCCTGGCTGCCTCACCCAGGCTGGGGCACAGAATATTTTTTCACCCTTCTTGTATAACCAACCTCCTTTATCACTAACAAGGACTTCAACAGCTGAAGAGGCCTTTGGGTCCGGCTCTACAGTGTTCCCTGTATGCTGGTCCGTGAACCAGTATGTGCCATCCAGCAACTGTTGATGATATGTCAGCTCTCATCTACTTGACTATTTTCAGTTTTTGTATGCCAGTAGGGAAAGACACAAATGTTCAATCAAAGTGATCAAAAAGTACACTTTATTAAATGCCTACTGAGCATTACAGAAGGGGCCCTCATGGAGCAGTGGTTAAACACTCAGCTGCTGACCAAAAGACCAATGGTTTGAACTCACCAGCTGCTCCACAGGAGAAAGATGTGGCAGTCTGCTTCCATAAAGATTACAGCTTTGGAAAACCTATAGGCAGTCCTACTCTGTCCTATAGGGTTGCTATGAGTCCTAATTGACTCGAAGGCAATGGGTTTTTGGTTTGGAGCATTACAGGTGAGTTCCTCCTATTGGGGAGCTCAGAAATGAAGGAAGATTGGTGAGGATTGGAATACACAAAGAAAGCTTCAGAGAAATTCTGAAAATTGAGAAAGGGTGAATTTTTGGGTTTAGGTAAAGATAATTAAAAGAAAAAACGAGAGAGCCTGGATGATTTAATAGAACTCAAAACAAAAGCACACTCAGAAACACTTCAAATGCAACAAGTGATATATTTATATGTTTATCTGTACTTTCTCACTGATATTGTCAATATTATTCTCCATATTTTATATTTTCTTAATCTCTAAACTACCGTAAACTGCAACTTACAAGTTTTGAACTTTTCAGTTGTTCATACTGTAACTTTGAGGACATATTGTTCATAATTTTCAATGAAAACACAGGAGTCTTGTTCAAACCCAAACCAAACCTGTTGCCTTCAATTCAATTCTGACTCATAGCCACCCTACAGGACAGAGTAAAACTACCTCCCAAGGTTTCCAAGGAGCAGCTGGTGGATTCAAACTGCTGACCTTTTTCTTTAGCAGCTGAACTCAACCACTGTGTGACCAGTGCTCCAATCTTGTTCAAGGTATTTATATTTTGAGCATTTAGTACTTAATAGAAGCATACATTTTTCAATCTGGGAAGGATCTGAGAATTAAACAATCCTTCCTACCCCACCCTCAACCTCTAAACTCTACAAAAGGCAGAAAAGTATTCCAGCAAAGGGAGGCTCTTCGCCTAAACCCCAGGGCCCAGTGAGTCAATACTAGAGCCCATATTTCCAGTTTACCATCTCTCATTCTCTTTTGCACACCATTAGAGATTCTAAATATGTTCAAAAAAGTGTTCTTTTGGTTCTTAAGAGTTTGTATTCTATATAATTCTAGATTGGTTTGATGCAGCCAATTATAAGCCATTTAAATTAGCATAGTCCTTGAGGCCTTGCTGAATATTTGTTGCTGTTGCTGAGTGCCTGCCAGTCAATTCCGACTCATAGTACACCATGTGACAGAGTAGAACCGCCCCATAGGGTTTTCTTGGCTGTAATTAGGTTTTGCCGAAGAGAGATTAGAAACGTGATCCTTCTTTAAATAATCTTTGTTTATAGGCAACTAGTATTATTTTCTCGGACACTGGTTATAATTTGAGTCTTTGAAGAATCATTTTTTATAACATGAATATTATTCAGTCATAGAATTTAAGAATAATAAAAGGTATTATACAGATTTTAGAAAAGAAATTTCACCAAGCTCTGGATAAGATCAATAAGCCCAAGGGAGTAAGGGTGTATGCATTTCCCCCCAGATAACATTAAAAGAATTTATTTACTGTTACACTTTCAATTTAAATGCTTGTAAAGAACCAAGCTTAAATATACTAGGTTCAAATGTGCTTTCTTCTATGATTTAAAGTTTGTTGTGTGATGTAAAAGGAAAGAAGTTTACAAAAAGATCTAAAATAAATGTACTCCTAATAAATAATTTTAAAAATCGTTTTGTGTCCTAGAAGTCATCCAGCGGAAGTAGATGCTGTAGTTAAGAGCTGTTTTCTCCACCCCCCCTCATTTTTACCAGTAATATAGAATGCAGTGTGATTACACAGAAAACATATCCTCTCTGTGTTTAAACAGTATCTCTCTTAGCAATGAATTCCTAGGTTAAATATTGGGTTAGGAGAGATTCTGATTACGGTTATCTGAGATGATCATGTTTCTGTGTTTTGTAAAATGGGTGTGTGTATGACTCTCAGAATTCTTTTTTGTTTTAGAATTTTATAGCTTAATAAAACATTAAAATAGTTGAGTTGTAGAAAATGTCTTTATGAGTTAAAATACATAACAAATAAGAATTTTACAAAGTACTATGAAAACACTAAGTGTGTGTACTCAATAAATAATGACCCAGTTTTAATGTTTATTCAGCAAGTACTAAAACCATATATAGCAAAGATTTATTACTTCAAAAATTCATTCACTGAATTTGAATAACATTAATATTTTTTAAATCATTCAAGAAGATTCTTTATTTAACACACGTTCTACAAGCATTTTTATGAGTCCATCCATTTGTTCTTAAATGCAAAGTAACTTAAAGCAGGATTGAAACTTTCAATTTCCAAATACACTTCCATTAGATAGTGTAGCTCCCAACTTCAGATGCTTTACTGAAAAATATTCTATTGGGCATTTTGTTCCCCAAATAAGCTCAGTTATCTACACTGAAAATCTGTCGGAACAGGTAGCTCCATGATGATGTCCACAAGAATTTTAGGGAAACCTTTTAGAAGTTATGCTATTTAAGCCACTCAACTTTGATATTGTGCAGTTCAAAAAAATTCTTGAACCTTTACAACTATCTGTACTTTGTAACAAATTATTATTTGTGTACTCCCACCTGATGGGGGAGGTCTTTGAGCTCTTCAATAACCGTTAGGCTTCTCCTTAATTGTCATTATAGTGATCTTTTGTTGTTGTTTGGTTGCTGTTGAGTTGTTTCTAACTGATGGGGTCCCCAAGTGTGCAGATTATACCTGCTTCATAGAGTTTTCAAGGGTGTGACCTTTTGGAAGCAGATCAGCAGTCCTATCTTTCAAGGTGCCTTTTAGAGGGTTTGAACTGCCAACCTTTCAGTTACTAGTTGAGCACTTAACTATTTGTGCCACCCAGGGACCCAATAGTGGTGTTATCCTAAAACCAATGATACTAGTTGAGCATGAACCAAGTTTACTTAAAGAAGGATTGCATTTCTTTTTTTTTTTGTTTTCAATGTGTACTGTTATTGGCTTCATTGAGGAGATTTTTCTCAAGTATTCTATCTCATGACAAAAGCACAACACCACTTTGTAGAGTACCTTCATCAAAGAACTTCTGGTAATCAGAGTGAACCAAACAATTTGCAAAAGCAATTGGAGGCTCTCAACGGTAATTCTTCATCACCTAAAGTTTGCTTTTACAATTGTGGCCCTTATTTTTTTTTTTAATTGATGTAATTAAATGAAGTTTACATTTCAAGTTAGTCTCCCATACAGAATTTTTTTTTTTAACATACGTTGTTATGAGACCCCAACGGCTCACCCCATTCTGTGACAGCACACTCCTCCCCTCCGCCCCTAATTCCCCATGAACATTCAACCAGCTCCTAACTCTCTCTGCCTTCCCCTCTCACCTCTGGACAGAAGCTGTCCCTTTGGTCTCTTATATCTACTTGTCTAAGAGGCACATTCTTCATGAGTATCACTTTATGTCCCACAGTCCAGTCCAATTCCTGTCTGAAGAGTTGGCC
>NW_004443999.1:4731497-4755797 GCF_000243295.1 Trichechus manatus latirostris
GCAGGCTCTCACCCCCAGTCCTAGAGAGGCATGGGTGATTGGTGCAGGCACTGGACTCTGGCTGTGATAGGGAATCATGCACTGAGCCAGGCAGGGGGCTGATTGCTGCCCCTGAGAGTCTGAAAGAAAAGCGTGTCCCTATTCTCTAGGATGAATAGGTAAGTGAGTTCTGCAGCTGGGCTAAGAGCGCCCCAGTATGTTGGCTGCGAAGACTCGAGGGCACCACTCCTTCCTGAACTCCTGTAACAGGTGACTAGGCACTTTAAGAGCTATCACCAGTCCTCAAGACCCTGCTGCAGATCGATAAAAGTGCCTACTTGAGGGGCAGGGCTGTTTCGAGGATCACAACTCTGCCCATTCACAGCTGAAGCAGTTGAAGTTAAACTTCAGATGTTTGCCCTGTTGTACTGTGGTAGTGAGGGCCAATGCTGTTGAGATGGGTCCCCACAAGTCTATACAGGGGTGTATGGCACTCAGAGTCTGCGGACCCCTGATTTCTACGGCCAGCAAAGGAGTTGTGCCAACCCTGTGCTCCTGGTCTAGGGTAGCCAACAGCTTATTTGTTCCCTCTCTAAGGCCAGGAGAATGGGTCAGGGTGCCTTTTGGGATCTATTTCCGGCCCAGTGGACCCCGGTGCAGAGCAGGGAGGGAAGCGGTAAAAGGAAGGGAGGTTTTTCCCAAAACCGGTGGAGAGCGCAGAGGTAGGAGGTAAAAGGGAGAGAGGTTTTTCCCAAATGGGCTTTTTTTTTTTTTTTAACTCGCTGCGAAAGGGTGCGCGCGTGTACTTATCCTAGCCTCTTGGGAGTTGCTCTTCACTGGTTTGGAGTGTCCAAGCAGAATCTCTGCTGCTGGGTCTCTCTCAATGTGGAAACTGCTTCTCGAGTGCGCGCACAGCACAGCTGTTTGCCTGCTTCACTGTGGCCTGGTGTGGCTGTGTCTCTGCTGTGTCGCCACCGTGGCTCTAGCGTTCCTCACCTCTTCCAAACGATCTTCCTCTCCGGTATGACTCAGACGGATTTCTTAACCTTGCCTCGTTCAGAGCTGTCAGATGTTCACATAGAATCAAATCACTTGTTTTTCCAGGTCTTTGTTGTAAGAGGATATAGGAAGCGTCTAACTAGTCCGCCATGTTGACCATGCCTCCTGGGATTACATTTCTAATCTCTCTTTTGCAGAGCCTAATTACAGCCAAGGAGCCCTGGTGGCACAGCGGTTAAGCGCTCAGCTGCTGAACCAAAAGATTGGTGGTTCAAAACCCACCTGCCACTCCGAGGGAGAAAGATGTGGCAGTCTGCTTCCGTAAAGATTACAGCTTTGGAAACCCTATGGGGCAGCCCTACTCTGTCGTATAGGGTCTCTATGAGTTGGAATCGACTTGATAACAGCGGGTTTGGTTCAATTGCAGCCAAGAAAACCCTGTGGGGCAGTTCTACTCTGTCACATGGGGTACTGTTTCCATTTTGTGGTATCTGACGCTGATTTTTGCCACTGCATCACCAGAGTGCTTCCTATGTTTTGTAGAAGTTTCTCTTTTTCATTTAAAATGGTCTCTACCATCAAATATTTGTTCCTAAAATCACATGCAACATTCATTTTAGTTTTTTTTAAATTATTTCTTGCATTTATATTGATTTCATATGACTTCTTCTTCATGACTTCTGCATTTACCAGAGGAGTTTTTAAATGTCCATCATGTACCTCTAAGCAAAGCACAAACACAGCAAACGTGGTAGATTAACAACACAAAGAAGAAATGAAAATGATTGTACACAACAACTAATACCATCTTTTCCAGCAGCACCATTGATATTTTTTGCTCTGAAGTGTAGCTGGTTTGTAAGAAATACTTTAAGCACAGGTGCTTCTGTATCAGTTGTATTTGCTTCTACATTTGCAATTGCCCTACATGGAAGAAATGGGCTTATCTTACAAGTGGAGCAAGACACCCGAAATTGTTGCTTACTAGTTACTACACCAAGGACACCTGGATCAGTTAAAATTAGGCTCAGCTGTAAATGACAGATGTGCCTAATAATAGTGAAGTTATAGAGATTATGTTGTTAGGTGCCATCAAGTCGGCTTTGACTCATAGCAACCCCATGTGTTACAGAGCAGAAAGAACTGCCCATAGGGTTTCCTTGGCTGTAATCTCTACAGAAGGACCCCTGGTGACACAGTGGTTGAAGCGCTCAGCTGCTAACCAAAAGGTCAGTGGTTCAAAACCCACCAGCCACTCTGCAGGAGAAAGATGTGGCAGTCTGCTTCTGTAAAGATTTACAGCCTTGGAAATCCGTCCTATTGGGTCACTATGAGTCAGAATTGACTTGATGGCAGTGTGTTTGGTTTGGTTTGGTAAACTTTACAGATCTCCAGGCCTTTCTCTTTTTGGTTAGCAGCTGAGTGCTTAGCTGTTGCACAACCAGGGCTCCTTATAGACATTATTCAAGAAGAATATATAGAAGTTTCTCACACACATTAAAAGACTGGAAACAGATGCTTTACAGTCAGAAGAGTAATGTTATGATCGTCAGAAACCTAGACTCTTTTGTCTCTTTGCACTGTATCCTCAGCACATGGCTTCCATTCATGATTCAAAATGGCTGCAGAAGCTCCAGTCATTATGTCTATATTTCAGACAGTAGAAAGGAAGAGGGCTGAAGGTCTTGATTCTTCCCTTTAAGAATATGTCTCAGAAGTTGCATACAACACTTCAATTTATCCCATTACCAGAAAGTAGTCATACAGCCACATGGCCACACCTAGCTGAAATGAAGGCTGGGTAATGTACTGATTATTCTGGATGTCTGTGTGACCAGCTAAAACTGGGATTCCATTTCTAAACAAACGAACAGGGAGAACGGACACTGGGGGACAACCAGTAGTCTCTGGCATAACAATTAAATCCAAAAATTTATTAAAGAAAAAGTAAGCATTTCTCTCCAAATTCCTAATTTCTTCATGAACCCCAGGTACTCTTAAAAACTCTTTTATAAACATCCTGGCAGTTGCAAAATTCTAACAGTGTCTATTAACCATGATTCAGATGCAGTCAATTACAATGTTATGGTGAGCTGGCCTCAGGTGCCAATCACAATAGCTGAGGATTCAGGTTCACCTGGCACAGGTAAGCATCAAGAGCCCCTCCCAGAAGGAGCGGGATCATGCCTTATGCTTTCACGGATCCACAAAGAACCCATCCCTGTACACGGCATGGAATGAGAACAAAGCAAGCATTTGCGGTATTAAGGAACTGACTACATCACAGAAACACAAGCAGGAGGGGAACTTGGCAACTATCCAATCCAGTGCTTCACTTTTTAGCTGAAGGAACTCAAGCCAGAACAACCTTGGCAGCACTGGGTATGTACAGGCACAGCGTAAGCGGTGTTTTCTTGCTTAACAGGGAATTAGTGGGAAGGCTTGGAGTAGAACCCAGATCTTGGTGCTCTGCACTAAGTTGGAACCTTTTCACTTCACATGTGTCTCACTTTCGTTTTGACTTTTTTTTGTATTAATGTGTTTAACTCACCTTTGTTAATAGCAACTTAATTTTTATGTATTTTAATTCCAACTGGAAGAAGGAAAATCATGTTCTCCAGTGGCATTTTACTCTTTGTATTTTCTCCATCATATTTTCAATTTTCTGAGATCCAGGTTTACTTCTTTCTGGACTCCAAAGGGGTTTATATTTGTCAGTCAATATAGTATATCCAAACAAAAACCCATCGCTGTCAAGACGATTCCGACTCATAGCTACCCTGTAGGACAGAGTAGAACTGCCCCATAGGGTTTCCAAGGAGTGTCTGGTGGATTCGAACTGCTGAACTTTCGGTTAGCAGCTGAGCTCTTAACCACTGCATCACAGTATATAGAAGAAGTATAAAAGTTAAGTTAGTGTACAAATGCTAAAACTAGGCAGCCAGAATTTGAAAACAAGCTCTCTCAGTTACTATTTATGTGGCCTTCGGCAGATTACTTACACCTCTCTGCGCTTCAGTTTCCTCGTCTTAGAAAGTGGGGGTAAAAAAACCACCCACCACCTAGGTCTGTGGTGAAGCCTGAATTAATTAATAAATGAAAGCACCTGGTAAATGCCAGGTCAATGTTAGCTGTTGTTGTCATTGAATCTGAAGATAATAGTGAATTCTTAAGTCAAGGGTGGTTCCTCTCCCCCTCACCCAGCATAGTTCTACTCATTTCTCCTCCCTTAGTCTCACATTGAAAATTGATCAGTATTCAGATAATTACAGTTAATGCTGACAAGAAAATTGGAGATCCTGAGAAAGTATTGTTATATGGTCAACTCAATTCTGAAGAGAGGTTAGAGGTTGGGTGGAATAAAAAATAAACACGTGTCAAAAGGCCCTGCGATGATTTGGAGGTGGAGGTCAGGTGGGAGATAAAAGGATGGTCTTCCCTCTGTCAAGATCAACAGACTGAATGTCCTTGGAGCTGACTACGTCATGAAGAGAGGATTATACTCAAAACATCTACTCACAGCAACAAAAAAAAAAATGAAGATAATTTTTAAAATGCATTTTAGTTTTTAGAGCAGTTACATTTACAGAAAAATTACACAGAGAGTTACCATATACCACTCCCCCCACCAGTGTCTTCTATTATCATCATCATACATTTGTGCGGTACATTTGTTACAATTGATGAACCAATACTGATACGTTATTATTAAAGTCCATAGTTTACATTAGGTTTCATTCTTTGTGTTGTATACGGTTCTATGGGTTTTAGCAAACGCATGATGTCATATATCCACCTTTAGCTAATTTTTCTTTAATTTTTCACTAATAATTTTTTTTTTTTAGATTTTTGTGATTGGTGAGGACCACCCTAGTGCCAAAAAGTAAGATTCTTTTAAAAACAGTAATATTTGTTTTAGCGCATGAAATACAGTTTTTAGTTCATTTTCATTTATACTTCAGATTCTTATAGACTCTTTTCTCCAATTACATCTTCGTAACACATACACAGTTAAATCAATCGCTCTTGACAAATGAGCTGGACTATCCTGGTTTAGGGAGTAATTTAGGGCAGCAAGGTGAATTCAAATACGTCTTCAAGGCACTCTTCTCTCCTGGAAGGTGTTCTTATTCAGGGCTTCAGACTGTTTTGTTCCAGTTTGAATCCCTGCTAAGGATTTGCATTTCCACCCCAGATATGCTGAATCAGAATCTCCATTTTAATAAGATCCTCAGGTGATTCTTATGTATAACTTCCTGGGAACTTGTTAGAAATGCAGATTCTCTGTAGGGATTCAAACTGACATGAAGCAGGTTCAAAGCCCTGTTTTTATGTTGCCATGGATCTGTAACTTGATTTCATCAGAGAATGGCAGCATCTCACGAAGAACATGACTTGCCCCCATTTCCCCCTAGAAGAGCATCACGGGAACCAGCACTGGACACAGAACTACTAAGGCAGATGGAGGCCTTGTTTCTGCCATTTGCTAGTTGCCTGGCCTTGGGAGAATTTTGCATATTTATTGGGTGTGTGCTTATTCATCCATAAAATGGGGATATTAAAACTTGTTTCTAAAGTTGTTTTGAAGATAAGTTGATATCATGGGCCTGAAATCATTTTGTAGCTGTCAAGGATCACACTGATGGAGGGTGGGATTAGTATTATTTTTACTCGTTCTTGGGGAAGAAGAACCAGTGGACTTTTCCACTTCAGAAGCAGTTGTTGTTAGGTGCTGTTGAGTCAGTTCCGGCTCATAGTGACCCCATGTGACGGAGTAGACTGCCCCATAGGGTTTCCTAGGCTATAATCTTTATGGAAACAGATTGCCAGGTCTTTTTTCCACAGAGCTTCTGGGTGGGTTCAAACTGCCAACCTTTCAGTTAGCAGCTGAGCACTTAACCTTTGCACCATCAGGGTTCCTTTCAGGTAATATGGACCATTTGATTGGTAACATGGACCGTTCGGTAACATGGTCAGAGAGACTTGGTTCTGAATTCCAGTTCCACGTGTAAGCTGTGACCTAGTCAAGGCCCTTAACCTATCTAAATCTTGAGTTCCTCATGTATGGAGGTAATATGAGCATCTACCTTACAGAATTGTTCTAAGGATTGAATAGTTTAATATTCTGTAGTAGAATAATAGTAACATATGCTAAGTGCTTACCATACATCAGTACTTGCTAAATTTTATTATTATTTTAAATGCCTGGATTATTCACAATTTGCCTTGGGGCTAGTCCTAGACAAAACTGTGGAGCAGGTGACATTTGAGTGACACCTCATCCTTTTCTAGAATCCTTTTTCCATTTTGATTCCACCTTGCCAGATGTGCAGTTGTTCTAACACAGCCCATTTTCTTCCCTAATGTTCCTCTCTGACACTGTCCACCTTCCAACCCTAACATCAAGGCAAACCTTCTATCAGGGTCTCATTGCCTCTGGCCTTGTGAGCAGACATTGATGCATGTGAAGGAAACAATGCTGAATAATGTCATCTATTATTGTTCCTGGGCAACATTTGCATTTTAAAAGCGGCCTCCAATATTTTAGCCCAAGGTAGTCTCTGATGCTGAAAAGTCCAAGAATTTGGACAGATCTATAAATAAGATGGAGCCCTGGTGGCACAGTGGTTAAGAGCTCAGCTGCTAACCAAAATGTTGGCAGTTCAAATCCACCAGCCACTCCTTGGAAACCCTAAGGGGGCAGTTCTACTCTGTCCTATAGGGTTGCTATGAGTCAGAATCGACTCAACTCTATGGCAACAGGTTTGGTTTTTGGTTTTGGTACAAATAAGACATTTGACCTGGGTGGCCCAAACCATTAAGTGCTTGGCTACTAACTGAAATGTTGGCAGTTGGAATATACCCAGAGGCACCTTGGAAGAAAGGCCTGGTTATCTACTGAAAGACCACAGCCAGTGAAAACCCTATAGAGAGCAGTTCTACTTTGTAACACATGAAGTCAGCATGAGTTGGAATTGACTCAGCAGCAACTTTTTTTTTTTTTTTTGCTTTTTTTTTAATAAGTCATTTTTCTTGTAGGACATTAAGATGTCCCTGTATAATTACAGGCCTGCTTCTCTGTATGTCACTATTTACTATGCTTGTTTGAAGAGAGGGTCCTTATTAATGATTCTGCCTTGAACTTATTTTGACTCAAACTCTTGGCACACTGATTGGCAATTTCTCATCACCCACACCGACACTGATCTTGCTTCCCCCTGACACCTAGCTAGGTCAACCTTGCTTTCCAGGAGGTGGAGTGTCTTTGTCTTCCTTATTTGCATCTCCAAGCAGATTGCTAATCTCCATTTGATTCACCTGAGTGAATAAAACACCATTTCGGAGGAAGAGCTTTCCAACCCAAAACTGGAAGGGAGATTAGCAGCCTCAGAAACAACTATGCATATAATGAACTGAAATGTAATTACTTGTGGAAAAGGAACCTCACTTTGCCTCACTACTCAGTGGAATGCAAAGCCACCAGCCAGATTTTAGCTAAATTTTACTGAACTGGGAGTTCAGACACCAGACTTTTCCCAAGAACTTGCTTTTGACAAGTTCAACTTGATTGCCCACATGTTTATTGTGTTAAGGACACTGGGGGCATGAGAAGATTGTTTAGAAATAACCAAAGTACCCAAAATCTATGGAATCAGACTGGTACAAACAAAGGGCTCTGTGGCTTTGGAGATGATCTCTTCTGGGGAGATTAATGAGTCTAACTGTTGGCACCTCCCTGAAGGACCAAAAAAGACTGGGACCAGGATAGGACCTAAGAAGAAAGCAGAAAGACGATAAAATTTTCACAAAGTAGAAAACCCACCTAGAATGCAGGAGGCAAGGTAAGATGCTTCCAGAATAAGTAAGCAGGTTATCAAGGGCCAAGTCAAATACCAAAGAATTAGTGGCATCTGCCTTTTTAGAGCAGTGGTTCTCAAAGTGGGAGTCCCTCCAACTAGCAGCATCAACATCATCTTGAACTTGAGAGAAATACTAATTTTTAGAGTCCATCCAGACCTCCTGATTCAGAAACTCTAGGGGCGTGGCCCAACAATCTGTGTTTTCATAAGCCCTCCCCCTGATTCTGATGCTTGCTGGAGTTTGAGAGCTCCTGCTCATGATCCACCAGAAGAGTTAGTAGTACCTAACTCATGAACTTGAGTCCCAGTCCCCTTAAAACCATCCTCCTGCCTGGAAGTGAACTCCACTACACTTACATTTTTCCTTACCTGGTTTCCAGAGCCAAAGCAAAACCAAACCAGTTGCTGTGGAGTCAGCTCTGCCTCATGTGCTCCATAGGGTTTTCAGTGGCTGATTTTTTGGAAGTAGATCACCAGGCCTTTCTTCTGAGGTATCTCTAAGTAGACTCAAACCACCAGCTTTTCAGTTAGCAGTCAAGCATGTTAACCTTTTACATCACCCAGGGACTCTATTTCCAGAATATCAGTATTAAAATGTCAGAGGCTGATTTTGTAGAGAGGACTCTTAACTTCCAGAACCCGTTCACCCCTTTGATGCAGGTTATTTTATCAATTTAATGTTTCTGTAAAGGAGGTTCAGGATCCCAGAAATGCTAAGAAAGCCTATCGACGTTTCAGTGGGGAGCAAAAAGGGGCTACGGGGAAGAGTCTTGAATATTGACACGTGGAGATGGGAGGTCACCTTTTGACAATAGGGTTCAGGACCTGTCCAGTGTACAACACTTTGCAACTTCTCTCTTGAAATAGATAAGTCATTCTGCATTGTTTATAAGCTCCAACTTTCTCCTAAAGTAGTTTTCATTTATTATCTAAAGAGCATAAAAGCCTAAACACTCAGAGTTTAGACTATGGTGTGTCCCTGGGTGGTAGAAATGGTTAATGCGCTTGACTGCTAACTGAAAAGTTGGAGGTTCCAGTCCACTCAGAGGTGCCCCAGAAGAAAGGCTTGGTGATCTGCTTTCGAAAAATCAGCCACTGAAAACCCCATGGAGTGCAGTTCTACTGTGATACACATGATGTCGCCAGGGGTCAATATCAACTTGAAGGCAGCTGGTTTGGTTTTGGTAAATAGAGTTATGGGAGGTGTCTCCCTAAGCAACAGAGACCCTACGCTTTCTTGGGGCAAATGGCATGAGAACTAAAGGAAGGACAATGATGACTAAAGGAAGGACAAGGATGACTATGTTTCTTAGACTTGCAGGTTGACGACCTCATTTGGGCTTTCCAGAGCTTGGGCTTAAACCCTTCAGCTCTTTCCTGCCATTTACTGGACCAACTGACCTTGAAAGTTTCCCTGTCACTATGACATTCAGAAAGAAAGCAAAGGAAGGGCTGGGCTGAGTCATGCAAGTGATGAATGAGCTGCGTGCAGGTCAGTATGCTCCACTGAACTCAAGGAGTTCCAAATCCTTACCATGGCTCATAAAGCTTGAAATAACTCCCTCCCACCTCTGGAGTCCCTCTCCCACACGCTCCCCTTGCTCACTAACAATGGCCTTGGGGCCTCATTGGCCTTTCTTTGATATGGTGAACACACAAGCTCTTTCCCACCACAGGCCTCAGTGCTTAATTGCCCTCCTCTCCGGAACAATTTCCTGACTTTTCACCTGGCTAACTCCTACTTTTCAAAAAATCTTTCCTGACCCTACAATTTAAATTATATCTCTCAGTTATGAATGACCAATTGCATCAGAGTTGAGTCAATGTTGTGATAGATCTAGATTAGTGGTTCTCATCGGGGAATAATTTTGTCCCCAGGAGGGCATTCTGGTTGACAGATACACAGACAAGTAATGGAGACAGCAAGACCCTGAGCCTACATAACTGATAGCTTTTTTTGGATGTCCTCTACCTTTCCCAACACTACCCTATCTTGGGCTCCACTTGCCTCCATTTCCACCCTCTATACTGGGCAGCCAGACCTGGTTTGCCTAAGGAGTTCCGTACCATGTTGTGGTGGCATTGAGCCACTGTACCACCACTAAGTATGAGCAGGATAGCTTTCAACCCACCAGATATAAATGCCTAGAGGGCTTTCTCAGCCCAATATTTACTCAGAGCAGGAGAGAAGGCAGAAGAAGCAAAGGAAAGGAATAGAAGGAATAATGAATTTCCCCTGTTGCTGAGATCTGAGAATGTTCACCCATTCAAAGACTAGGATCACTCTACTCTCCGCTACAGGACAAAGGAAAAACCCAAGGACACATGGATTAATGCTGCCTCTCCATTCCTTTATCCATTTACCAGGCAGATGGATCCTATTAACATGGACAATTTATTATAGCCCTGTGGTTAATTCCAAACAACCAAAATTTACTCAACACAGTTATTATATGACAATAAATGGTCAATGATAGCAACAAAAATTAAATCTAAATACACTGATGGCATCTGTTTCCTGTAATCCCTCATGGTTAAAAATGAAGGTGGATAGAAGGTATCTGTAGATAGATGAAATTAAGTATTTTCCAAGAAAACAATATGGAGGGGTAGATTATTTCTATGACTTTGTGGTTGTGTCTTTATTAGAAAGACAATAAAAAATGTCTCATGAACAAAACACTGAACTGAAATTTGGAATTAATGTCATTAAATAAACAGTCTTCGGCTTGGCACTGGGGCTGTAAACATAGTACTTGGAGCATCTCTTTTCTATGAGCAGCTTCCTCTCTCTGGGACTATGACCATGCCCCAAAAGGATAATGCAAACCATGGGTCAAATATAGGGGTGAAATATTTTGAAAATATTAAAATACCTATGTACTAAGTTGATAATCACAAAGATTTGAAGATTATACAAATAGAGTCTTGTAGAAAACTCAAGTGCTTTCCTTATAGGCACCAGGTTTTCAGTACGTGTGAATATATCTCAGACAACCCTAGTTGCTATGGAGCTGATAATTCTTCCAAAATCTAGATGTCCCCCAAAGACTCTTCAGTAAAATACTAATAATATTAGTTTGTGAAAAGCACCTAGAAAAAAAAGAATCCTTCTGAACAGCACAGCTAACCGAATCACAGAATTTTCGGTAGAACTAAGTAAGCTTCTCTGAACATGGAGAACAGTGCTAAACCATGTGTTGTTGTTGGGTGCCATCGAGTCAGTCCTGACTCATAGCGACGTTACGAACAACAGAACCAAATACTGCCTAATCCTGTGCCATCCTCACAATCATTGCTATGTTATATGTGACCAATATAAATTTCAAATTTGGTAATAGAGCATGCTTGCTAAAAATTCATAAAGTATGTCACCCAGAAGATCTGGCCAAATTGGAATCAATTTATCAAGATTTCCTGAGAAATAAAACAATTTTTAAACAAGAAATTTTAAACTACAAAATCAAAAATTAGAGAAATTGAAGTAATATACTTACAGACTTTTCCTGGACTTCTCTTCCACTTGCTCTTAGTAAACTGTATTTAGGAGAAGATCGCTAATCCATTTTTTCCTTTCTCCATTTTTCTCCCACTATATGATCCGTGATCATTGACCTCTTGTTAAAGTATATTTTAAAGACAGGCAGTTACTGTAATAACACTTTACAGAGCATATGGGGGTGGGGTGTACACATGTATCTGCCTCTGAGTAATCGTAATCTGTACTCCCTGGTTTTAATTTGGAAGTGACATTGTGTTAATGCTTTTTTTCCCCTCCCAGTAATGTTGTCAAAAGAAAGTTAACATCTACTTCATTGTCTTTCAACATTAAAATCATTTAGTTTAAATTAAGACGTTGGAGCCAGAAAACACTAAAACTTGGGACAGCCTGAAATCAACCAATTCTAGCAATGCCATGTGTCCTGGGGAAACTGAGGAAGACAGAGACATCTGCTGTGGCTTCAGACAGGGTCTGAAGACCAAGTCCTACCCCGGGGCACTTTGTACTGAGCTTTCTCAGCAATTCGCAGAGGACAGGAGTAGAATGGATAGGAGCTTCCCTTTGGAACTCTCCCCACCCCCGTCCTGCCTACCCCAACAATCCCTTCCCACACCCAAGACCCTCAGGGCTTCTGGGAAGCAGAAAATTTAATCTTGCTAAATTATTTAATACCTTGATGTCTCAATAGCTTTCTTTGATAATCCGAAATTACCACAGAGATGATTAGAGGAAAACCTACTGACTGAGCAATATTTTCAAACTCAATTACAGGCAGTCCCCACGTTATGAACATACAACCCTTAGGTATGAACCAACCCCCATAAATCCTATTACATTAAAATTTTGAGATACAATGATTCATAATAAACAGGTGCTACTTTGGGACGCGCATCAAAACATTTTTATTACTGTATTATGTTAAAGGTGTTTTAGTGTATCTGGAAGTGTTTCTTTAATGTTTTTTGTGCATAGAAAAGTACACTATATACTAAGACAAACATTTGACTGATTTTAGATACGAACCATACCTAACTGTTCCAATTTATGTACAACTTCAATTTAGGAACAGAACTCATTCATAATCCAGGGACTGCCTGTATGCTTGCTTGCTCAGCAGTAATCCTACCTCCAACTTTCATAGAAACATTTTTTATGAAGATCAAGAGAACTGCTTGTTAAGCCCTCACTGACAAGTGAGAATTCATCAGAGATTCCAATCCAAGCATTCTGCTTTGTGTAAACAGTAATAATAATGTTATGTAGTACAAGACACCATTCTAAATGGGATAAAGGAACTAATGGGAAGAGAGAGTCCTTCCTCTCATGGTCCTGTTTTGCACAGGGAGAGCTTAACTCCTCTAAATACTTCTGTAGGCTCCAAAGCAGTCCTGATCGGCCTTAGCTGATATTAGTTGGACTTGACATTAGATTTTCCTAATTAGAAAAATACTTAGCAATGTATCATAAACTCTTCCCATATCAAAAACAGTTTTCTACAACATGATATTTTTAAATAGCTGTGAGTTATTTTATTGTAAGGATGCATTATAATTTATTTAACCAATTCCATATATTTAGACATTTAAGTTAATTTCAATTTTTATGATATTTAAATTTACATATATACGTACAAATGCATATATGTCTTATATATAATGTCTTAAGCTAGACTGGGTTCTTTAGAGGAGCAAAACCAATGAAGCATATATATAATGTCTTAGGCTGTGTTCTCTAGAGGAAACGGCTCATGCAGTAGTGGAGACTGGCAAGTCCCAAATTCATGGGTCAGGTGTCAGGATGGAGGCTTCTTTTGACTCGTGTGGTTGCAGGGGCTGATGAACCCCAAATCGGCAGGTAAGGAGGCAGGCTGCTGGTTCATGTCCCAAGAACTACAGGTCACAGGATGGGGAGTCAGATGCATGATCGAAAGATTAACAGTATAAATTTTTGGCAGTGTAGTGGAGTCCTTCCTCAAGGGGACCTAGCCTCCTCTTCATTCAAGGGGTTGTAGGTCTGTAAACTGGCTTGAGTCTGTGAATTGAGTGAGGGGCCTTGACTCTCATTTCTAGCATTTCAAGTTAGACTGCCATTCATTTGACTTAGAATTCTTCCGCTTGTACAGATCAAGTAAATATTTAGTAGACTTCCCATTTATTTCACTCCTAGGGACACCATGACTAAGAAGCCAGCACCATAAATCCATACAAGTCAGACTATTCTGATTACTGCTTTGAACCTCGTGTCTATTACAATAACCATGCCCACTTTGTCTTTGAAAATTAAGTGCTGCCACTTAGCTCCTACCACTCTGGGGTCCAATCAGCCCCACTGTAGTTAGGTGTCTTAATTCAGTCAGGGCATTTCCCACTGTCAACTCTGATTCTAACAAGCCAATTTCCCTAAGCCTTTGGATACTCTCTTCTATAGTATACCAAGGCAGGTCTGGCAGTTCAACTTGATTTAGTATAAGTCACCACTTATGTCATGCTTCAGTGAACCAGCGAAATAAACTATCAGATCCTTTCAAGCAATTCTTTTGGAGTGCAGTGTACCTCCTCATGGGTCACACTTTGCACTTCACCTCTTGGGGCTCATTGGGACTTAAGTCTAGTTTTAGGTCTAGAAGCAAAAATGGGTAGTGGGGGTGGGTCCTGGGACATTCAACAATGTCTTGTAAGACATCTGCCTCAGGTGATGTCCCAGGTGCCGCACCAAGCAATATCTCAGACAGAGACTCTTCAGGCATAGCTGAGTTAATCTCATCAGATGGTGGTGGAAGGTACAATGGTTTTACTGGGGAGGGTAGCTTAGCAGACAAAGGTGGAGTAATGTCTTCAGATTGAAGTAAGGGCTGGTTCTACTGGCAGGAGTGATTCAATGGATTTTAGGGGCTCAACATCCCCAGCTTCATGATTATCTGCCCATATGTCCCCATCCCAAGTTTCAGGATCTCATTCTCCCCAGTCAATGCCCTCACTTTAACTTCAGACACTATTCAAGTTTGGAAATACAATTGGCATTGTAATTCAGCCACTCTTACAATTTGACTCTGAGTTTGATTTTTGGCAGTATCAGCTCTGTTGCTACAAGAAATGAGGCTTTATTTCAAGGCGCAAGTGGTAACTTTCAGGTCTTGTATGCAGCACTTGAGCTATGAATCTGAAGCTTTGAGCTCATCTCTTTCTTCACCACTTTGTCTAGCAAAAGTAGGACCAACCAACCGGCTTCCTTATACTTCTTCTGAAAAAAGTGTATAAAAGTATCAAATATGCAATCACCCAAAGCCTTGTCTCTCACAATTATTTGATCCATTGGTGGTGACATTTTACATATTTCTGTTGCCACCTAATGCCATGGATTAGCAGCGCCCTCTTTACTACTGAGGGCAGAGTCATCAGCACCTTTAAGACAAGCCAGACTTGAGAACCAATTCAGAAAAGTCATCTTTACTATTTTGTTCCTCTAGAGCCATTCTCACTATATATACAAATTGCAACGAACATCTTTGAACACATGAATGATATTAGTAACCAAAGATAAATTCCTCTATCTAAAATTTCTGGGTTAAAGTGTATGCACATTTTAAAGACTTTTAAAACCTTTTTACCCTGCTGTTCTTCAGAAAGTTCATACTGATTTATTTCCCCACCAAAAATATATGAGTGTCTAATTTGTTCATATCATTGCTAAAACTAAAGAGTATCACTTTAAATCTTCACCAAACTAATATAACATCAATTAAATATCAACTCTTCAAGGATTTTTTTTCTTCTTTTATTACTAGTAAGATTGGACATATCTTCATGCTTGCTCATGTTATTTCATCCTTACTTATCACTTGTATTTTTGGGTGGGACTTGCCTGTTCATGTCTTTTGCCCATTTTTAATGGGATCTTTATCTTTTCTTGTTGATTTGTAAGAGATGTTTAAACATTGAAAAGATACATACATGTATTTTTTGCCTGTCATATGTGTTGCAAATATTTCCCCACACTGTAATTTATATGTTGATTTAATTATGGTGCTTTATATTTAGAGGTTTAATTGTTGTATCTTCATATCTGTGT
The DNA here is from genome assembly GCF_000243295.1 of Trichechus manatus latirostris. NCBI lineage: Eukaryota > Metazoa > Chordata > Mammalia > Sirenia > Trichechidae > Trichechus > Trichechus manatus. The sequence goes on from NW_004443999.1 coordinate 4,746,906, forward strand.
TTTTTTCCTGTTTTTTTTTTTTTTTTTAGTGGGATGCCTCTAAAGTTTCTTAGTGTCTAACACTAAAGGTTATATATTCAAATGTATTTTCTTCTCCTTTAAAGGGCCATTGTTTTTACAACAAACTTCAATCCATTGATTTTTTTTGATGGATTTTATAGGATAAGGTTCAATCATTGTCTGAGTTATCCAGTGCTGCTATAACAGAAATACCACAGTGGATGGCTTTAACAAAGAGAAATTTATTCTTTCACAGTTTAGGAGGCTTAAAGTCTAAATTCAGGGTAACGGTTCCAAGGGAAGGCTCTGTTAGCTCTGGAGGATGGTCCTTGTCATCAATCTTCCCCTGGACTAGGAACTTCTCCACACACAAACCCCAGGCCCAAAGTACGCACTCTGCTCCTGGTGCTGCTTTCTTGTGGTATGAGGTCCCCATTGTCTCTCTGCTCACTTCTGTCTTTTATATCTCAAAACAGATTGATTTAAGAACAGCCTAATCTTGTAGATTGAGTCTTGCCTCATTCACATAACTGCTGCTAGTCTCACCTCATTAACATCATAGAGGTAGGATTTACAACACATAGGAAAATCACATCACATGACAAAATAGTGGATCATCACACAATACTGGGAATCATGGACTAGCCAAGTTGACATACATTTTAGGGGACACAATTCAATCTATGACACTAATCTTAACTTTTGGAATGGTAGAAATTTAGGATCTTAGAGGTACCAAAGGCAAAGCTGCCACATATATAAAAATTGGCCTGACTTGGTGGAAATACTTGTGGCCTCTGTGTTCTGTCAGGTATGCCTGAATATATGTGGTAGGAAAGTTCTTTAACCTCTTGCCTTAAGATTCATAGTTAATAATGTCTGCAGATTAGTCATGAGGATTAAAGAAGATAAGACTTTGAAAAGTAGGAGTACCAGTATTGTCTTCTTATATTAGCACATTTTAGATGGTGGGGAGCGCAGAGGTATGGAACTCTATTTCTTTATTTTGCAAGCTTGATTCTAAGGAAACCACTTGTAGGGAAATAAGAAAGGTGGAAGGAAATGGAAAATTTGGAATAAAAAAGAACTACCTGGTTCTGTTCCTCTTTCACTTCCTTTAACTTGAACCCTGTTGTGTACTTGAAAACCATTTGATTACATCTTAAGAGATCTTTGACTTGTACTTTTCCTCTCAGATGTACTTCTGCTATTGCTATTTAAGTGCTTAATAAACATTATGCAAAACTGGATAATTTAGTTTTCTCTTTTGTTATCTGAGGCTCTCCTTTCTATTTCCCACCTCTCATCCTACTCAAATAACTCCTTTATAAATGTAGCAGACTTGCTTTATTGCATTATATTTTGTAAATCACCTACCTGTACCAAGTGCTAACTTGATGTTGTTAGTTGCTGTTGAGTCGATTCCAACTCACGCCAACCCCATGTGTGCAGACTAGAACTGCTCCAAAGGATTTTCAAAACTGTAACCTTTTGGAAGCAGATCACCAAGCCTGTCTTAGAGGCACCTCTGGCTGGGTTTGAACTGCCAAACTTTTGGCTAGTCATTGAACACTTAAACATTTGTGCTATACAGGCTGCCTACTAAGTGCTGTAAGAGTTTTTAACAATATTCATTGAACATTAATATTTATATAGGTTGGTTACAGTGGGAAGAGCTCACCCTCGAAAATCTTTGGAAGGATTAAACCAGGCTTTAATAAAAATATAAGTAGGGTTAAAATATTTCAACTATAAGTGGGTGTATCCTTACTATACAAGAACAAATTTGTTTGGTTGGTAGATTCTTTTAATTAAACCAGTTTTATACTGTAAAGGTACATACCACACCCATATACATGTTTTTCTGAAAAAAATTTTTTTTTCCTTTTATGAGTACTAGCCCTTTTTTTCGGAATGGAAGAGATGCTACTAGTATTAAGCTATATTTACTCATGTTAGGTACCAATTCTAAAAGAAGTATTTTCATTTGTTTATTTTTCAAGGGATGAGCTTTACCCTGAAAAAAATAAAAATTCTATGGGGAAATAGTTTACGTTTTACTCTGCCAATAGATGTTTCTGAAAGCAACTGGCATTTCTGGAAAGCATAACTTAGTGGAGGAGGGGAGACATCTGGTGGACAACAACTAGAAAGTATGCAAAAGAGTCACCCAATACCAGGTCCTAGGAGGGTTTTTTTTTTTTTTTTTTTTTTTTGTGTGTATCTTCCTAAGATAATAAATAAATAAAAGTGACAGGAAAGTTGGGATATAAAAGATCTCAGTGTTTACTAATTTGCCTTCATTAGTAACAGATACAACAATAACTTGTCATGGAGTCGATTCCGACTCATAGCGACCCTACAGGATGGACATAGTAGAACTGCCCCATAGGCTGTAATCTTTACAGAAGCAGACTGCCACATCTTTCTCCCTCAGGGTGGCCGATGGGTTCAAGCTGCCAACCTTTCCTTTGGCAGCTGGACGCTTAACCACTGCACCACTAAGGCTCCTTAGTAACAGATACGATTATTTTAAATGAGATTGATTTTTTTTTTTAATTTAGATATATCTATATTTCTCTAGCTAGCTAGCACCTCTATTTTTTTTGGGGGGGGTACTACTTTTAGCCATGATGCAGGTATAAATATATTTTGGGGGAAATCAAAGCAATGAAGAGCTATTCAAAGATGTAGGGAAAAGTTTTCTAACAATCTACTTTTTTTTGTATTATTATGGCAATTTTTATTAGAGTTTAAAATGTACACAGAGAAAAAACAATTTCACTCTCTAAGAAAACATGCCATTGCTAACGTTGGTGCAAATGAGTTGCACTTGACTACTTGTTTGACAGCTGAAATCCCCCTAGTGGTGCCATGGAAGAAAGGCCTGACAATTTACTTCAGTGAGATTACAGCTATTGAAAACCCCATAATTCTACTCTGAAGCACATGAACATGCCTTGAGTTGGAATCAACTCAATGACAACCGGGTTTTTGTTTTTTGCTTGTTTTTTATACTGTCAAAAGTATACAAAAAACTGTAAAATCATCTTCATTAAACATTTTTTGCAAAAATCAAAAACCTAAAAACAACCTGAATTTTCATTGTAAGGTGAGTGATTAAATAAATCACAGTATATCAATATAATAAAATGTTACTGTGTCAAAGAATGAGATGTTGTTTGCTGTTGTTATTAGCTGCTGTTGAGTTGGTTCCAACTCATAGTTACTCTGTGTACAACGGAATGAGATGCTGCCAGGTCCTGTGCCATCCTCACAACCATTGCTATGTTTGAGCCCATTGTTGCAGCCACCGTGTCAATCCATCTTGTTGAGGGTCTTCCTCTTTTTCACTGACCCTTTACTTTAGCAAGCATGATGTCCTTCTTTAGGGACTGGTCCCTCCTGATCACATGTCCAAAGTATGTGTGAAGAAGTCTCACCATCCTCGCTTCTAAAGAGCTTTCTGGCTGTACCTCTTCCAAGACAGATTTGTTCGTTCTTCTGGCAGTCCCTGGTACATTCAGTATTCTTCACCAATACCATTATTTAAACTCATCAATTCTTCTTCGGTATTCCTTATTCATTGTCCATCTTTAGTGTGCATATGGGGCTATTAAAAATACCATGCTTGGGTCAGGTGCACCTTAGTCCTCCAAGTGAAGTCGTTGCTTTTTAACACTTTAAAGAGGTCTTTTGCAGCAGATTTGCCCAATGCAATAAGTCATTTAATTTATTGACTTCTGCTTCCATGGGCAAAGAATGAGATAGGCCTGTATTATCATTAAACTATTTTCTGAACAGTATTATAGTATTACTCATTTGTATAAAAGAATACATGTGTGTGTGAATATTTAGAGTTTCACTGAGTATATGTTTGGATTGAATGATAAATACCAAGTGTTAAAATCCATATTCAGCTAATACAGAGACTAAGCCAAACATCACTATTAAAAGAATAATATTTAAGAAAAAATATCTTAAGTTTATCAAATATAATAATAACTAAATTTGTATTATTAAAATTGTAGTAGAAAATACTAGATATTTAGAATTTATTACAGGTAAAACCATTTCTCAGCACAGTCATGGCTACGTTGTTCTTACGGTCACTCTAGTGTAATTTGTGATACAAAGGATATAGCCTCATTTTCAAATGGTACATTTTATAATGTAATTTATTTTTTGTACAACAGAATATAATTCAGGATAAAAAATGTTAAATAATGTATTCCCTAGTTGGAGCATTGTGTCTTCATTCTGTAACTAAAAGTATATGGCAATCATTTTGACAAAATTTTTGCATACATTTTAGATGCCATAGCCTCAAAACTATAGGAATTATCTTAAAACATTTCTCGAGAAGTCTGTTGATGTGAAATTTGAATAGTAAGAACATAATGGGTTTTGGGTTTCTCATGTTTCTGTCTTTTTTGTATGTATCATTTTTCTTTATACTTTTTTTTTAACATCCTTTATTATGTCTGGGTTGAAGAGGATTCATTATGTCTATTGTTCATGATTTTGAAGCTTTTCTTCATCAAGGAATTATGAGGCAGCAAAACTGACATATTCTTTTTAATTCATTTCCACCACGATGTAAGAATTTTCAAATAGAAAAATTTTTGAAACAATTATCGCCTAACTGGCAGTAAATAGTGTACATATGGTAACTAGATTAAAGTATGCACTATTATACAAATGATAATATGAATTACTATGCTATGCATATCTTAGGTATCTAATAAATACATATTTAATAATCAAATGATTTAATTAATATATATAATAAATTAATAAATAGAGGAAAAGTAGACCATAGACTTTCAAAGCTGGAAAGAACTTAAAAATTATCCAGACATATTTGTCTTTTTTTTTTTTTCTTAATTTATTAAGCCCTTTCACATAACACATTTTTACAAGTCCCCTTAGGATTCAAATAATTTATAGTTTTACATGATATATGATAAAGAAGTTATTCTGAGTAAAACATTTTATATTATGTAAGTATTTTGATAAAGATTATATTATAAAGTTTTTTAATAAAATAATATTGTAACTATATAAAAACATATTTTGTTTTTAGTGTTTTTCCACTGAGGTGTTCTACTATGTTTAATTAACTTTAAGTTTAATTATACTAATAAACACATAATTTTTCAGCAAATACTTTACTAAAATAATACTATATTGTATTTGGTTTGAAGACTAAATATATATGAAATGTAGAGCTAAATTTAACTGTGCAGTGGTATATAAAGTAAAGCAGAACCTGTCTGATGTTCTGAGAAGAAGGTCCATTCATTCAATCATTCATTAATTCAACAAATCCTTATGGATTGTACTTTGTGACAGGGATTTTGCTAGGTGCAGAAAATACAACATCAAGGAAAACAATTACCCTCTAGTTTTAACTACAGGGCAAATTATTGTACCTGCCCACCCATAGCCACTTCTAAGAAGGACTGCTCTGCCCAGTGCACCGGCCAAAGCTGTAGGCCTAGGGGATGATATTTTGTACCACACTATCACACTCCCTATATCACCTACTCCCCTAACCAACTGCTTCACAATGGGGGAGCTCTGGAACTGGTATGTAGACTTCCCAGCAACTGAAGTGTGGTTTGCTAAGAAAAGAAGAGCTGTGTTCATCATATTGCCTGTATCAGGAATTTGAACTAAACTATGCTAAGAGAAGGTGCCAAAGCTCAAAGGTCTTGGGGTAGAGAGGGACTGGAGAGGCCGTATGAGTATATGAAAGGCCAATTATGAAACAACAGACACTATCTGTAATCCAAACCTCTGAGCCAGAGGGAAGCAGTTTGTGTATATTTGCACACATCATATATCGTTGTTGTGGTTGTTGTTAGTTGCTGTGGAGTTGGCTCAGACTCATGGCGGCCTCATGTATAACAAAACGAAATGTTGCCTGGTCCTGTGCCATCTTCATGATCATTGGTATGTTTGAGTCCATGGTAGTGGTAATGGGAAGAAATAATAGAGAACACATGGTGGAAAGGAGCAGAAACCTTGAAGGATGATATGGAGGTATCAGGGAGACTGTCTTGGATGGGAAGCTCGGAAGAATGCAAGACCCACTACATCTCCACACCTGCAGGTCCCTGTCGGTTTTGGATATCTGGCTTGGGAATTAAAAGTTGGAAGCTCCTTTTTTCTACTATAGCTCTAGGGGAAGCCAGACTTCTCCTGGGAAAACTATCTTTAAAAAAAAAATAAAAGAAATCCCACCACAATCAATCATGGAGGATGGTGGGGTTCTAGGTCAACCAGGGCTTGCGTCAACAGCAGGAACAACCCCTCCAGGAGTGGAGAAGAGAGTAGATAATCAACCAGAAGGGCCCTGGCAAATTGGAACAAGCAGAGTCAGTCACCAAGCAGGAAACAGCAGAAGTCCCTCAATAAGAACTTTTCCTAGTTTAACCTAGAAGGATAATAAATTATTAAAAGGAGAAATTTTTACTGTATTTACTGCACTTAAATTTATATAAAGCACAAAAAAGAGAAATTTTAGAAAACTCTTTTCTACATTTGCAAAAGGGTATATTTGCAGGGTTTTCTACAATTTCATAGATTTAGATTCATAAAATATAGTTCTGAAAAATGTTTTCATAGGAAGATAAATTATATTCTGTTTTCATAGGAAGATAAATGCGTGTTTTTGGTAAGACTTCACCAAAGCTTTTTAAAATTTCTAGTAATATTAATATGAAAAAAGGATAATTCTAATGACACGGTTTACTTGTAACTTCCTCTTTCAAGTCTTACTTGACCTGCCAAATCTGTATTTTTTCTCTCCTTTTTGCTGGACCCCCTTTCTCATAGCGTTTGTCACCTGTATCTCTTTTTCCTGCTTGATTATCTGCATCTTCTTCCAGCCTGCTCTGCTAGCACAATGCAGACTGCAGAATTATGAGCATAAGAGCAGCACATATTTGTCAGATAGTCTGATTTTACTCAACAATCTTGTGTGAATTATCTTTCTATGACTTCACTGATTTTTATTCTTTAACTTCACTAGGTATAAGACGCTTGATTTTGCTTATTAGTCCTTATTATTCTGAAAGTACCAACGCATCTTATATTGGCTTCTAGCCTCCAGGCCCGTTGGTAATTAGACCATTGACACTTAAATCCATTTCTATAAAGCAACACACATTTACTTTTTTTTTTTTTTCCATCAGGAAGGACCATTTTTAACTGGTTTCCTTTATATTTCCAGTACTTCAAAATTAGTATTTATTTAATAAATATTTGAGAATGAAATCAATCATTCAATTGCACCGGTACATATTTCATAAGCAATGACTCACACACACAAAACTTGTACTGTAGACTAGATATTCAAAAAAATTTTCATTTTAATCATCCTGATTACAAGGCTTTGCCCTTGACCACTGGGTTTTTTTAAAGCACTTTATTTCATGTTTTTCAAATCTCATACTCTGTAACAGAGCCTATTAAAACACTTTCATGGGGGACTACCGGCAAAATGGCACTGTAGGCAGAAGCACCACGCCATCCCTCCACAGCAAACATCCGAAAAACTAAGCTGAACAGAGAAAACAACAATCCTGAAACCCTAAAACATCAAATGAAGAGATAAAGACCTCAGCCAAGCACCAAATGGAGTGAGAAAACTGACAGAGAACGGAGAGCGAGGAGAGATTCATGCAGAGGTCCCCTATCAGCTAACATGGCGTGGATACGCCATCTTGGACTCCTATTGGAGACCAGCAAACAGGGTACGAGAAAACAGCTTCACGGAGCTTTCAGCGGGAGAAAAAAACAACTGGTAATTTGCGATATATGCTTTCCCACCCCCCACCATTCTTCACCCCCACTTGGCCTCCTCTGCTTCCCGCGGCCACAATCTCTTGTCTGGGAAGCACCGGCTGCTTGGATTACACACACCTGAAGGGGCAGGCTCTCTGAGTGCCATTTGTTGGCTGTTGGTGTTGCTTTTTTCCACTTCTTTTGATTTCTTCCTTACCTCTCAACACCTCATTTCGCTCAAATACCTGGCTCCATGCGCCATCTTTGCTTCTTCCTGAGGGGCTGCAGAGCTCCTGTAATTTGTGATATATGCTTTCCCACCCACTACACTTCTACACCCACACTCAGCCTCCTCTGCTTCCCGGAGACACAGTCTCTTGTCTGAGAAGCACTGGCTGCTTTGATACCACCAGCCTGCACTAGCTGGCTCTCTGAGTGCCATTTGTTGGCTGCTGGTGGTGTTTTTTTCACCTTCTTTTGATTTCTTCCTTACCTCTCATCACCTCCCCCTCCTTTTGCTCAAATACCTGGCTCCGTGCACCATCATTGCTTCTTCCTGAGGGGCTGTGGAGCTCCGTTCAAGTGTGGAGCTGCTTCCTGGTCTGGGCTGCGGCGCTGGTGGGATCCTGGGGCTTTTGTTCATTTGTTTGTTTTCAATTGTTTGTTTGTTTTCTTTTCTTTTCTTGAGTTGGGAGCCCGGTCTGGCCAGGCGGTGCTGCATGGCTTGGAAACTACCCCCTCGGCTTGCACAGACGTTCAGAGGGATTGCTGAGGGCATTTCTGTTTTCTTTGGGTTTTTTTTTTTGTGTGTGTTTTTTGGGGGACTTTTCTTGTTCTTTTTTTTTTTAATTTGTTTTCCCTCTTTTTCCCTTTTTGTCTTTCTTCATTACTCAGTTTCTCATCTCTCTATATCTTCTTTCTCTTTCTGTTCCCTGAATACCTGGCGTCGTATACCTCTACGCCTTCTAGCCAGGCTGTACTGCAACACCTGAGAACAACTTTCCCAGACCTCATAGCCGCACCGGTGGGATCCCTGGGATTTGCTGTTCTTTAACCTTTCTGATTTTTTTTTATTCATTCTTTTCTTTTTTTTTTTCT
>NW_004443999.1:4762215-4780460 GCF_000243295.1 Trichechus manatus latirostris
GAAGGGGACAGGAAAGCTGGTGATAGGCAACCCAAGGTTGAGTAAGGATAGTGTTGATGTGTTGTGAGGTTGTTAACCATTGTCATAGGGCAATGTGTACTAACTGTTAAATGAGAAACTATTTTGTTCTGTAAACCTTCATCTAAAGTGAGAATAGCAGCACAATTGGAAGAGCATAGTCCATGTCACTGAACGGTGCATGTAGAAATTTTTGAAATGGTGTATCTTTGGCTATGTATATTTTCACCAAAAAAAAATGGTTGAGAAGTTAGAGGGTTTACATGTTGTGGGGTTGTTAACCAATGTCATAAAACAATATGTACTGTTTCATGAGAAACTATTTGTTCTGTAAGCCTTCACCTGACGTAAAATTAAAAAAAAAACAAAAAACACACTTTCATGGGGAATTAGGTTTAAAGTAATCTCCAAAATTTTAATGCTTACTTTACCTTAATTATATTTAAATATAATGATAATATTTTAGTTGGCCTAATAACATTTCTGTTTGAAATTCTGCAATATTACAATCAACATTGTTCTCACCATGAACTCCTTTTCCACCTGGTAAACTGAAAAATTGACTGCTTCATGGCCTGACTCAAACTTCAACTCCTCTTTGAAGTTTTACCTCTTTGCTCATATGGCAAATTACAGATATTTTTATTATACCATCAAAACAGACAAACTTGTTGCTGTTGGGTCGATTCTGACTAATAGAGACCCTATAAGACAGAGCTGAACTGCCCCATAGGGTTTCCTAGGCTGTAATCTTAATGGAAGCAGACTGCACATTTTTCTCCTGCGGAGGAGCTGGTGGGTTCAAATTGCCGAACTTTTGGTTCAGCAGTTGAGTGGTTCACCAGGGCTCCTTTATTATACCATATCTCTTAGTATATTAATGTTAGTTATTTACATAGGTATTCCCTTGCTGATCTGTGAACTCTTCTAGATAAGGGTCTATTCATGTTTACAAATCTAAACTTATAACAGGCATTTCTTGGGTGAATGAACAAAAGAATAAACATTTTTCCTTATGTGGATCTGAAATCTTTGCGGAAAGACTAGATTATATTTGCCAGCCTCCCTTGCAGCTAGGAGAGCCACATGACTGAAACCCAGTGAACAGAAATGATGCTCACCACTTGCCTACTGAGCCTATGAAGACCAACAACATACACCTCTTTGTGCTCTTTTTTCCTTCTGGCTAACGGGGAAGGCAAAACCCACTGTGAGCTCAGAAGCCACGTGTGATGGCCAAGCTGCTGTCAGCCTCAGTGCAGCCACTCTGCCCCCACCCCACTGACTTAGAGCCACCCTGGGCCGTTTCATGAGTGAAAAATAAACCCGGATTGTGCTAAGCCATAATGTTTGTGTTGATTTTTTACTGTAGCTTAGCCTACCCTACAAGGGAGCCCTGGTGGCTCAATGATTAAGTACTCAGCTGCTAATCACAAGATTGGCAGTTTGAACCCATCAGCTGCTCCGCAGGAGAAAGATGTGGCCGTCTGCTTCTGTAAGGATTCACAGCCTTGGAAACCCTATGGAACAGTTCTACTCTGTCCAATAGGGTTGCTACAAGTCGGAATCAACTCAACAGCAACTTTTTTTTTTTAAACCTACCCTGGATGGTGCAAATCATTAATGCATTTGGCTACAAACTGAAAGTTGGGAGATTCAAGGCCACCCAGAAGCACCTGGGAAGAAAGGCCTGGTAGTCTACTTTCAAAAAATTAGCCATTGAAAACCCGACGGAACACAGTTCTACTCTGACATACATTATGTCGCCATGAGTTGGAATTGATTCATTCATTGACAACTGCTTTTCTTTGGTTGGTGTTGCTGTTGTTTTGTTACTGTTACTGTTTTAGCCTACCTTAATATACTGTCAAAAGGGAATGACCTAGTCTAAATTAGTTAGTCCTTTTTCTCTAATTCAGATCAAATTAGAGAAGAATATCTAGGGATCCTTCCATTCATTTCTTTAACAGATATCAGTTGAAGACACCATCTGCCAGGCTCTCTGCTGTTGCTGAGAATATAACAATGAACAAGGAAGACATGAATCCAGCCATATAGAATAGTGAGAAAGACAGACAATAAACAAATAAGCAAAACACAAACAAAAACAAAATTTGTGTGTGTGTGGTAAGTGCTATGCAGCAAACAAACAACATATCGGTAGAAAATGAAAGGCATACTTGTGGAGAACTTTAAATGGGAGGAGAGTCAGGAAAGTCCTCTCTGAGAAGGTGACATTTAAGCCAAGACTTCAAAGATGAGAAGGACCCATCTTTGTGAAGTTATTGTTGTTAGATGCTGTTGAGTCCATTTTGACTCATAGTGGCCCCGTGTGACAGAGTAGAACTGCCCCATAGGGTTTTCTGGGCTGTAATCTTTACAGGAGTGGATTGCCAGTGCTTTCTCCTGCAGAGCTATTGGGTGGGTATAAACAGCCAACTTTTCGGTTAGTAGCTGGGCACTTAACTGTCTAGCCATCAGGGTTACTTTCTTTGTGAAGAATGGAGTTAAATGAATTCCGTCCCTCAGGGCAACTTCTTATACATAACCAAACACCTCCCTGGATGAAGTTCCTGGCTCAAACGCGAAAGACCATAGGCTTGAAAGACATCTGTGTCAATTGGCACAACTTAGTTCATAAAGACAAAGTTCTGCATCCTACCATGGTGAGTAGTGTCTGGGGTCTTAAAAGCTTGTGAGTGACCATCTAAGATACAACTATCCATCTCTTACCATCCAGAGCAAAGCGGAGTGAAGAAAACCAAAGACACAAGGGAGCAGCTACTCCAAAGGACTAATGGACTACATGAACCACAGCCTGCACGCCCTGAGACTGCTTTGCTACCACTAATGACTGCTCTGACTGGGATCACAACAGAGGGGCCCAGACAAAGCAAGGGAAAAACTGTAGAACAAAAAATCAAATTTACAAAAAAGACCAGACTTATTTGTCTGACATAGACTGGAGGAACCCCCCAGGACTATGGCCCTAAGATACCCTTCTGAGCTGGAAGTAAAGCCATTCCTAGAGACTACCTTTCAGCCAAACCACAGACAGGCACATAAAATAATAACACCAGGGAGGAACGTGCTCCTTAGAGCAATCAATTATACAAGATCAAAAGGGCAACATTTGCCCAAAAGCAAAGACAAGAAGGCAGGAAGGGTTAGAAAATCAGGACAAAAGAAAATAGGGAACCTATGGCGGAAATGGGAAGAGTGCTCATACATTGTGGGGAATGAAACCAATGTCATGGAATATTATGTACAAACTATTGAATGGAAAACTAATTTGCTCTGTAAACTTTCACCTAATGCACAATAAAAAAAAATTCTAAATTAAATGAAAAAAAGTGCTAGCCCCAGGACGCTGCATGCAAAGGCTCTAGAGTGGGAATGAGTTTGGCAAGTTAAAGGCATTAAAAAAAAGACCAGTGTGGCACATGGAATGAAAGATGATGTTGCGTTAAGCTAAACTCCAGAGCAATTGTTAGCCATGTAAATGGCCACAGTTCCAACTTCCCATTCATAAATCTACTGTTGGGCTAGCTGAAGACAAAGAGATTCACATACTTCTTCTGTTTGCTTTCCCCTGCTATTGCGCTCTACATGGAGAGACATCATTGAAGGGGAAAATACCTGGGCTAGGGCCAGAGTGGCCTAGTGTATTTTATTCTATTAAAAGAAAAAAAAGTTAAGTGCCATCTGGGTTACTAAAATAATTTCCTAAAATAAAAAAAGAAATCCTCTTCCACAAAAAACATTTTTTTTACTCTGTGTTACTCAGTCATATAACTTTACAGACAAAAAGTAATCACTCAAAAATCTGAATAATCACTGTCTTTTCTGTGAGTTATATAATTCAACAATACATCATTACAATTTATTGATGGAAACTTATCACTCATTTTAATTACTTTACTGTTCCTCTTATTCGATTACCCAAAGATAGCATCATACATCTAAAATGTTGATGCTGAGTATAATAATCTTTACCCTTTCTGTAAATGTTCCAGTGACTTCCCAGTCTTACAGTACCCATTTCAGTGATTTTCTTAACAACCATGTCCAATTTTAGGTTAGCCTCTGTTTTGCTGTGACAAATTGTCTTGCCAGTAGCTACATGTGTAATTATCTCCATAGACTCCTCATAGTTATATGCACAATGTTCTGCCTAAAGGATTCTTCCCCGAACATTATGGGTCAAGGACACCTAACATAAAAGTCATGGGATATCATTTAAACAGCTTTATAGAAAAGGCAAGCCTTCGTCTTGGAAATAGACCTGGGCTGCTTTCAATTAATTAATCTTACCTATTGACAGGGACATAGGCGCCCTGGTGGTGCAGTGGCTAAGCACTCGTCTGTTAACCAAAAGGTCAGTGGTTTGGACCAAAAAAACCCAAATAAACCCCGATTCCGACTCATAGCGACCCTATAGGGCAGAGTAGAACTGCCCCATAGGGTTTCCAAGGAGCAGCTGGTGGTTTGAACTGCCAGCCTTTTCGGTTAGCAGCGTAGCTTGCCTAGCTCTTAACCACTGCACCACCAGGGCTGCCTTGTAAAGGTTACAGCCTAGGAAACCCTACGGGACATTTCTACTCTGTCCTATAGGGTCGCTTTGAGGTGGAATTGACTCAGTGGCACAAAATAACAACAACATTGACACGGACAGTTTGATAAAGCATTCAGCAGGTGGCTGGGTAAATTCTCAATCAGTAGAGTTTCTGGCTCAGCCCCCTGATGGATCTGTGTTGACTGCCTCGGGGTTATTACATTGCAGCTTGTCCTGAAGATGAAATCACCATGTATACACAGAGCCACGACGTCATCTTCCAGAAATTGTGTCTCTGTAGTTTTGCTCTGGCGATGGCTTGTTCCTTGGGTTTTAAAGGCACATAAACTCCATTAAACATCTCCCAGATGTGTGACATCACAACAAAGGAAGCTTCCTGGGTTTCATTCACGTTAATACCACGGTGCACTGGGAACGGCCTTACTAAAGTAAATCAGGATTTTGCTCCACGAACACTTAGAATCTCCAAGATTTTACATCAGAAATAAGTGAGATGCTGTGCTTTATGTGAAATGTTTAGCTCAGTGCCAGGCACACAACGAGTATGTGATAGATGACAGCTACCATTGTTGTCATTATTATTATCAGCTCTGAACAAAATTTACCTTAGATACTGAATTCCTGTGCTTCGAGCCTACGTCAATCAATCAATTAACAAATGTTTATTGGGCGAAGAACATGACTAATTGCTAATTTAGTGGATAGTCATAAAGTGCTATGGTAAATCAGAAACGGACAGTTCACAATAGGGTACATAACAAAATTTCACCAAAAAAGGGTAGCATTTAAGGGTGTGAAGGATGTTTCGATGTTCCATAGGCAGTAAGAGCATATAGTTTTCTCTTCCCTTCTCCAAATTATATTTTATTTTGAAAACCAAAATTTTCCAACCTGCAAAAAAGAACAATACGCATTTATTTTTGACCTAGATTCACTCATTGTCATTATTTTGCTATAGTTTCTTTCTCTTCAAAAAGAGATTTTTTTTTTTTGCTTAATCATTTGAAAGTAAGCTGTAGATATTCTGACACTTCGCCCCTTAATATTTCAACATGTATCTCCTAGGAGATAATCACAATATCATTATTTTTCCCAAGAATATTAAAAGTACTGTCATAATGTCATCTGTATAAAATACATCTTCAGATTTCCCGATTGTCACCAACATTTTTTCATAGCTTTTATTTTTGGTCCAGGAAACAATCGGTAATCAAGCATTTGGTCGTTAACGGGCTGTATCTCCAGTTCCACATAATTCACACTAAAATAGAGACTCTTGACATCATTATCTACACGTGGAAGGATGGGCATATCATCAATCCTTAAATTAACCATTTTGAGGAGTAAACAAATCCTTACAATTGAATTCTCACTTGATAGTGTTCCTCTAGCAAATTCAAATAGAAAATTAAAGCAGTTACTCATATAGTTCACTTTTTAAAAGAAAAAAAGTATTTCCTGTTAATTTTCTGATAATTGAAGAGGTAAAGAGGCAAAAAAGGAGGGGGACAAATGATTGCTTTTCCTTTAATTATCTGCATAATTGCTTTCATTTGCCAAGATGCTTTGTCACTGGTGATCTGGACCTGCCATTACATTGGGAATACAGGAGGCCCATTGGTAAATATTGCTTTTCTACATTCTGTGGTTAATTTGGAATAGTTGGAAACATAGAGACCTATTTCGTGTCTCCACATGCATTTTTGTTTGTAGCACAAAGATCACATCTCTTTGGAAATAATTAGATCAAGTAATAATGCTCTGCAGCTGCTGAGTTATTAGCCAAATGCTCACCAGTGGGATCTCTCATTAGGACTCCTGAACAGGTAATCTCTTTTGATAAATGAACTTATAATTTTCATATCCATTTATACAATACTCAGATATCTCCTTTTATATTGGTTTCTAATGTCTTGGTACATAGGGTGCTATATTCTATTTTCCCTTTTAAAGGATGTAAAATCATTACTGACACTTGATTAAGCTCTTTTTCAAAGTGGCACAAGGATCCGCTAGGAATTAGACCGTATGAGTAGTGATACTTTATGCATTAAGACTCAGATATTTCTTCTAGTTTTAACTTCAAAGGAAAGTCATATCTTCTGATGAATGTGTTGATCTCTTCACTGTTATACATATCCAAACTATAATCGTTATCCACATAAAAATAGTTCTCACGCCCTTATTTAACCAGAGCTGCTGAATAGAAGTTAAAATTAAGTTACAAATGAAAACAGGTGAAAGTGTACATGTTTTCCCTGCCTCTGAGCCAGCTTGTTTCAGTATCTAAACAGCTCTCTGACAGCAATTTATACACTTTGGGAGGGTGAAATATTTTTCTTGATGAACTAAGAAAATTCCGGTATCTTCCTTCACTGCAAATAGAAAAATATCACCTCGTTTTCAGGAGTTAATAAATACACCTGCAGCAACTCCATTTTTTCCTTCGTTAAAAGACAGTGTTGAAATTGGAACCCTCATACACTGCTGTTGGAATGTAAAATGGTGCAGATGCTTTGGAAAACAACCTGGCAGTTCTAAAAAGGTGAAACAGAGAGTAACTATATGATTCAACAATTCTACTCCTAAATACATACCCAAGAGAAATGAAAACATATGTCCAGATAAAAAATTATACATGAATGTTCATAATAGTATTATTCATAATGTCAAAAAGTGGAAACAACTCATGTCCATCAACTGATGATTAATAAATAAAATATAATATATCCATGCAGTAGAATGTTATTCAGCAATAAAAAGGAGTGAAGTACTAATCCATGCTTCAACATGGATGGGCCTTGGAAATACTATGCTAAGTGAAAGAAGTCACTCACAAAAGAAACATATTTTATGATTCTATTTATATGGAATGTCCATAATAGGCAATTCTATAGGGACAGAAAGTACATTAGTGATTGCTTAAGGCTGGGAGGGTTGAAGAGAGGCAGGAGTGACTGATAATGAGTATGAAGTTTCTTTTTAGGGTGATGAAAATGTTCATATATTATTCACATATACATGTAAAAACATGATAAACTCATTAGTAATCAGGTAAATGCAAATTGAACGTCATGAGATACTACTACATACACATCAGAAAGGCTAAAACTGTAAAGACTGACAACATTAAGTGTTGGTGAGGAGGTGGAACAAATGAGAATCTCACACACTGCTGGTGGAGTGTAAGTTGGTCCAACTGCTTTGGAAAACTCTTTGGCATAATCTACTAAAGTTCAATATATGCATACATAACCTGTGACCCAGCAATTTAACTCTTAGATATATACTCAACAGAAAATCATGTGAATATGTACTAAAGGATAAGTAATAGTTAAAATTGGAAATAACCTAAATGTCTGTAGAAGAATGAATAAATAAGTCGTGATACACTTATACCCTCAACAATGAAAAATTAACATACTATATTCAGGAGGTCTGGTGGTGAAATGGTTAAGTGACCAGCTGCTAAGAGAAAGGTTGGGAGTTCAAACCCACCCAGCAGCTCTGTGGGAGAAAGACAAGGTGATTTAAAGATTATAGCTAAGAAAACCCTATGGGGCAGTTCTACTCTGTCACATGGGGTTGCTATGAGTCAGAATCTACTGACTGCACCCAACAGCAAATAACATTGCTATATCCAACAACAGGGATAAATCTCGCAAATGTGATGTTGAGCCTTTAAGCCAGACACAAAGAGCACCAGCTGTATGATTTCATTCATATAAAGTTCAAATCAGGCAAAACTAAACTATGGTGTTAGAAGTCAGAGTTAGTGTATCAGACCCAATTTATGCACTTCATTTTCACTTGTTCCCCTCTGTCCCCTTAGATTTTTACCTTGCCCTCGTGGAGCAAGCCATCTGCTGTGGCTGCAGCACCTACTGCCACCACATATCCTGAAAACACCACCTGTCTGAACCTCCTTTAGAGGGTGTCTTCCAACCAGGCTGTGGCATGGCCTCCACTGTGCCTGCCAAGGTGCCAGCATGGCGGTCCAGCATCAGGGCCTGACCCTCCCCTGGAGTCTCTTGTTCCTCCCACCATTTCCAGGATCAGATGAAGATCCATGCAAAAGGGATAGAATCTGGCTATGACAACGAATACCCAAAGAAGATAGGCGACACAAACCTTAAGTGTAGGGGCGTTAACACATCCCATATGGCAAACTTTGACCAACATCTGGCACCCTGTGGCTGCAAATCATTTCCTCTCCTTTCTTCCTTCTGATTGACCATTCCAAAACACAGTAGTTCTTTATAACCTATCTGGAAATGTTCTATGTGCCTGAGCAACCAGATATATCTCTTTACAAAGATGTGGCACTCTTGGTCATGCACCACCTTGTATTTACTTCCTCCTCTTCCTTCCTTTATGGAGCCCTGGAGGCGCAGTGTTAACAGCTATGGCGAGCTAAGGCTGCTAACCAAAAGGCTGGCAGTCTGAATCCACCAGCCACTCCTTGGAAACCCTATGGGGCAATTCTACTCTGTCCTATAGGGTTGCTATGAGTCAGAATCAACTTGATGGCAACGGGTTTGGTGTTTTGGTTTTTTTTTTTTTTTTTTCCCTCCCTTAATTTCCTTCTCCCTCACTCTCATTGCCCTGGGGTTGAACCTCTCAAAGGCATTAACACTTAATGTTTGCCTCATCTTCAATTTTCCATGGAACTGGGCTAAGACAAGTGGTTATCTTTGGGAGAATAGCAGGAACAGCGATTTGGAAAGGGCACAGGTGAGACTTCAGGGAGGTTGGTGACAATTTGCCTCTTGACCTAGGAGGTTACATCGTGTTAGCTTCGTGATAACTCACTGAACTGTCGTGTATTATTTACTTAGTATACTCTTCTGCATGTTGGTTATTTTTTAATTCAAAACATTATAGAAAAGAGAATCCACAACATTACAGTGTCTCTAAACCTGCCATGGAGTCAAATCCTAACATTGGAACAGGGAAGCAATGGAAAGGGAATTGGAAAGGAACTGAACAGATTAAGCACAGGTTTTTTTTTTTTGTTTTTGTTTTTTTTTTTTAGCACCAGAGCTCTTAAGAGCTTACCTGGTCCTCCCTCCCTATTAGTAGGATATTTCCTCTATTATACAGTTGAGGTGATAGACGCCCAGTGAAGGAACATCAAATGCTATATCCAACAGGTTTTCAAGGCAGAGGGTAAGCAGAACTCTTGGCAGGACCAAATGATCCCATTTTATTGTTTCATAATCGTTGTTGTTGTTAGGTGCCGTCGAGTCAGTTCCAACTCACAGTGACCCCATAGGACAGAGTAGAACTGCCCCATAGGGTCTCAAAGGAGCACCCGGTGGATTTGAACTGCCGACCTTTTGGTTAACAGCCGAGCTCTTAACCACTGTGCCATCAGGGCTCCCTTCAAAAGACTCAAGAATCCTAGTCAAAATTCAATAATAAATTTCTTGGTAGCATTTTGCGGTTTTTATGCCTGAATCTGTTTAATAAAGTGCTACATCTTCAGGAAGTGTTGTGGGCAATGCCCATATTAGGGTATAAAAGATACAAAATCTAAAGTAGTTGTTGCTATAAAAGTACAAAATATCTTATGATATGTAAAGCAAATTCAACTGCTATGCCGTTTGCTGTATTTACTTTTCATAAGTTCTTCTCATTGACTGGAACTGAGCCTATAGTTCCTTAACAATACTTCTAACTTTTTTTTTTTTTAAGAATAATGCAAAAGAGGCTTTCCATGGCTCCACTTCTTTAGAAGACTTTTCTGTTAAGCCAGTTGACTAATAAAGTCAATTTTTATTTCTCAGCAAGCAGACACAACAGTTTAGTTTCTCAAGCTACTGTTTCATAAACAAGAAGGCATGTAACTAGATATAATGGTCTGGAGCTTTGAAGAGAGGTCTGGGTTAAAGATGCAAAGTCTTTATAAAAATAAATATGAACATATTTAACAGGATATTGAATGACACTTTTCCTGATGCCTCAATTCTCATTAAAGCCCCAAAGTTGAGCACGGTAGGCATGAGCTACACCCCAAGGACCCTCATGCTATAAACACCAGGCACCCCTCCAGTTCTTACTGCAAGTGAGGTGCCAAACTGGGCTTGTGACCTCCACCCTGTCAGCCGTCTTCCTCCTGTATGGAACTAGACATTCCAGAGGAATGTACTGCAGTTGGAGATTGCCTACATCCTGGCGTCAAACAAGTGCAGAATTCGCAATGGAGAGCCTTTTCCTTCCTCCTCCCTGCAGGAAAGAGGAGGAGAGGGTGGCATTCCCCACCTAAAAGCCGTGTAGGAGGAGCTCTCAGAAATTCTCTTGGAAAGATGAGGGGAGCTCAAAAGAAGAAAGTAAGAAGAGGAAACTGGCATCTCATCCCCTGGTCAGATGTTGGTAGGCCCTGTGCCTCCCCTACGCAAAGATAAACGGGACGAGAGAGAGAGAGAGCAGGACAGAGGGATGGTCAGCATTCACGCTGTCTGTCACAGCAAGGGTGGGCAAACAAAAGAGCAGATAGCACAAGGGTGACTGAACTAGGGCCGGCCTCCTGAAATCCTCGTAAATCCTTGAGGAGAGGTACACATTTCAGAGTGCTAAGGCCCTGCATGAACAACTAGGGGCAAGAGGCAGCAAAATCAAGGCCATTACCATTAATGTTACCCCATCTGTATACAACAAAATGGGGACGAAGAGGTCAAACGCTGCCTCCCAAGCCAACTCCTGCCTGATTATGCATTTTGTGGCCAAATGTGTATCAGCCTCCAAATGAGTTAGTGGAATATTTCTATAGGGTGACACGTATCCGGACATTTATAAATATACTGGCTGTTTCCTGAACCTTTGAGCTTCCATCTGAAGTGCTGGCTTTGTGTAAATAAATCCTGTGTTATCCTATTGTTGTTAGGTGCCATCGAGTTGATTTCAACTCATAGCAATCCTATGTGACAGAGTAGAACTGCTCCATAGGATTTTCTTGGCTATAATCTTTACAGGAGTAAATCACCAAGTCTTTCTCCTGCTGAGCCACTGGGTGGATTCAAATCGCCAACCTTTCTGTTAGCAGGCAAGCAAAGCACTTAAGCATTAAGTTACTAGGGTTCCTTATGTTATCCTACCTGCTTCTAATTTTATGAAACTACATTACAAGCTCAATACTTTGGACAATGATTAGTTTGAATCACAGGATAACATAGAGAAACGAAATTGTTTTAATATTTACCTTGCCCCACCAGTCCCTGGTCTAGCATGATTATAATTTTATAATTAGTGTGTCAAATTATGTATAAATTGGTGTTCCTGGTATTCTTTTCACTATTTTTTTATGATAGTAATTTGTAAACCCTGTTTTCTCATAAACACAGAGCAACTGCCGGCCTTGGTCAGATAGCTAATGGACACCTTGTTCATAGAAACCAAATTAGTGAAGTTTAATAATAAGAATCATTTACATTTGACCTGCATATATCAAATGACTGCAGAAGTAACATTTCTTGAAGAGATAGCTACCCAACTGTACTTTAAATATCCTCCTCACATGCAATTTTGGGACTTGGAGACTAGATCTGTCTGACTGGAGCAACCGTCCCATCAGTCGTTAGGATTCCGGGTTTATTTTCTTGACCTGATACGAACGCGCTGTCGGAAAAAATTTGACGGTTGTTTAGCGCCACCTAGTGGGTAGTTGGTTGTGAACAAAACCTCTCAAGATTTTGTTTAACCAAAAGGCTTGTTGCATTTTATTGTTGTTTAAAATATCACTGAATGCATATAATAGTTTAGATTTGATGAATTAGGACGTGACAGAGTCATCAAATTTTAAAATTATTTACTATTGCATTACATAACCAGTTTTTAATCTGCTAAGAAATATATTTATGATTGCTTGCAATCATTCTCTTTTATCGAAAAAAATATTGAATTTCTCAAACCTAATTTAAAACTCCACAATAAATGTTTCTCATTAATCAAAATTTTTAAATTATGCTCTTCAGAACGTGAGTTGATAGTGCTATTAAGTGTATAAGTGTTAATGACAAGAACGTAATTTCTTATAAAATTACTTAGTTTGGAAAACGTATAATTTACTACGAATAAACATTTTAGGGAAACAACCTTGCATATTTAAGCATAACATTCATGATGTTAATTCTATGAAATTCTGCTTTTTATTAGTTTCAGAAACAGGATTCTACTTTATCTTCTGCCATTATTAAATAAAATTCCTTTTAAAGTGATCGTTCTTTTCTAACTCAGCAAAGAATACGTGTGTGCTTGTCAGTCAACATTGTTTATTGACTAGTAGGTCTTGTGGAGTGTTCGATGAATGGAGAAGACATTTCTGTCCAGGACATTGGTACATAAGCACAGTTGAAACTATAGAAGGTTGCTGACAACTGCAGTTCATTCTATGGTGAATCTGGAGTGTTTCTCTTTTCTTAACTGACAAGAGCACTGCAACAATTGACCAGGTGCCTGTGAGATATGGATCTCTCTTTCATCAGAAGTGTTCAAACAGCGGCTGGCTGATGAGGATGATGATGACGACATCACAATAGCATAAGGAAACTAGCACTGAGTGCTTAATATGTACCAATATCTATTTTCATTAACTTTACTAATTAACCTTCTCCACAGACATGTGTATTGGTGGTATTGGTTTCTCCATTTCATAGTTGCTTTGCAGCTGATCATGAGGATGGCATAGGACCAGGCAGCGTTTCAATCTGTCGTTCTTGGGGTGGCCATGAGTTGGGGGCCTAGTGGATGGCAGCTAACAACAGCCTCTCTAGCTGTATCTCCCTCTGATCCATCTTGCAGCACACTTTCTGGTTGATCATCCAAGATACAGCTTTCCCGATGTCAATCCCCTCCTCTAAAACTGCCATTGCCTCTGCATCACCTACAGCAGCGTTTCTCGCTCTGTGGGCAGTGGACCACCTGCAGACAAATCACCTGGAATTCGTGTTAATCATGCTGAGTCTTGGACAGAACCTTAGACTTACTGAATCTGAATCTCTGGACACTGGTCCCAGTAATCTGCATTCCAAAAAGCACTCTAATTCTAGCTAGTAAGGCCTATAGGATTCAGTTCATTGTCCATGCTTGACATCTAAGACCCGCTTACGTGCACTCTGCTCTGTTTCCTCTCTCCCAACGGGCCAGTCTTAGTGTCCATTGTTTTCAGTCTAGCTAAGAGGCTGGCCTTGGAAATTTTTTGCATATTACAATATACATCCCTATGTCCAGTTAAATTATTTTGTTAAAACTGTAAATGATAGCTTCCTAAGTAATCCCCTTCAGATTTGGGCTGCCTAAGTGGAGAGAAAAAGGCAAGGAAGCCCCGTAGTGACGAGATTGAATTCCACACCAGCCAAGTGCTAGAAAAAACTTTTAAGACTTTATTTTATATAAATTAAACTAATGAGACATTTTTTGCTGATCTGAGTCTATATTTGCAAAATGATGCCCATTACATGAATGTTGTTGTGTGCAGTCGAGTCGATTCTGACTCATAGCAACCCTATGGGACAGAGTAGTACTGCCCCATAGGGTTTCCAAGGCTGTAATCTTTATGGAAGCAGGCTGACTGCCACATCTTTCTCCTGTGGAGCAGCTGGTGGGTTCGAACCACTGACCTTTCTGTTAGCAGCTGAGCAGTTAACCACTGCGCCATCAAGGCTCCTATTACATGGATAGTGTATGCCAAAACATAGAAGTTAAACTTTGAAGTTGAAAATAATATCATTTGCACTAACTTGACTTTGATTTCAACATCAGACAGATGAGCAGCTGGACCCTCCTTTCGTGGCTGTCCCTTCAGTGCAGGCTGAGGGGAAAAACAGAAGCAGGGGCAGGAAATCCATGCTCCCGGAATCAGGGCAGTGGTGGCATGGGAGTCCAAGGCAACAACAAGACTCCATGAAGAAAAGAAGATAGTGATGCAGGGCTGAGCAAGGCATGTATATATATGGGGTTGAAAGAGGTCAGGAGTTAGGGCAAGCGGGAGAAAGTCAGCACCAATGCCTCGAGGACCTCAGAAATGGGAGGAAAGGCAATTAGACATGAGTCCCCCCTATTTTTCACCTTATACTTTATTAAGAAGAAACCCTTGACAGCATGGGTACTCTTATTAAGAGTCAGTCTTTCGCAAGTCTAGAAGAGATATCTGCAGGTCATGACTGAGGTGGAGACAGAGGAAGATAAGAGTGCTTCCCAGGCTTGAACCCTGGCTGTATTCAGTTATCTAGTGCTGCTGTAACAGAAATACCACAAGTGAATGGCTTTAACAAAGAGAATTTTTTTTCTCTCACAATTACGGGGTTTATTAGTGATGTAACAGGTTACAATTCAAGCTCAGGAACACTCAGGATGCAGTTCTTCCATCAGGACAGCCTCTTTTCAGTTTGTGCTTACAGGCACACTTAACGAAGAGAATTTATTCTCTCACAGTCTAGGAGACTAGAAGTCCGAATTCAGGATGTCAGCTCCAGGGGAAGCCTTTCTCTCTCTGTTGGCTCTGGGGGAAGGTCCTTGTCATCAGTCTTCCCCCGGTCTAGGAGCTTCTCAGTGCAGGGACCCTGGGTCCAAAGGACACACTCTGTTCCTGCACTAATTTCTTGGTGGTACGAAGTTCCCCTCCTGTCTGCTCGAGTCTCTCTTGTATCTCAAAAGAGATTGAGTCAAGATACAACTTAATCTTTTAGATGAGTCCTGCCTCATTGACATAACTGCCTCTAATTCTACCTCATTAATATCATAGAGGTAGGATTTACAACACAGAGGAAAATCACATTAGATAACAAAATAGTGAACAATCACGCAGTACCGGGAATCATGGCCTAGCCAAGTTGACACATATTTCTGGGGAACAGAACTCAGTCTATAACACCGGCTGACACTAATGAGCAGCACAAGTAGGACTGGAATCAATTCACTTACATACCCAATGAAGCTGTGTCGGCTCCAACTCGTGGTGACCTTATGTATAACAGAACAAAATACTACCCAGTCCTGAGCCATCTTCATGATCAAGTCCATTGTTGCCGCTAATGTGTAATGCCTTCCAACCTAGGGGGCTCATCTTCTGGCACTGTATCAGACAGCATTCATATTGTGATCCATAAGGTTTTCACTGGCTAATTTTCAAAAGTAGGTAGCCAGACCTTTCTTCCTAGTCTGTTTCAGTTTGGAAGCTCTCCTGAAACCTGTCCACCATTGGATAACCCTGCTGGTATTGAGATACCAGTGGCATAGCTTCCAGAATCATAGTAACATGCAAGTCACCACAGTAGGCCAAACTGAAAGATGAGTGGTGGACATTCCCAATACCAATCACCTATATCAGTTGCCATGGAGTCAGCTCCAACCCATAGTGACCCCCTGTGTGTCATAGTAGAACTGTGCTCCAAAGGGTTTTTGACAGCTGATTTTTCGCAAGTAGATCGCCAGGTCTTTCTTTCTAGGAGCCTCTGGATGGACTAGAACCTCTACCCTTTCCATTAGCGACTGAGTGTGTTAACCTTTTGCACCACCCAGGGACTCCACAAGTCGGTAGTAGGACCTATTCTTGGAAGTGTATTGTTGTTGTTAGTTGCCATCCAGTCGGTTCTGGCTCATGGTAACCCTATGCGTGCAGAGTAGGACCGCTCCACAGGGCTGTGACCTTTCGGAAGCAGATCACCAGATCTGTCTTCTGAAGCATCTCTAAGTGCATTTGAACCACCAACCTTCCTGCTAGTAGTCGAGTGCTTAACGTTTGTGCCACCCAGGGACTCCTGAAATGTATTACATTTTTAAAAAATCAGCACTGTGTTTTGTTTTGTTGTTAATGGTACTGATAAAAATCTTGTAGTACACTCTTTTTTTTTTCTGTAAAATATTAGCCTATAACTGGTTTGAGAAATCCTTGTTTTTCTCCTTTCCTAGGAAGATAATACAATGCCAGGCTCTGTAGGGAATCCTGGTTGCAAAGATGCTTTTGGACGGTTCCAAGAGCAAAACTTGTATTTGCCCACGCGGTCGCTGGGCTGTCATATCACTGCCAGCACGTGCACAGTCCATCTTCCCAGCTGAGATGTGGAGAGAGATCACAGATTGGCCATGGGTGGCATGGTTAGCCAAGGATGAAATAGTGTTTCCTCCTCCGTGGAAAATTTCCACTTCCCAGGCTCAGCATTTGGAGCCCTAAGACAAGAACATTTATTTCACAGCAGTGGGCATTCAACTTCTAAGGCTGTGTTTTATTCATATTGGTTTTTCATTAGATAGGCCCCCAGTCTCTCTTAAAAGCATTTCTGCAGAAAGAAACAACATAACCTTGGCAGAGCATAAAGAAATATATTTATTACTTTTTTAAGATCTATGTTCAATGTCTCCTATGTGAGGCCTTCTCTGATTCTTTCAGTCAAAAGTGGCCACCCCTTCATCTAAATTTCCATCCAAATCTCTGTATTTCTTATGTCACTTATCACATTCTAGTTTTGCTATACAACATTGTTATTATATTTTAGTACAGTCTAGTCTTTAGCCTGATAAAATGCTTAAGCTCTGAATTCAGGGGAATCTGGATTTGAATCTTTGCTCAGACATTTATCAGCTCTGTGACTTTGGACATGCTTCCTAACTCTGTTTCTTCATCTGTAAAATGGGCATGATGGAATGTAGCCCTGAGAATAGCTATGTGGATTAAGCATGCAGCACAGAACAATTTCCAAATAAATATTAGATGTTATTATCATGGAGCCCTGGTGGCGCAGTGGTTAAAAGCTCAGTTGCTAACCAAAAGGTCAGCAGTTGGAATCCACCAGATGCTCCTTAGAAACCCTGTGGGGCAGTTCTGCTCTGTACTATGTGGTCACTTTGAGTTGAAATCAATTCAACGGCAACAGGTTTTTGGTTTTTTGTTGTTAACATTATCTCTCCAATTAGTCTGTAAGCTTTTTTAGTAGCCCCTGGCCTAGGGTCTCACACAAAATGTTGTTGTGTGCTGTCTAGTCAAGTCTGGCTCATAGTGACCCTCTATGATAGAATAGAGCTTCCCCATAGGGTTTTCTGTGCTGTAATCTTATGGAAGCAGATTGCCAGCTCTTTTCTCCCATGGAGCTGTTGGATAGGTTCGAACCACTGAACTTTCAGTTAGCTCTTAACTGAGCTCTTAACCATTGCACCACCAGGGATCCTTTTACACAAAATAGACCCTCAAAAATAATTTTTTAATGAATGAAGGAGTGGTGAGGCCTTGAGATTATGAAACATGGAAGGAAGACAGGAAGGGAAGCTCATGAAGGAGCCTTGCAAGTATTCGCTGAGCATTTGGTTATAATCTAGTTGCGTGATACACATTGTTACATAATTTAATCCAAATGACCTTGAAACAGAGGTATTAATCTCTGAGTTTTATATGGGAGGAAACTAAGGCTTAAGAATTTAAATACCTTGCCCAAGGTCACATAGCTAGTAAGGGGTGGAACTGGACTTCAGGAAAAATCCTTGCTCTACCCCATACGCTCAGGCTGGAGTACCTTTGCCTTCCACATTTCTTGGCACATTTGCTCTTGGAAGACTGTGTCATTCAGTCACAGCCCCTTTTCTCACCTTGTCAGGGTCCTTAGCATCAGCCTAAAGGATACTCAGTCACACATGGTGTAACATGGTCAGTCAGATTATTTGA
>NW_004443999.1:4782309-4783529 GCF_000243295.1 Trichechus manatus latirostris
ATACTGTCCTCTTAAAGGGGAAATGAGGGGGCAGGTAATAGCTATGTAAGCATAGAAAGTATTTAGAAGGATGAAGTAGATATATTTGTATGACAAAGGAAATATATCCAAAACACAATTAGGTTAGAAAAAAAGCAGCAACCAGATGCCAAAATAATACCAAGCTATGTTATCATATTTATGTTTGTATGTATATGTGTATGTTTGCTTATGAATATAGACACTGAAAGTATATATACCAAACTCTCGGCAGTAGTTTTCTCTGGAATGACTAATAAGGGCACTTTCACCTTTTTTTTAATCTCACTATTCCCGGTTTGAATGGTTTACAATGAGCACTTGCTGCTTCCATGATCAGTGGAAACAATAGGAATGCTACCTTATGACTAATGTTTATGGCTAGATGATAAATTCTAAAATTAATTTTAATGAGCCAAAGGAAATTTGCCTTTTCTCTTGACTGCCTCTTCATTTATCTTTTTGAAAATAAATATCAATATAATCTTATTATATAATAATGGAGATATATTTTATATAACATCTGCTAGACAGGTAATGTTTCTTGTCTTTTGTTCTAGCATAAACTTATGCTTGTTTCTCTGCAAGAAAGAAAGATAGGAAACCACAAGGGTAAATTTCTTTGTATTAAACATCTAGGTTTGTCTATAAAGACTTAAGATTCATGAATCACCTCATATGTTCCAAATATATTCTAGAACTGAATCAAAATTCAAAGATTATACTGCTCCGCTTGTGCTATCATTTGCCGATACTCTATTTAAGATAAAATATTCTCTTTAAAAAAAAAAAAAACAAACCCATTGCCATCGAGTCAATTCTGACTCATAGCAACCCTATAGGACAGAGTAGAACTGCCCCATAGAGTTTCCAAGGAGCACCTGGTGGATTTGAACTGCTAACATTTTGGTTAGCAGCCATAGCTCTTAACCACTAGGCCACCAGGGTTT
Organism: Trichechus manatus latirostris; assembly: GCF_000243295.1. Classification (NCBI taxonomy): domain Eukaryota; kingdom Metazoa; phylum Chordata; class Mammalia; order Sirenia; family Trichechidae; genus Trichechus; species Trichechus manatus. The sequence goes on from NW_004443999.1 coordinate 4,783,278, forward strand.
TCCTTCTTTTTAAAGAAACCTAACACACCAGGCCTCCATAGATATCCAGAAAGTATAAAAAATACAGGACAGCAATTGGAAAATTCTAGAAAAGTACAAGAAGCTTTATAAAAAGTTAGCCTCAAAGCTGCCCTCTCTTTGTGTCTAAGCAGTCACCTCCTCCTGGACAGAGCTCAATAGCCTTGAAGACTTTATACTACCTGGTCTTTTCTTTTAAAAATAAACCTTAGTTTCTCACTTCCTAATGTGATT
>NW_004443999.1:4798965-4801116 GCF_000243295.1 Trichechus manatus latirostris
CCTGACCCAAGCCATGGTGTTTTCAACAGCTTCATATGCATGTGAAAGCTGGATGATGAGTAAGGAAGACCAAAGAAGAATTGATGTCTTCAAATTGTGGTGCTGGCAAAGAATATTGAATATACCATTGACTGCCAAAAGAACAAATAAATCTGTCTTGGAAGAAGTGCAATCAGAATGCTCCTTAGAAGCAAGGATGGTGAGACTACGTCTTACATACTTTGGACATGTTATCAGGGGAGATTAGTCCCTGGAGAAGGATGTCATGCTTGGTAAAGTAGAGGGTCAGCGAAAAAGAGGAAGACCTTCAAAGAGATGGATTGATACAGTGGCTGTAACAATGGTCTCAAGCATAACAACGATTGTGAGGATGATGAAGGACCGGGCAGTGTTTTACTCTGTTGTAATAGGGTCGCTATGAGTCAGAACTGACTCGACGGCACCTAACGACAAGACTGGTTAATGATGTTGTATATCTTTTTATGTGCTTATTTTCCATCTGTATATCCTCTTCACTGAAATATCCGTCTGTTCGTATCTCTTGCCCATTTTCTAATTAGTTGTTTTTTATAAGGAGAGTTTTTTTTTTTTTTTTATAGTAGTCCTGTGTCAGTTATGTGGTCTGCAAATATTTTCTCCCACACTGTATCTTGTCTTTTCATTCTCTTCATATGGGCTTTTGCAGAAGAAGTATTTTCAATTTTGATGAGATCCAATATATCGATTTTTCCTTTTATGGATCGTGCTTTTGCTGCCAATTCTGAGAACTCTTTGCCCAACTTCACATACCGGGATTTTTTGTTTTGTTTTTTCCTGAAAGTTTTAGTTTTACATTTTACATTTAAGTCTATGATCCATCTATAAGGTGTAAGATTAAAGTCTAAGTTGTTTGGGTGTTTTTGTTTGTTTTGCCTATGGATGTCTCATTCCTCCAGCACCACTGGTTTCAGTCTATGATCCATCTATAAGGTGTAAGATTAAAGTCTAAGTTGTTTGGGTGTTCTCGTTTGTTTTGCCTATGGATGTCTCATTCCTCCAGCACCACTGGTTTCAAAGGCTATCCTTCCTCCATTGAATTGCTTTTTCACCTTTGTAAAAAATAAGTCGAGCATACTTGTGTGAGACTATTTCTAGGTCCTCTACTCTGTTCTACTGATCTAAATGAATTATGCATTTTTATACTATTTGACTGTTCTTAAAATAAAGTAGATCTCCTCTCCCACCACCTTTTCCATCTATTAAATTCCTATTCACCCTTTCATATTCAACTTCCTTGCTGTCCCCCGAGTATAAATTCTCTTCCTCAGTCTGGGTTTCGTTAATCTCGTTATGCTCCCAAAGCTCTATGTGCATCTGTTCTAGTGTTTATTTAATTCTAACTTGTGTTTTAAAGAATTGTTAAATATCTATTTCCACCAATGAACTTACTCTTTGAGATCATAGATTGAATTTTACCCTTTTTTCTATGTCCCACAAAACCTGGACCTGGGTGCTTTGTGCAAAGGGGATGAAAGAGCATTAAATGTTGTGGAACAAATGAAGAAATAAATTGCACACTTGGACTGAGGAGACAGAGATTTAAACTTTTGACTGCCTAGAAAGCAAATCATCAGTATTTTCCCACGAGGTTGGCAAAATATAGACAAAATCTTTGTCATTGTATCCTGAATATAAGTATTATCATAAGCAAATGAGTATAATGGTATCATTTATTCATAAATAGTATATTTCATTAGGTTTTTCTATTACTGATAGCATTAGGGTTAATTTGCTATGATTATAGTCTACTGTAGGCAAACATAAAATAAGAAAATGACAGAATTTCAAATATGAAAAGAACCTTATAGATAAATACTCCAATCACCTAACTGACAAGATAAGGAAAAAGAAGCCTAGAGAAAGACTTGCTCAAAGAAGCACAGCCACTGTTTGGAAATGAAGGACATCGAATTCTAATAGTTGGGCACATTGTGTTATGAATAAAATATTAGTTTTTTTATCTTAAAATTTTCTTACTTTCAAATCACAATTTTATTTTTAAAACATTTGAAATTACCAAACTGTGTAGAGAACAAAATTAAAGCCTTTATTATTCTATCACTCAGTAATAACTACTGTTACTACTTTACAATTTTCCTCTATACATATATG
>NW_004443999.1:4802271-4803844 GCF_000243295.1 Trichechus manatus latirostris
GGGATCAGTGCTGTGGATGGAGTTCTCATAATGGACTCAGAGCCTGAAACTATGTTTGTCCAATGAGAATTCTCTCAAAAGGCTCCATTGCAAAAGAGGATTTTGCTAATCAGATGGGCAAAATGGTCCACTTTATAGATGTCAGGAATTCTTCTCCTTCTCTTGCCACCTCAGGGCTTGCTCACTGGAATCATGAATAAAGTGGCAATTAAGGCAGGGATAGAGGGTTTGTGCCCCACCCATTTGTTTTGCCCAAAATGCCAATAGTTCCACTGACTTATAGTATAATATGAATTTTATAACCAAAAGATTATAGGTTTGCTCAATCCTGGCTTGATTAGAACTGCCAAACTAGAGATTTCCAACCTCTTGCCCTATACCAAGGACTGAGTAAGCTCATAGTCCCAGCCCATTGAATACAGGAGAGGCTCAGACCTCTTAAGAAAAGACCTTCCTTAGTCAGACACTCTTAATTTCCATTTCCATAGAATTACTCCAGCTTTAAAAATATATATATTAATAAGCGAGTTCATTTTTAGAAACTTTTTGTTATGAAAAATTCAAATATATTGAAAAGTCAATGTATAATGAAACTCCATGTACCCAACCTCAACAATTACCAACTAATTTTTCCAGATTTTTGACAACAACATTAGCAAATTCCTGTAATGTCTTCCAGGGGTAAGTTTTTTTTTTTTTTGCCTACACTGATTCTTTATTTTCCCATTTAGACCACACTCAGTTGGAACTCTAGACAGGGAAGGAACAAAAATGAAGGGTACTGCATGAGAGGCATTGATACATTTCCCCTGCTCTTGAGGTGTGATATCTCCAGGCAAAGCAAGAGCACTGAGCAGCATTTCATAGTAGCCTGTAGACTCAGCATATCCATGTCCTCTAGAAATTTCCAGGTATCTCCATTCACCTTCTGGAATCCCAGCCTTTCTGCATCATTCCCCTAACATTAACATGTGGAATCTGACAAAGTTGTTGGTTCAAGTGATGCTATAATTCAGTAGCCTCTGAATTAGAGATTGTTCTCTAAAACAAAATCTAAATCTGCTTTTTAATGTTCTTGGCCAAACAGCAACAGCAGGAAGGACTTCTCACGTCATCACACATAATGTTCCTGAGCTTTATTGTATGCCTTAAAATAAGAAAATTGAGGTCAGAATGTCTTTTTTTGCAGTTTTTCTCTTGTGGTCTTGACATTCCAAATTACCTGGAAATTGGTCAGCCTTCTCAAAGTTCCCTCTTTAGCTCATACACGGTCCCAAGTGACTATAGATGATAACTTGATTTTCTGTTTCTCCACTGCTCTCCCAAGACTGCCATTTTCCTTTCCCAGAATACTGCCAGACATTCTATGTCTTTAGCCCCTTGATTCTGTAACCCATCCTAAATTCCACCATCTGGAGGCAGTGTGCCTACAATGCACTTTATGGTCATTTGTGTCAATTAGGATTTTTTTTTAAGCAAAAGAAATTGATTTTATTGAATTATATTGAAGCTAAATAAATAACAGGAAAACTATTAGGTAGCTCACAGGAAAACTGAAAAAAAAGTAAGCACT
>NW_004443999.1:4804533-4805826 GCF_000243295.1 Trichechus manatus latirostris
ACAGCAAACCTATAAGAAAAAGTAGAACTGCTCTATAGGGTTTTCAAGGCTGTAAATCTTCATAGAAGCAGCCTGCCACATCTTTCTCCCACAGAGCAGCTGGTAGGTGAAACCACTGAACTTCCAGTTAGTAGCCCAGCACTTAACCCCTGCTCCTCCAGGGCTCATTTTTTAATAGGAGGGAGGTTTATTGTCACATATTCAGGAAAGTACCTACATTTTCAAATAAATCATCTTATTACAGTTTATTAGGCTTTAATGATAATTCATTTGGGGGTATAAAAGTAATTACTAGTTTTTTAACATATGTTTAACTGTTTAGTAGAGTCAAGTGACCATCTATGTTTTATAGCTAATTTTATGAAGGTTTAGAGAAAAATAGTTAACTCATAAATGAAAATTTATCATTGACATTCTAACTTGAAGCCTAGAAAAATTCAAAATATGATGTAAAATCTAAAGCAAAGGTCAATACATTAAGTATGTTTCTTAAATGTAGGTGTTTAAGTATATAATGCAGTCTATGGTAAATAACCTGGATGAAAATGAAAATTCCATGGTGATAGAACGAAAATTTGCAAAGGTTTGAGTGGTTGGCAGTGAGGCTTATTTAGACATTTAATAACATAGGAGGAAAATTAGGGATGAGCATGAGAGATACCAAAAAAGGAGACTTCCTCGAGAAGAGACCAGCTATAAATCAAGAGTAAAAATCTCAGGTCTTGTATACTGTAGTCGTTTGACAAAACCCAAGATTCAGAGCCACGGTTCAGGATGTTAGGAAGAATGAGATTCAAATTGTGGCTGAATAAAAAACACAAAGTAAATCATTCATCTGAAAGAAAGCCAATGCACAGTAAAACTGCTTTCCCAACTGGTTGCATGGCAACCAAGTAGGGATGCTGTAGCAGGAAAAGTCTAAGCTGGGAAGGAAGCGGGTCAGTGATGGTGGAGTGGCTAGGGGATTTGCACAGCCACAGCATTTCTGAGGGAAATCACTCAACGGGAAAGCCCTGGTGTTTTAAGGAGAATACCCTCATAGATACCACATTATTAAAAGAGATCTTGCTGCTGAAACTTTTCCAACTACATTTCTGGAGTTAAACAGTTTTGGAGAAAAGTAAGTTATGGCATTATTTGGATGAAGAGATTCTTGTCACTCCCAGAACACAAGTGTTTTTGAAATAATATAAGGACAAATTAAGACTGGATGGACCCAATGGGGGATTTTTGCTTCCAATCTTAAAAGAGCTTTTTATTCTTTGCTTAAAGAGCTAGAAGAAAAAAAAATGA
>NW_004443999.1:4807914-4809975 GCF_000243295.1 Trichechus manatus latirostris
ATGAAAGCTTGGATTTTGTATGATTTCATATATCACAATATATTATGCTTTTTCCCCCTAGCTATTCAAAAAATGTAAAAACCATTAGCATGCAATCCATACAAATACAGGACACAGGCAGGATTTGGCTCACAGGCCATTGTTTGCCAACTCTTGACTTAGCACAAGAAGGGTTTACTTGTTCCTTATGAAACTTTTGAAGTGTCTCCTCCATCTAGGAACTTGAAGCTCCAGGTTTTCTTCATCTTGTGACGCCCTACCATCTGAGCACATGGCTCCCAAGGTAACCGCTGCAATGAGACAGGAAGAATGAAGGGAGCACACAGACTCAACTGTCTTGATCTTGAAGTGACACACATCACTTTGTTCACAGTTCATTGGCCAGAGCTAGTCACATAATCCTACCCTAATTTTATGGGAAGTTGGGGAATGTAGGGAAGCAGATGAGATATATGGTTAAGTAGCAACTATCTATGCCAAATAAAAAACAAACAAACAAAAAAAATCCACTGCCACTGAGTTGATTCTGACTCATAGTTACCCTATAGGACAGAGTAGAACCAACCGCCCCATAGTACTTCCAAGGCTGTAATCTTTATGCAAGCAGATTGCCACATCTTCCTCCCATGGAGTCACTGGTTAGAAGCCAAGCACTTAACCACTGCACCATCAGGGCTCCTTTCTATGCCAAATAATGTTCAATAACTTATCTTTGTGTCTGTCATTCAAACATTATTTCAATTTCTGCATTTTTATTTGTTTATTTTTCACTGTACAGCCGGATGCATGCAGCCTCAGAAAATTTTCTCCAAATAACATTATTGTAAAAACTAAAGAATAGAAAGAGAGACATAGTATAGTAAATTTAATTAAGGTTTAGAACAGAATTCAATTTATTCTAATTTCTTAAATTACTTGGTGATATGTTCCATGTTTACTTTCATTACTGATTTATAAAATGCCCAGATCTGTAGTTTATGCTCATCGTATCCTAGAAAAGCCTCCGTATCTGTAGCACCTTAGGGTGAATAGGTAACATCTTCCATACTCAGTACTAGATGCCACTCAAAATCCCCATACAAAACTAATGTCCATTTTTGCAATGTCGTGAAGCCTATATATTTTTTCACTACTGTAATCTAAATTTTATCTTCTTATTTGATCAAATCCAAATTTTTTAATCTGCCTGGTAGTTAAACCTCTCCATCAGTGGACCTCATCGCATTTGTTATCCCTGTATACAAACTTCAATTTACACAGCTCAACTCTTTACTATTTCTGTTCATTCTTGATTCATTTCTATATCTTCCCACTATGTAAAAATGCTACTTTCCACTACTGTCATCCCTTCCTGCCACTCCTTCATCTTATATTTCATTCAAATCAAATTTCACATTTCTCTACTTTCTGAAGTCTTACTAGATTAACCTGGCCTCATGCAACCTGTTCCCAATCTTGATTTCCTCACACCTTTGGCATTTGAATGACACTATCATTCCTGGTGGCACAGTGGTTAAGAGCTCAGCTTTTAACCAAAACATCGGCAGCTCAAATCCACCAGGAGCTCATTGTAAACCCCATGCAGCAGTTCTACTCTGTCCTATAGGGTTGCTATTGACTTGACAGCAATGGGTTTTTTTGTTTTTGTTTTTTATCATTCCCTTACCAATTTAGTGGCATACATTTGTATATAATTTCTTTACATATTGTTTCCTCATTCAGATTTGAGTCTTGTCAATGACAGGGCTAGTCTGTTTTCTATGTAACACAAAATATATTACAGAAAATTCTCTTACTTTTTGATATTCATCAATCAGAATATAAGGAAAAATGGAAAAGACCATAAAATATTTTAGTATTTAACTTTTTTTAACTATAAAAATATTAGCAAATGCTATTTACACATGTAGCTGAACTTCCAAGGAATAGATTCTATGAGTCAGTTACTGAAAAATGCAATCTAAAAGACAGATGGTGTATTTGAAAAGCATTTATCATGATTTAATTTAAAGCCTTTTTCACAAGAATAAACATAAACCTGTACATGTATCATTTTATGAG
>NW_004443999.1:4812487-4813193 GCF_000243295.1 Trichechus manatus latirostris
TGTATAGTAGGATCTGAAATCAGGTAGTGTGAGGTCTCCTACTTTATTCTTCTTTGTCAATAATGCTTTACTTACCTGGGCCTCTTTTCTTTCCATATAAAATTGGTGATTAGTTTTCCCATCTCAAGAAAAAGTGGTGTGGGTATTTGGATTGGGACTGCATTACATCTGTAGATCACTTTGAGAAGGACTGACATTTTCACAATGTTGAGTCTTCCTATCCATTAGCATGGTATGTTTTTCCATTTATGTAGGTCTCTTTTAGTTTCTTGCAATCACGTTTTGTAGTTTTCTTTGTATAGGTCTTTTACATCTTGGTTAGATTTATTCCTAAGTATTTTATCTTTTAGGGAGCTATTATAAATGGTATCGTTTTATTGATTTACTTTTTGAAATTCTCTTGGTTGTTGTAGAGGAATCCAACTGATTTTTGTATGTTAACCTTGTATCCTGCTACTTTGCTGAATCCTTCTGTTAGTTTAGGTAGCTTTCTTGTGGAATCTTTGGCGTTTTCTATGTATAGGGCCATATCATCTGTGACTAGGGATAGTTTTACTTCTTCCTTACCAATTTGAATGCCCTTTACTTCTTGTTCCTGCCTTATTGCTCTAGCTAGGACATCCTGCACAATGCTGAATAAAAGTGGCGATAAAGGGCATCCTTATCAGGTTCTCATGCTCAGAGGGAATAATTTCAGTCTCTCTCT
>NW_004443999.1:4815840-4816732 GCF_000243295.1 Trichechus manatus latirostris
TACTTTATTTAGAGAAAAAGGGACAAGTCTAGAGAAATCTGCTATAAACATATTTTAATGGAGTAATTCTGTAGGATTCCTAGTCAATAGCATATCCTGCTAGAGATTTGCATATGAAAATCATTCTCCCTCAGTGGAGATATACAGATACCTTTTAGGATGAGTCAAAGCTACTTTGTGTAGCATACATCCATTTCTCAAAGGTTACCTGAATGGAGACATCTTCCCTGATTACCATTTATAAAATAGTATACATACCTATGTCTACTTATGCCCTTACTCTGCTTTATTTTTTCATACTGGTTGTTATCATCTGATAGATATAAATATACACTTACATATATGTATATGTATATATATGTACATATATAGTATGGAGCCCTGGTGGCACAGTGGTTAAGAGCTCGGCTGCTAAACAAAAGGTTGGCAGTTCTAATCCGCTAGCCACTCCTTGGAAACCCTATGGGGCAGTTCTACTCTGTCTTTATGGTTGCTATGAGTTGGAATTGACTCGACAGCAATGGTTTTTCTATATAATGTATATTAGGTAATACACATATTTACTTTCTGACTCTTCTGAATAGACGGTAAACTCCATGAGACCATGAGAGCAGGGACACTTTATTTATTACATACATTAATGTTTAGTAATATAGGTTCTTCATACTTATTCATTAAATAATTAAACAAATAGATGGATGATGGATAAACAGATAGAAAGCAGTATTTGGTAGATCTCGAATGTATGACAAAAACAATACATTCTATGAGAGTTCTCATCCATGGATTAGCCTGACTAATAAGATCTCACAGAAGGCAGAGGACTTGAGGTTAGCTTTTAAGGATACAGACAGTCAAGAATAAGGGATAGTAGAGTATTTGAGGAGAAAGG
>NW_004443999.1:4817144-4818313 GCF_000243295.1 Trichechus manatus latirostris
GAAAATAAACGCAAAAGATCTGCTGTTTTTGTTGCTGTGGGCCATCGAGTCAATTCAGACTCATAGCGACCCTACAGGACAGAGTAGAACTGCTCCATAGGGCTTCCTAAGCTGAAATCATTATGGAAACAGATTGCCAAGTCTTTTCTCCCACGGAGCAGCTGTTGGGTTCAAACCACCGACCTTTTGGTTAGCAGCCAGGCACTTAACCATTATACCACCAGGAATCCTTGCAAGAAATATAATACGTGGGAAATCAAGCAAATCAGCACCATTTCTATATACACCATAAGGAGAATAATGGAAACCATCTCCTTTGTTAACTCCAAGCATATTTATTCTGGTAGCATTTTACAATCATCATAATAACTTGAAGTAGCAAAACAAATTATAAAAAAATAAACTGACATGGTCAGGACAAAGTGATTTTGCTAGTTGGCTTCAGTGATTTTTAAGTACTGTTTGTAATATTCATATTTTATTTAGCCAAACTAAAAACAGAACCAGATGGTTTTGTCCGCTATAGCTTTATAGGCTTTGAAACTTGTTATATAATCAGAATTCATTCTTACATTACTTGAATGTTTTTGGAGGATAAATAGGATAAAACTTTAAAATCTCTTTGAGCCCTAAAAATCTGTGAACCACTAAACAAAACTACCAGTAAGGATTGGAAAAGAAAGAGAGTTCAAGAAAAAACTTGATTTCTTTCAGTAAAGTTCACCTTTAATCAGATTCTTTTTTGCTAATCTGAAAAAATAAGAAAGAGGACATTTATAAGGAGAAAATATAAAGACAGAGTATTTAAAATAAGATGGAGAGTGAGCTTTCCAGCTTGAGCTGGCTAAATCCAGTAACCATTTTCAGTTTAACACCGAAGCCATTTGTATCCTTACAAGTCCTTCTTTATAGTCTCCACAGTTGTCAGTGATAAGCATCTCCCCGCTTGGTTGTCAGGATAATGAATGTTAATCTGAAGATCTCTGAAAGTATTATTTTTTCATTGAATTCATTTATGTTTTCTACATCTGCCATTTCACTGTAGCCATCAGTTTTATAGTCAGGTGACATGGATTTCATTTACAAGTACTGAAGTAGAGTAAGACTTTAGGATGAATAGGACTGATATATCCCCTCCTAGCAAGATCATGTCATAAGAAAATAAGAAA
>NW_004443999.1:4821129-4822548 GCF_000243295.1 Trichechus manatus latirostris
ACTCAATACCTTTTGATTAATAGCATATAAACTACTCTACATGAAAACTGCTAATACACAAACAGGTCTCTTGTCAGAAGTGGTGAAGTCCAGTAAATGAGTGATAAAGATCTGTGACTGTAGCTGCACACCTTTTAAAAGGAACTAGTAACATTTGAGACATTTGGAAAGACATCTCCCATGCTCAAGGAGGCATTTACCTAGTGTAACTTTGAAAAACTTGACTCAGTTTCTTTGGACAATTTTCAGTCAATTCAATCCAGTTCAGTTCAATTCATGTCAACAAACATGTAAATACTCACAATTTGCCAGGCATTGAATCTAGCAGAGACAGGTTGCTAACTGCATGCACAATATCCATTCAACTCTTCTTTCTACTAAGAGAACCCACAATGTATTCGGGGCAGCAATGATCTCAGCTAGAAAAACTGTATTTTCAATCCTTACTTTCAGATCAAAATGACCCAGTCAATAACTATGTTCTTGTCAAAGAGATTTGAGAAGAGGTTGTTGAGTTGGGCTTCTGGGAAAATACTTTAAAGTGGATGACTGCATTGACCCATATCCTTTATCAACTTTGACATTATTCTGAAATGCAGGAGCTCCTGTGGTCATTTTAAGAACTAAGGATAAAGCTCACACTCTAAGTAGGGGTTGTGACAGCTAGAAAGGGACTTGGTTCCTGATGATATTATAAAGCTTTTATAACAGCTTCGGACCGTCTACCTCTATACTCCTTTTATGTTTGGAAATAGGGTTTTCTTTTGCTATGTTAATGAGGTCACACCAGTACACGGTAGCTGCTAAACCTAATCTCTGCTGAGTTACGAAAAGACTAGAATGGACACAGAGACACACATGGGGCGGGCGGGGGGAAGGTTGTAGACGACACGTGAGGGCCTGTCTCCAAGCAAGCAAACACCAAGGATAGCCCGCAGACACCGAAACTAGGAGAGTGGCTCGTAGAAGGAATTGACATGGCCAAGACCCTGATTTGGATTTTTAGCCTCCAAAACTATGAGAAAATTAATTTTTGTTCTTTAGCCACCCACTTGTGATATTTCTGTTGCAGCAGCACCAGGAAACCAAAACAGGAGGGAAAGAAGAGCACGCAGAGAAAAAGCAGAAAACTGAAGGGCCTTGCAGTTGAAGGAATAGAGGGTCAGAAGAAAGGATTAATTATTTCAAAGGCCCGAGAAAGGTCAAGGCCAAAAAAGAGTCATTGAATATTGTGACCAAGAGAGCATTAATAACCACTGAGAAAAAATGATCAAAAGTAGTTAGTGAGACTGTGTATGGAGAGGATATAGTTATTATTTCCAGAAATTTGGTTGTTAATAGTTGTGGTTATATACAATCTTTCCAAATTTCTGGAAAATTAAACCATGTGCTTTAAAGGCCTAAAACAAGACATATACT
>NW_004443999.1:4823124-4836349 GCF_000243295.1 Trichechus manatus latirostris
TACTCAACTCTGTTGTTGTAATGAGAAAGCAACCATAATACTACTTAACCAATGAGCATGACTGTGTTTCAGTAACAATTGTTTACGAAAATGGGTGGCAGGATGGATTTGGCTCACTGGCCACAGTTTGCCAATTCTTATCTTTGAGGAATATAGAATGAATTAGAGATAAATTCACTATATGAAAAATGACTGGTTTTAAAATTTTACATACGATACTTTCAATTTTATGAAGTAAATTTTGATATGTATGTGTACATACACCGATCTGTAAATTCAATTTGTCTTTGAGTGTTGGTATAGTAAGTTTTATTTTCTCCATGTTGGCTGTCTGTATTTTCACATTTGCTATAGTAACCGTATATTACTTCTTTTTGTAATCAGGAAAAAAAGTGCTATGTTTTATAAAAATTAATTTTGTAGTGAGAGAAGTGAAATGACATTATAAATATAGATGGTACATTAAATTATAATTCCAAACTAAAAACTTAGCAGGTCTTCGTGAAGAATTGGAAAATTCCATTGATACATGAATTCTGAATTAATGGCGCATAACCTAAAAGGCCTCTCTGTGAGCTACGCCTGTTTTGGAATCTGTAGTCATAGCATGACTAATCAGCTCTTGCTAAGAGAAGCAAGGTCAAGTTTGCAAAGATCGTCTTCCTAACACGGTGAGAATATGTTGACTACTACAGGATTGGTATTGGCACTTCTTATGTGCCTATGTACTGTGGTCCTCCTCGCCCACTACCACCCCCACACACGTGTTGCTCTGTAGCTTTCCTTCTATTTCTCATATGCTCCATGTTATTGTTCAGGCTTGCTGTTGTAATACCTTTGCAATGCTGACTCCTCTTTGTAGACTAGGGTTTTCTATCTTTTATCTTTTAAGACTATATTATTTGCTCTGCATAAAGGATTACAATGAGATATATGGACATAAAAAGCATAATAACATACTGAATGCCCATAAATCCAAAAATTAGATCATTATTAGTAGATTACATGCCTTTCTTCACCACCCAACCTCAGAAGTAGTTACTAACCTAATTATGAATCCTTTGTTTTTTATACCTAATTTTATTACGTTCAAATGTATGCTTAAATAACATATTGTTTAATTTTGCTAATTTTTTATTTCTGTAGAACAGTACCATGTTTATTCTGGGACTTTTTCAGTCCACATTACGTTTCCAAAATTTGATTGTGTATAGTTTGATTATCCTTTTTATTGCTGCAGTATATTATTTTTTTGTGCAAACTGAGCACAATTGCTTTGTATAGTCTCCTTTTGATGGCTACTTGAATGTTTCAAGGGAGCCCTGGTTGTGCAGTGGTTAAGTGCTCGACTGCTAACCAAAAGGTTGGTAGTTCTAATCCAACAGCCGCTCCACGAAGAAAGATGTGGCAGTCAGCTTCCATAAAGATTACAGCCTTAGAAACCCTATCGGGCAGTTCTCCTCTGTCCTACAGGGTCACTGTGAGTTGCAATTGACTCGACAGCAGTGGGTTGAATGTTTCAAGACTTAATTGCTCAAACGTTGCTGCTGTGAGCATTCTTGTACGTGTGTCTTGGGCATCACCCTATAAGAAAGATATTTGTTTTAATTTCTCTCTTAATTTTAGGATTAATAAGATTTTCTGTTCCTTTTGAATCAGTTTTGGGAAATTATATTTTTTGTAGGAATTTGTCCCTTTCCAAATTCTCTAATTTATCGGCATCTTGTTTCACCAGATGTCCAAGCTTTGCTGTAATTTAACTCTTTAAAGCAAAAAGTACCTTCCTAACTTCAGAACTGGAGCAAAGATTGAATAAGATGGAATAAAAATGCTGTACTGTTTGAAATTCTCAGCAGCCCAAAGTAAAATTTAAGAATTCTTTTCATAATTGTCTGTAGTTTAGCTTTTCTAATAGTGTGAATGCCATGTATACTAGATAGTAGAAATGTGAACTGAGATCTTACCCTAAAATCTTTCAATCCAATTTCTTGTGAGGGCAAGGGAACACTTCTCTGTAAAGAAGCTGTAAGGCATAATCCCGACCCAGCTTCTAGCAAAAGCTCTGTAATCATTCTGAAGAAGACAAAATGACCTCAACAACTTTACAGAGTCTAGTGAGGATGAGGAAGTGCTCTGGAAGGTAGCTTAACTAATTATTGCTACACTATAATGGCATTCATTTTTCATTCTGTATTTATGGCAACTAATAATTATTGCTACAAATATATATATATATATATATATATATACCCACGGCTGTCGAGTCGATTCTGACTCTTAGCAACCCTATAGGACAGAGTAGAACTGCCCCCTAGTGTTTCCAAGGAGTGCCTGGTGGATTCGAACTGCCGACCTTTTGATTAGCAGCCGTAGGTTTTAGCCACTACACCACCAGGGTTTCCATATATGTATAATGAAATTCCTTACCCTGAAATTTCTGAATCTGATATAATTTGGGGGCTTTGTTATCATGTGAATAATAAGTCACTGATGGCAGTTGATCAGATTTTCAGCGACCATTTATTATCTTCATTTTCATAGATTTTGAGCAACATATTTTCAAGATATTCTCCGGATGGCCCTCCCTCTGTTGAGTCTGCCTTGCTCACCTTTAGGTATGCACACAAGCTGGGTATAACCCTTCTCAGTCTGATTAGGATTCTATGTGTGGTGCTATCCTGTAGGGGTATATTTCCTGGCTTCTGCTTAACCTATTGCAAGGGATCTTTAAGATACATAAAGAAGAGCATTTCTATTAGATACCACTGCTTTAATTTCTGTTCTAAATAATGAAACAAAATTACTGATAAGGACTTTGCTTGTGTCATTATAAATGTTTGATTTGGTTCAGGCAAGGAATGGCACTACAATGGTATCCAAACAGAAATGTAATATGTTACAAGTCTGATATGGTCAGGATACAAGTTTGGTAATTTAATTTAAAAAAATGCTAGTTAAAACTGCTTCCTTTGCCAGGGGACCAGAAGAACCAGATTCTATAAAAGAATCCTTAACCAAAGGGGTAAATGCAGAACAGAATTTCAAATTCTTAATGGAATCCTGACTTTCTGGAGCCATTGAGGCTGGATAAACCCCTGAAACTATTGCCCTGTGATAATCTGTAAACTTTAAACCAAAACTATCCCCAAATTGTAATTAACATGTAATTAACATTTCTGTGCCTTAAGGAGCATGTTGCTGTTGTGTGCCACCAAGTCAATTCCAACTCATAGCAACCATATAGGACAAAATAGAGCTCCATAGGGTTTCCTAGGCTAAAATCTTTATGGGAGCAGATCACCAGGTCTTTTCTCTTGTGAAGTCACTGATGGGTTCCATCTGCCAACCCTTCAGGTAGCAACTGAGCGCTTAACCATTGTGCCACCAGGGCTCCTTTAAGGAGTAGAGGTTTTGCTTTATTTTAGTAACCATCACAATCTTTTGAACTATTCCTTGAACCATTACTACAATACTTATGCTAAACACTCTGCATGCATTATCTAATACTTAAACTCTGTGCAAATTCTACGCAGAAGTATTATTAGTGGCATTTCACTTATGAGGAATCTGAGATTCAGGTTGCAATAGTTTCACAGTTAAGTTTGAAAGTCATTGCTGTGGATCTCCAGAGTGGCTGCCTTTGGCTTTAGTGCCACTAAATATATTAGCTTCCTTTTTTAAGTTAAGTTCGTTTTTCATGGGTAGAGTTCTCTGCTAGATCTTTAACATAGCTCTCATTTGATCACCACAAGACTATAAAGCGGTTAGTATTTACTCAATTATATTGTTGTTAGCTGCCATTAAGTCAACTCAATCCATGATGACCCCACGCACAATGGAATGAAATACTCCCCAGACCTGCAGCATCCCCATGATCAGTTGGGGTTGGACCATTGTGATCCATAGGGTTTTCACTCGCTGATGTTTGGAAGGAGATTGCCAGCCTTTCTTCCTAGTCCATCTTAATCTGTCTTAGTCTGGAAGCTCCACTGAAACCTGATCAGCCTCATAGCAACATGCAAGCCTCTACTGACAGACGGCTGGTGGCTGTGCGTGAGGTGCATTTGCTAGGAATGAAAACCAGATCTCCAGCATGGAAGGTAAGAATTCTGCATAAAGAAGTCAGATTTAGGTCCAGGCCTCTAATTCCAAAGCCAGTGATTATTCCACTCTATTATACAACAGATGTATTTGCTTAGCTTACCTGACTGCCCCAGGATTCATTAGTATGTGAGTATAAATAAAGCCATATAACACTGATACCCAGCCTTACAGAATCTGAGTCCCTGCTGGCTCATCCAGGAATTCTAGTCCCATACAACGTTCTTCACCTCACAGTCATCTTAAAAAGTAAAAAAATCAGATCACGCTTCCCTCATTGTCACCATTGGCTTCTGGCAATCTGAGCCTAAGATCCATAATGCCATCACCCACCTTTGCCAAACTGGGCACAGTGATATAGCTGCCCCTACACCCCTGGAGCTCTGCAGAGCCAGCAGTTCATGGCCCAGTGGAGGTCCTCTGTGATTTCTCCAGGCACCAAATCTTGCACAGCTGTGTAAGCTGAGCAGCCTGCAAAGGGGGGAGGGAACAGCACCTACCCATTTCAAATTTTCTTCGTCCCAATAGTATTATGGAGCTTACAAAGCACATCAATCTTAGCCACAAAGCTCTCTGTAGAACCACTACTCCCCTCCATCCCTCAAGTCCTGTTGCAAGTTTCCTTCTGATGTTATGGTGGAGCGTTCCACAGAAACTCTACTTTTCTTCCCTCTACCTGCCATCATTGCCATAAATGACATGTCTGTGTATTTCTGAGGCCCAACTGTGAACATCATACATTGTTCCCAGGAGATTCTCCAACATTCAAAAAAATCAGTGCTTACAAACAGATATTTGGTGGAGCGCCACTTTCCCCTTCACACGCCAGCCACAGCAAACCTTCTGCTACAGCCCAGCCCACGCCCCCAAAATGTACTTATCAGTGACTCTTGAGGGTGGATTAGCACCTTTTGCTGCTGGCCAACTTTTTGTTTTTAACAGAATCTCATTTCAGAAAACATGCTGGATTGGGAAGAAGTAAGAGAAACGCAGTGGACAAGCAAATCACAATCTGTGGAATGAACAGAACAATCTTTCCTTGAGGCAAAATTCCTCCGGGTTAACTTGACTCTCCAGTGACCTCCAGGCTCGCTGTCTTTGCAGCTCTTCTCCAGGCACAGTCAAGCTGTTTGGTCTGCCCTTCACTCTGAGATCAACCCAGCTGATTGATTTCCAGATCCTTCAATCACAAAATAGCATCAATAACCCTTATTGTTGGGTTCAGTCTGACCCCGTGACTGTTGGGTCTGTACTTTTCCTATGAGCAGGGCCAGATTACCCAATAAGTAAGGTACGCATGGGCCCAATTGTGCCTTCCTACCAATCTGCGGTGCACAGTGTCACCTGTCCCCCACCACGCTGAGATGTGGTGAAACACATGTGAAATTGCTCACCACAGATTAGCAAGTAAATACAATCAAGCCCTTGCACACCTTGCTCAATGCAAGCTGGTACATATCTATCGTGCTTCCTGGTTAATCCACTCCTGCATGAGAAAGCTCCACCTTCAGTTCTCCATGGTGAGTCATACCTTGGATCTTTTCTGCACTCTAGGACTCTGAACCCTTCAACCTCTTAGCCCTACCAACATGCCGTGTGACTGGTCGTTTATACCTTGTTGTTGGGTGCCGTCGCATCAATTTCAACTCATAGCAACCCCATGTGACAGAGTAAAACTGCCCCATAGGGTTTTCTAGGCTATAGTCTTTATGGGAGCATATCACTAGGTCTTTTTCCCAGGGGGTCGCTGAGTGGGTTCGAACCACTGACCTTTCAGTTAGCAGCCAAGTGTTTAACCATTGTGCCACCAGTGCTCCTTTTATTTCTTGTTACAGGGGCCATACCTCACCAACACCATCTGATTGCCTGGATCACTAGATGCAAGCCGCTCCTTCCTACTCCCAAAGACAATCACCTCTGGGGGACTTCAGACACTTTCCTGCTGTCAATATGCCAATACAAGGTTTTGATCCAGGGCCTGCAGCACATACCTACCTACTCGTCACCTGTGTTAGTGTTGTTGTTGTTGTAGTTAGGTGTCATCAAGTCAGTTCCAACTCACAGTGACCCTATGTACAGCCGAATGAAACATTGCCAGGTCCTGTGCCATGCTTATAATTGTTATTATGCTGGAGCCCATTTTTGCAGCCACTGTGTCAATCCACCTCACTGAGGGTCTTCCTGTCTTTCACTGACCCTCTACCTTACCCAGCATGATGTCCTTCTCCAGGGACTAGTCCCTCCTGATAACATGTCCCAAGTACATGAGACAAAGTCTCACCATCCTCACATCTAAGGAGCATTCTGGCTGTACTTCTTCCAAGACAGATTTGTTTGTTCTTCTGGCAGTTTATGGTATATTCAACATTCTTCGCCAACACCAGGATTCAAAGGCATCAATTCTTCTTCGGTCTTCCTTATTCATTGTCCAGCTTTCGTATGCATATGAGGTGATTGAAAATACCATGGCTTGGGTCAGGTGCACGTTAGTCCCCAAAGTGAAACCTTTGCTTTATAACATTTTAAAGGGGTCTTTTGCAGCAGATTTGCCCTATGCAATATGTCATTTGATTTCCTGACTGCTGTTTCCTTGGGCATTGATTATTTGGATCCAAGTAAAATGAAATTCTTGACAACTTCTACATTTTCTCCATTTATCATGATGTTGCTTTTTGGTCCAGTTGTGAGGATTTTTGTTTTATGTTGAGGTGGAGGATATTAGCAGACCTCATTTCTTTGACATATTTCCCAAGCCCAAACCCCACTGCCCTGGTGCTTGAAAAGCTCACACCTGAAAGTCTTTGGTGGCAATCACTAAAAGAATCACAAGAGATAAAAGGCTCTCAGGAGTTGTCTTTTTGCTAACCTGGAGCAGGCACTAGGACCTTCCAGACGCCGATAGGCAGCCAAGCTTCACAGTCTGCCAGTGGATTAAGCCGCTTTTGCTGTTACACAAGACAGAGCTGGTAGGCAGCAGCAGCAGCAGCAGCAGCTCAGCATCCTTCCTTCCCACTGCTTGCCGATTGGAAGGTATTTACTTGCTCTTTATCATTCAGATGTTTTACTCCATCCGTGTGCCCTTAGGTTCACTTAATCTGATGCTCAGAATGCTGCCCAGCACTTACTAGGTTACTATCTTATTTATGTTAATTTTCACAGCTGATGGAAGCAACAGTGCCATAAAGAAATGGGCTAGACATTTCCAGAGGCTGAAATCTGGAGGCATTTGGAGGTGTGAGTATACCGGTCACCCATCTCTAATGTGCTGGCTGCAATAGTTGTGTCTCTTAACCTTCCTCCTCCTCACTGAAAGAGAGAATGTAACGTGCCATCTGCATTATTTCATTCACGAAGGAAAAGCAGCTAGACTGTGACTGTGATCGGCCTGAAACTCCACTTTGGAGTGCCTGTGGTTCCCTCTTCCAGCCTGTGGGCTTGGAAGAGGAGAGGCTGGATTTGCAAAAGACTTTTGACGGGAAAGAGATTTTGCCCAGGGCTGCAGACTGCTTGCTTGGTTTCTGCTTTCTGTTTTCAAAGCTCAAAGACTGGTCTTTCTAATCATTGCTGTTGTGCATTGTACGAGTGTTTTTATGCTTTCTTTATTCCTACAGTCCAAATACTCTTATCATAAATGTGATTAGTTGACTGCCAGAAAGCCGTTAAACCATTCTAAATCTCCCAGTGCAAAAGCAGTGAAGAGAAATCTCTTGTTTTCTTTCTCTTGAGCAATACTCTACTCAATATCACTATTACTAGATTGCACACAGCAACATGAAAATTAACAGCCTAAGATTCTATTCCCCTTTTCAACAATACATTTGTTTATGTGTATTAAGGAAGTAATTTGCTCTGAGAAAACCCAAATGAATATGATCTTACAGAGAATATTGGAAATTCTCTTTAAATATTTGCATATACAAATTAATTGAAGATGCTTTTTCAGGGCCTTGTTGCTAATTTCATGCATGAAAAGCTCCTTGAAAACTTTAAAGCCTGGTTAAATTGTTAGGTATGATTGTTACCTCAATAGCAAACAGTTTAAAATTATGTAGCTTATATGAAAATGCAATTGGTCAATGTATTTATAAATGAATAGAATGTTGAATGATATTAATAGTCAATTTATAGGAAATTTTGGGGGGATTTTGGTATAATTTGCATTGTTAAGATAAACAGTGCCATTAAAATGTATTTCAGGAAAGAAAACACCAAACTCAGACACAAGGCAAGGCCTCAATATAGGTAACATGACTTTAATGAAAACCATTTGTTGGAGAATGTTCTAAAAGTTCTTTAATGATTCAAAAGTTTATATAATGATTCAAAAATTTATGTATCTATATATACATCTATATATAGGTACCCTATGTTTGTTATATTTGATATATTGAAACACTGTAAATGAGATTTCAAAATGTTTAAATATCAAACTTTTGAAAATGTTCTCATAGCTCTCCTAACACTCTTTAGTTGGTTTAAGAGAAAGAGGGACAGAAGATGTGAGGGAGGAATGGACTAAGTTTTGTTTTATTATTCTATGCTTATATTTATATTTCGAACATTCTGTACGGATAGTTGCTACATAAATGTACTATATTTGTAAAATGTAACTAAAGTTACAAGTGGTTTTAATCATTAATTTGGAGTATCTTCAAGACGCAAGTGAATGCAAAAAATAACAGCTTAGTATTGTTGCTGTATAATGTTTCTTATGCAAGTAAAATCTTTTTCAAAGATAATTTTACTTCTAGAGGGAGTTAGGGAAACTAGGTTGAGGGCAGTAGTAGAAGCTCAATGTTTTTTGAAAGCAAAAGTAATTTTTTAAATTGATTTTTGAGTTGATATAACAAAATACTACAAAACTCTATAAACTTTGTGTTAATAAAGCTTTTCCCTCTCTCTTTTCATAAAACTTATCATATTCCATGCTGGACAGATGACTCAAATCTTTAATTGAAACTTAGCTTTGAAAACTCTAACCCAACATATAATTATTTGCAGCCTTAAGCTTCAGATTTATGTCATACTTGTTGTACATGTATTATCACAAATAATTTTAAAATAACTTCATTGCCTGTTGAGTCAAAAGATTCACTGAACTCAAGGATGATAGGAAAAAAATCCTGAAACTAGAAATATCATTCAGAATTTGATGTTATTTTCAGAACATGAACTTTCTTCCTAAAATTAAGTTTTATTCAAACACTGGCTGGACCTACTTGAATGAAGTCAATGGGAACAACACTTACTAGATTGCTAGGACTATGGCAAACAAGTGGTGTTTATGCCAAAGAATAAAATGCAAAGGGCTAAGACCAATTTGTTAATGTGTAAAAGGAGTAGTAATTACCTGGTGATTTTGAGCCTTGAGGATAATCCACTGAGGCCTTGAAAAGTCTTCCTACCCAAGATATCCAGGTGAATATCAACATTATCTAGATTCACTGGATAACGGTAAAAAGATATTTGAAAGTCATTAATTTTAACTGCATATGTTTATTTAAAAGCGGTTTAACAGCAAATCTGGCTATGCCATTTTCATTCTCAACAGAGGTTTTTTATGTTTGTTTTTGTTTTTTTCCTACGAGACATAACACATTCTATAATAGGGCTTCTCATGTGAATAAGGTACATACTAAGAGATTTAAAAAAGAAAGAAAAAGATAGCTATTACATTATTACTGATATCATAAAATAAAATGAGGTTGAAGCAAGAGCAGATTTCTAAATCACCCAGGAGATCATATAAAGAGAGAAAAAGAACATCTGCAACCAAACTTGTTCCAGTATTGCAGTTTACTTTTATTTTTGGTTTCTGAGCACCTATGCTTTGTGTCAGTAAGAAAAGATGTCTCCTAATAGAAGCAATAAACCAGCTGGGGAGTGACTCCCAAGGGTAAGCCTGTTGGAGGTGCTCAGTGTTGGTTGAATAGGTAAACAAAGAAATGTAAAGAAGTGACAAATGGTCCTTCCTGTTTTGTCCTGAAAGGTATTTACAATTCTAACATGAGTTTTAAAGAACCTGTTGGCCAGGTATATGAGTCACAATAAACAGGAATTGTGTGTAACTTGAGATTTTCTCTTGAAATCCAATTATGATTCTCCCTTTTATGATAGATATTCTAATATATATATATATAAAACACACACACATGTATATATGCACATGCATGCATATACGGGTGTGTGTATATACACATGTAGTTCTAATATAGTTGTGTGGACCAGGGGTTCCCAGGGAACCAGGGACACATTATATATTTTGTTGGAGCTTGTTAAAGGGAAAAGTTATTTCTCATATACTTTTTGGAAAAAAGTTTTATAGTATTTAGAACTGGATATTACTTATAAAGAAATAAGTTTGTCGGTACAGCAGAAAGCTTTTTAATATATGATTCCATCATTGAATATAAAAGACACAATAACGATATGAAATATATTGTCATGCATTTGTTGATACGCATGCTTATCCTAAACATGGTTCTAACTTATCCCTCCTAGTTCACACTACTATAACTGATGTAGACATGGAATGTCATTAATATTCTCTCATTCTCTTCCCTCCACATCTTTTATTTAAGAAAGAAAGAAAAGCTTGAAGGAAACCTGTCAATAAATATTAATCATGATTCCATAGATGTTTAAGTTGCAAACGAGCTTTGCTATTCCCCCAAAGCTAGCGTAATCATTCTAGTTTGCACTTTAGAACACTGTAAAATTTTATGGACATAGCATTTACTATATTTGATCCAAAAAGATCTTTGATCCCTCACTGCATGCCAGGTATGAGGGTTAGAACTCCCAGTTTTCATTGTCTCCATCATTTTGTGGAGAGAAATAGGCAATAAACAATTAAATATTACTAACTAAACACATTATAATTAAAATTATTTTATTTTTAACATTATTATAACATAAGTTAAACCAGAATATAACTGATAACTCCTCACTTGAAAATTGAAAGTGCTATGATAAAGAATGACCTTGTGGCATTTTTAGAATGGGTTGTCTGGAAGAGTCCCTGAAAAAGTGACATTATCTCTAGGGATCCATGTGAAACAGCCAGCCAGATAATGAGAAGCAGTGTGTTACAATAGAGCATTGCCTTAGAAGTCAACCCTGCTGCAATTAAATCTCTTCTATGTCATTTATAAGCTTTGAAATCTTGAGCAACTGAGCCTTTGAGTCTCCTTGGTAAAACTTTTCAGAGTTTTGAGAAGAGTGAGATGTTGAGTGTCCATAACAATACCATGGGCAAATTATTGCAACCTAATGAGTTCATGCCTTTGAATGCCTAGTCAAGTAAACAAGTGTATGACTATTTTTATCACTCCTGTGGCTCTTTAAGGAAACCCTGGTGCCATGGTGGTTAAAGGCTACGGCTGCTAACCAAAAGGGCAGCAGTTCGAATCCACCCGGCGCTCCTTGGAAACTATGGGGCAGTTCTACTCTGTCCTATAGGGTCACTATGAGTCAGAATCTACTCTGCAGCAACAGGTTTGATTTTGTGTTTGGTGGCTCTTTAAATTCCTCCGGTGATTCTGTATCACACAGTTGAGAGAGAAAAGACAGGCATTCTCATAGACAGCAGAAAGAGAAAGTACTGTTTCCAAATTTTCTAAAGATCAAGTCTCAGGAGCTTTGTTAGATGCAGACATGATTGGTTTTGCTCATCTCCTCAGAAACCATCATTACAGCGGTTGATGGGGATTAATTATGGTGCCCTTCCTCCCGAGGAATGCTAGATTGACATGAGTACATCCAAGGGGCTTGGACACGTATTCCCTAGCAAGACTATGTTGACTGGGCATTAAACACAAGTTCTTAAGAAGTTCAGCAAGATGAACACGCAGTTCACAGTGCACAGCACATGGTTCAGGCTCAGGCTGAAGTGATCTAGGAAGGCAGGTCATGGATACTTGTAGTAACTCACATTTAAACACTCTTGGGGTTTTGTAATCACATTGGCATGCAGTCATAAAATACATAGCTGCACACAGCCACATGTATTCACACTATCAACTGGTGTTATTTCTATATATTTTTTTAAGCTGAAAAATTGCTATGACTTGACTTTTCCATATCTCCCCCCACCCCCGTCCATTGTTCTTGACAATAGAGCAAGGTGCAGTGGCAAAATCGTCCAACAATGTTTTTCCCCAGTCATTTCAAAGAAAACCTTTAATCCTGGGTGCTATTGGTCTGGTGTGGCTGAAGCTACTTTATCAGACAGTAGATAAAGCAGGAAGCTAAAATAAAATAAAAGCAGGAAAGACACTGACTGGCATGGTTGAAGGAAGAAGTTTCTGATGGCTATTGGGCTTGATTCGGCCAAGTTCTTCATCTTATAGAAGATGGAATCCTCCAGAGTGGCAGCCACAGACAAATTGGCAAAATCAAACTAAAATCTTGTGCAATATCAGGAAAGGAGCGATGACTCTTGCCAAGCACTGAAACAGCAGTGGGAAAGGGTAATGTCAGGAGATAAAATTCAAGCTTGTGAGACCTGTCATTGCCACCATTTCAAAACTGCTTGCAGCTCTGGTATCCTCGGAAATATAACTTGATTTATTTTGGGCCTTAGTTTCTTTATTGCTAAGTATTGGTATGCTTTGTTGTTGATAGGTGCCATCAAGTCAGTTCCCACTCATAGCGACCCTATGTACAACAGAAGGAAACACTGCCCAGCCCGGCACCATCCTCACAATCACTGGAATGCTGATATCAGGAAATCATTTAATCATTTTCTTAAAAATATGATCTATTATGTAATTATTATGTTTGGGATAACTCTGGCGTTTATACTTATTTTGAATAACCAAAAAAAAAAAAGAAAGAAAAATCAGTTGCCATCTAGTTGATTCCAACTGATGGTGACCGCATGTGTGTTAGAGTAGAACTGTACTCCACAGGGTTTTCAATGGCTGGTTTTTCAGAAGTTGATCTCCAGGCCTTTCTTCTGAGCCCCTCTGGGTACACTTGAATTTCCAGCCTTTCACTTAGCAGCCAAACACAATAACTGTTTGGCTCCTTATTTTTAATACAATCCCAGAAATCTAGGAGGAATAGTAAGTTCAAGAAGTCTACTACTTTCACACCCCTCCTGGAGGGCAGAGTCGCCTGG
>NW_004443999.1:4840195-4864040 GCF_000243295.1 Trichechus manatus latirostris
CATTTGCATAGTCAATAAAACACAGGTAAACATCTTTCAGGTATTCTGTGCTTTCAACCAAGATCTATCGGATATTAGAAATGATATCCCTTATTGCATGCCCTTTTCTGAATCCAGCTTGAATTTCTGGCAGTTCCCTGTCAATGTACTGTTGCAACCGTTTTTGAATGATCTTCAGCAAAATTTTACTTGCATATGATATTAATGATACTGTTTGATAATTTCAGCATTCCATTGGATCACCTTTCTTTGGAATGGGCACACATGTGGATCTCTTCCAGTCATTTGGCCAAGTAGCTCTCTTTCAAATTTCTTGGTATAGATGAGCGGGCACTTCAGCATTGCATCAGTTTGTTGAAACATCTCAATTGGTGTTCCATTGTTCCTGGAGCCTTGTTTTTCACCAATGCCTTTACTGCAGCTTGGACTTCTTCCTTCAGTACCATCAATTCTTGATCATGTGCTACCTCCTGAAATGGTTGAACATCAACCAAATCTCTTTGGTAGGGTGACTGTTTACTCCTTCCATCGTCTTTTGGTACTTCCTGTATTGTTCAGTATTTAGCCCATAGAATCCTTCAATATTTCAACTGCAGGCTTGAATCATTTCTTCATTTCTTTCAGCTTGAGAAATGCCTAATGTGTTCTTTCCTTTTGGTTTCTAACTCCAGATGTTTGCACATTTCATTGTAATACTTTACTTTGTCTTCTCGAGCCACCCTTTGGTAATCTTCTGTTCAGCCTTTTACTTCATCATTTCTTCCATTTGCTTTAGCTACCTTATGTTCAAGAGCCAGTTTCAGAGTCTCTTCTGTCATCCATTTTGGTCTTTTCTTTCTTTCCTGTCTTTTTAATGACCTTTTGCTTTCTTCTTGTATGATATTCTTGATGCCATCCCACAACTCATCTGGTCTTTCATCATTAGTGTTCAATGCATTAAGTCTATTCCTGAGATGGTCTCTAAATTCAGGTGGGATATGCTCAAGGTTGTACTTTGGCTCTTGTGGACTTGTTTTAATTTTCTACCACTTCAAGTTGAACTTGCATATGAGCAATTGATGGTCTGTTCCGCAGATGGCCTTTGGCCTTGTTCTGGCTGATGATATTGAGATTCTCCATAGTCTCTTTCTACCAATGTAGTCAGTTTGATTCCTATGTATTCCATCTGGCAATATGCACATGTGTAGTCATTGTTTATGTTGTTGAAAAAGGTATTTCCAATTAATAGGTCGTTGGTCTTGCCAAATTCTACCATGCAACCTCCAGCATCATTTTTCTATCACCAGTGCCATACCACTCATCTGTCAGTTTGTTGTACTCCAGTGACTTTTGTGTTGCAGTGATACTGGAAGCTATGCCACTGGTATTTCAAATATCAGCAGGGTCACTCCTGGTAGACAGGTTTCAGCAGAGCTTCCAGTCTAAGACAGACTAGGAAGAAGGATCTGGCAATCTACTTTCAAAAAAGTGGCAAGTGAAAATACTATGAATAGCAGTGGAACATTGTCTGATATTGTGCTGGAAGATGAGCCCCTCACATTGGAAGGCACTCAAAATACGACTTCGGAAGAACTGCCTCCTCAAAGTAGAATCGACCTTAATGATGTGGATAGGGTAAAGCTTTCAGGACCTTCATTTGCTGATGTGGCACTACTCAAAATGAGAAGACACAGCTGCAAACATCCATTAATAATCAGAATGTGGAATGTATGGAGTATGAATCTAGGAAAATTGGAAGTTGTCAAAAATAGAATGCTTGAAGATAGATATCCTAGGCATTACTGAGCTGAAATGGACTGGTATTGGCCATTTTGAATCAGATAGTCATATAGTCTACTATGCCAGGAATAACAAAGGAAGAGGAGCAGCTTTACATTCATTGTCAAAAAGAACATTTCAAGATCTGTCCTGAAGTATAATGCTATCGGTGATAGAATAACATCCATACACCTATAAGAAAGACCAGTTCTTATATAATTCATGTTCATGCCCCAACCACCAATGCCAAAGATGAAGAAATTGAAGATTTTTACCAACTTCTGCAGTCTGAAATTGATCAAACATGCACTCAAGATGCATTAATAACTACTGGTGATTGATAATTACTCAGTATATACAGACATAGATTTTTTCTAACTGATATACGAAGCTCAGCTATCCCTCAAAAGGATAAACCATTAAAAAAAAAATTTACACCTGGAAACATTATAAGCAAATTGTTGAAACCAAAGATAAAGAAAAAATGTTCAAAAGCAGTCAGGGAAAAATGACACATTACATTATAAAGGGGAACAAGTATTTGAAGGACGGCAGATTTCCCATCATAAACTATACAGGATAAAAGTGGAACAACACTTTTAAAATTCTGAAAGAAAAGAACTGTCAACCCAGAATCCTCTAAAAAAAAAAATCCTCAGAAACGAGAAAGCAAATTACAGACATTCTCAAATGAAAACTAAACAAACTCATCACCAGGAAGACCTACTTTAAAAGAAATACTAAGGGAACTTCTTCAGGTGGAAGGGGAATGATAAGAAAGGAAAACCTGGAAAGTCAGGAATGAAGGAAAAAATCAATAGAAATTTTAAATATCTGAGTAAATAACATAGAATATTTTTTACCCCTTAAGTTCCTTATAATGTATATATGAATTGAAACCAGAAATTTTCACACTCAACCACATCTGCAGGATAACCAAGCAAGTAATTTTAGAGAAGTTGTTTCACAAATTGTCTAGTTTATAATAAATCCATGACTCTGATTCCAAACTTAGACTGGGCCTACTCTGATAACTATCATGCCTGTGACTTGAGTAAATCCTTATTTTCAAGGTTAGTATTAACCTACAGGAGCCCTGGTGGTGCCATGGCTAAGCACGCAGCTGCTAACCAAAAAGTCAGCAGTTTGAACCCGCTAGCTGCTCTGCAGGAGAAAGACGTGGCAGTCTGCTTCTGTAAAGACTACAGCCTTGGAAACCCTATGGGGGCAGTTCTACTCTGTCCTATAGGGTCGCTATGAGTTGGAATCTCCTCGAAGGCAATGGGTTTGTTTTTTGGTATTAACCCATAATTGGATTTAAGATGGGCTGTATTGCAATACCCTCTATTTTCTAAATGCAACTAATCTTTCAATCAATGTATAAAATAAATACCAACCAAATCCATTACTGATAGAATCCTTGAATGATTAATCTGGCATCATAAATATTTTAGGTTATACTTTTATCTATGTACTTTTTATTACTGATTTGCTTTTCACTTCTTTTCAAACTATTTAAAAATAATCTTAGAATATAGTACTATTTACAACCCTTAATGGGCTTCTGCAATGTCCTTCTTTGCAGTAATTTTAGTTATTTAGAATTTTCTATTTGTCTAAAATTCAAACTAGATCAAAATTCCATTTCAGATTTTTAGCAACCTTGCTCTCAGTCTAAATAGTGCGGGAGTCTTATATTTAAGCACTGTCTATTTCTCTAACAAAGAATGACCCTATCTTATGCCTTGACAAGAAGCCAACTCTAGGAAAGACATAAACCTGGTATCATTCTATGTGCATGTCAAAAGTTATCCATCTGAAGTACAAATGGCTCAATTAAACAGCAATTGCTCCTGGCACAGTAATCATTTAAATGGTGCGTTTCCATTTTGAATGGATCCCTTTAGTTATTATGCAATAAAAGGACTTAATACATTCAAAGTTTGTTAGAGTTTTTCTCAGAATCTTTAAAGTTCTTTCAATAATATTCCGCCTCCATTTATGGATTTAAACTTCCCAGTTTTAGAATATTTGAAGTGAAGTTTAAAAGGGACGTTTGAACTCTTGGCCTGACACCCCTAGTTTAGAGATGACAAACTTAAGGTCCCAAGTGGTTGGTACAGAGCCTGGTGTCATCACGTTCCAGATCTGAAAGGAGAAGGCAGGTCTTGTGACTGAACCTGGTGTTACTGTATCAGCGTATAGTGTTTTTTAAAGTATATTAGGCTCATTCTTTGTTAGAGAGCATATGCAGTGCTCAAAAATGTAAATTCATTAAGTCTCAAGCAAATACAAAATGGATATGTGTAAAAGATTTTCTTTGACTCATTAATTAGTGAGGGATACCAATAAGATGTAGTGACCGGTTCAGACAGTTTTGTTTTTTTTTTACTGTGCTTTAAGTGAAAGTTTACAGTTCAAGTCAGTTTCTCATACAAAAATTTATACACACATTGCTATGTGACCCTAGCTACTCTCCCTATAGTGTGACAGCACACTCTTCCTTTCTACCCCAGATTTCCCGTGTCCATTCAACCAGCTCCTGTCCCTTTTTGCCTTCTCATCTTGCCTCTGGACAGGAGCTGCCCATTTAGTCTCATGTATCTACTTGAGCTAAGAAGCACTCTCTTCATGAGTATCATTTTATGTCCCATAGTCCAGTCTAATCTTTGAAGAGTTGGCTTCGGGAATGGTTTCAGTTCTGTGCTGATAGAGAATCTGGGGGCCGTGCTTTCTGGGGTTCCTCCAGTCTCAGTCAGACCATTAAGTCTGGTCTTTTTACTAGAATTTGAGTTTTGCACCCCACTTTTCTCCTGCTCCATCAGGGACTCTGTTGTGTTCCCTGTTAGGGCAGTCATTGGTGGTAGCTGGGTACCATTTAGTTCTTCTGGTCTCAGGCTGATGGAGTCTCTGGTTTACGTGGGCCTTTCTGTCTCTTGGGCTAATATTTTCCTTGTGTCTTTGATGTGCTTCATTCTCCTTTGCTCCAGGTGGGTTGGATGCATCTTAGATGGCCACTCACTAGCTTTTAAGAACCCAGACACCACTCACCAAAATGGGATGCAGAACATTTTCAGAGAGCATTTAAGAACTTAGGTGTATATTGGCAATTTAAAAAAGAAATGTTAAGATAAGATTAACTGGTTAATCTTTGGGGTTATCTGTTCTATTAGACAAAAATTATTTGCATTTCTATCAGATGAATGCCTACTAGTTAGCAAGTAACTTCACTAAATCTGGGATTTTTAATCAATAGTAAACAGTGAGATGAACTCAGTCTCTTCTCTTAGACATTCCTTGAGCGGCTTTTGTCCTGTCTGGTGTTGAAAGTACTTTCTGTCCATGTTTTTATCTTATTTCCATGGCTTATGCTCAGGGGTCAACTAAGGTCCGTGTACCAAATTTAGCTCACTGCCTCTTTTGTAAATGAAGTCTTATTGGTGCATGGGTTTGATCTGATTATTTTAATAGGTACAACCAGAGTGTTAATTAATCATACAGTTCTCCTCAAGTTTGCTCTGCAAATCTAGAGCCTGGCAATATTGAGCAACTACTAAGGCCACAAAACTAACTTCTATCTGGAATTTTTCATAAGAAATCTTGAGTTGAAGTTTTTAAGAACCCCTCTTAGTGGCTTTTCTATCCTAAGGCTAGGAAACGAACCCCAAAACTCTCCCTCCACAGAATTTCACCTGCAGTACTTATACATGTAGGTGAAATAGTCTCTTCTTGAGTCCCCCCCAATTTGCTAAGGTCTCTAGCCTGTCAGGAAGTAATTTATGTGTCAAGCTGGGACTTTGGAAGCAGGTATCAAATTTGTTTCCTAGAAGATCTTCGTAAGCATTGACTCCACATGTCCCTTAACAATGAGCTTGACACACTTGATTAGATAAGGATCCTTCTCAAATATGACATTTCAAGCATAGCCTCGAAGTAGCTCCGTCGGTGCAGTGGGTAAGTTAAAATTAAATAAAACGTTTAGTTCCTCAGTCTTACCATCCACTTTTCATGTGCCCAATGACTACACGTGGCTAGTTGCTACTGTGTTAGGCAGACCATTCCCATCATCACAGGAAGTTCTTTGGGGCAGTGCTGTTCCTACTTAGACAATCCTTGGGTGACATTGCCCCTGTACAATATTAAAAGGATATGCTACCTACTTTTTGCCTTATTTCTAAGTTGTGAGTAATTTTTCTGACAGTTTCAGTTGTGATAGAATTTATAAATATCTAAGAGTAAGAAACAAATGATGCATTGTATTGGGCAAATCTGTTGCAAAAGACCTCTTTAAAGTATTAAAAAGCAAAGATGTCACCATGAAGACTAAGGTGCGCCTGACCTAAGCCATGGTGTTTTCAGTTGCCTCATAGGCACGTGAAAACTGGATGAGGAATAAGGAGGACTGAATAAGAATTGATAGCTTTGAATTATGGTGTTGGCAAAGAATATTGAATATACCATGGACTCTAAAAAGAACGAACAAATCTGTCTTGGAAGTAGTACGGCCAGACTGCTCCTTGGAAGTGAGAATGGCGAGACTTCGTCTCATGTACTTTGGGCATGTTATCAGGAGACCAGTTCCTAGAGAAGGACATCATGCTTGGTAAAGTAGATGGTCAGCAAAAAAGAGGAAGACCTTCAACAAGATGGATTGACACAGTGGCTGCAACAATGAGCTCAATGATTATGAGGATGGCGCGGGAACCAGCAGTGTTTCGTCCTGTTGTACATAGGGTTGCTATGAGTCAGAACTGACTTGACAGCACCTAACAACAAGAGTAAATTAGATAGTAAATGCTTTCTATCTCAATAGATTTTACGTGTACCTTGATCATGCCAAACCGAATAATTTTATGAGTAAACCAAATGATACATAATACAGTTCTGTAATATTTTACTTAAAAAGTGACTGTAGAGCAATACACACTTTTAAAAAGTATAATATTACAGAAATATATCATGTATCACTTGGTTTACTCAAGGCAACTCAATAAACTCTCCTACAAAACCATAAAAATATAACCAAATCAGTTGCTGTTGAGTTGATTCCAACTCATGGTGACCCCTTGTGTGTCAGAGTACAACTGTGCTCCATACGGTTTTCAGTGGCTGATTTTTCAGAAGTAGATTGCCAGGCCTTTCTTCCAATGTACCTCTGGGTAGACTTGAACTGTCAACATTTCAGTTAGGACTCCTACAGAACCATAGAAGTTGGGTTATTGTAAATGGTTCTGGTAACTAGAGCAGGGTCAAAACAGAGAAGATATGAGGCAGAGCAACCATAATGTGTAAGGAAATTCATACTACCTTTTGCTTCACATAGAGTTTTATATCTCAGTGCTCAATTACGATAAAAAAGAATTATGCAGGCTGTGGCAAAAGTAACTTCTATGTTAAAATCGTATAATAACACTAAATAGTGCAGTAAGGAAATACAAAATTATCTAGCAGGATGCTGTTTAAAAATTGAGAGAATTAATTTTATACTAGAGTACCACTTTACCTTGGATTTCTCATTAGCAAAAGGAAAGCATTATTTCCCTGAATGGCATTATTGTTTGTAAATTTCTTCATTTATTAAGCAAATATCTATTGAGAGCCTATTATATAAGCAAGATAGAAACAGCGTCTGCCCATCTGGAGGTACAGACTGGTAAGGAAGACAGATATTAAACAAATAACTAATTAATTTTAAATATTGTAAGTTTCATGGACAAGTACTCTGGGAGAATGTGAGGGAACACATTTATAGTCTGTTGGTTGGGGGTTGAGTGTCTTTGTGGAGGGATGCAGTCAAGAAAGGCATCTCCAAGAAACCAAAAAAACCATAAACAAAATCAATTGCTGTCGAGTCAACTCGGACTCATGGTGACCCCATGTGTGTCAGAGTAGAACTGTGCTCCACAGGGTTTTCAAGGGCTGATTTTTTGTAAGCAGATCACGAGGCCTTTCTTCCTAGGTACCTCTGAGTGGGTTTGAGCCTCTAGTCTTTTGGTTAGCTAGCTGTTTGTACCACCCAGAAACTCCATATCCAAGAAAATGACACTTAAAGTAGGACCTGGAAGATAAGTAAGGATTTTGTACATGAAGGGGGTAGATGGAAGCAGTGGGGTAGGAAATTTTAGAAAGGAAACATAAGAAAGTCTCTAATACTGGAGGTAACACGAGCATTTGGATTTTTGGTGGATGGGATTGGATGGGATGCCTATGGTGGGGCATGTATGTAATGGCAACAAGCTAAAAGAAAAACAGCAGCTTTGTTGTGCCGGAGTTTAAGCTTGCCCGTAGAAACTTAATTATCAGAAATTGAAAGCTTTATTGACTTGAAAGAGTTGTTTCTAATGTTATTTACTTTTATTTTTTGACAAAAGAGAGAGAGAGAGCAGACTGGGACAGATTCCTTTCTTATATCAGATTGCAATGAGGAAATATGTAAGTAGACATAATCTTAGTGACCAACTTTTCAATTGCCAAAAATCTTTCCCTCTGGGGAGGAAAGCCGTGTATATAGTATTCAACTTGACCTTCCACTAAGGTCCAAAATGGAAGAGGTCAGCTTCTCACCACATCGTAATTTACTGGTTCACTGTTGACTGTTAGGCTGTCTTATGCAAACAAGGCTTCTTTCCTGTAAATAAAGGTCAAATCTTGGATAGGCTTATTGACTTTAGGAGTAGCTGTGGGTGCCTAAGCAAACAAGCAGAGAAAAAGGATTTCTCTCCTTGCCTGGGAAAGTAACCATACTTTAAAGCCCAGATGACTCAACCTTTATTTACAGTATCAATTACAGACCATCTACATCCTGCCCCATAGGGTTTCCATGGAGCAGCTGGTGGATTTGAACTGCCAACCTTTTGGTTAACAGCCAAGCTCTTAACCACTGTGCCACCAGGGTTCCATATTATACATATGTATGTATATACATATATATATATATATATATACACACACATATGCATACATACATACACACGCACGCACACCGCCGCCCCAAACTAAACCGAACCCGTTGCCGTCGAGTCGATGCAGACTCATAATGACTCTATAGGACAGAGTAGAACTGCTTCATAGGGTTTCCTGGGCTGTAATCTCTAAGGGAGATTGACAGGGTTTTTTTTTCCCCCTGTGGAGTATCTGGTGAGATTGAACCGCTGACCTTCTGGTTAGTAGCCAAGTGCTTAACCACTGCATCACCAGGGCTCCTGCACACACACACACACACACACACACGCACACACACGCACACACACGCACACACACGCACACACACACATGCACACACACGCACACACACACACACGCGAAAATATATGCCTCACAAGTGAGCATGTCACCACTGCAGAATGGTCATGCTAAGCTTCTACGTATAAATTCATCTTTACTTAATGTGCTGCGGAAGCAAAAACCCTGCAAGCCCTTTCACTACATAAAAAGTGACCTCCCTCTCTGCCTTGATGGCTTGGTTCTGCTCTCGCCTAGAGGAAGAAGGTGGCAGTAGGTAAAAACTCAAAGCCCCTATAATTTTAAAAGACGTATTCTGTAGCTTAACTACCTGTGAAAAGAAGCTCAGGGAATTCTGACATTCTTCCTTCTGGCAAAATCAGTCCTGAGGGGTTGGTTTTAGCCTGAAGATTTGTGCGTCAAATAAAAGCATGTTTTTGCATAAAAATTAATGCAGCTTTTCCTTTAAGAAGTGAATGTTTCCACGTATAAAGCTTGAAAGGGAAGCAGTCTTATTTTCTGATTAAGACAAATGAGCGTCAGGAAATTCTCCTAAGGCAATTATTTGTAAAGATGACTTAGTTATAACCCTGGAGGAAGCTGTAGGGTTCTTGGAACCCTGTCTCCCAAGAAATTTACATGAGAGGCCCTTGTGTGAGTCATTATGGAGGCGAGAGCACTGCTCTGAAGTCACTGTCATAAATGCAATTGATTTCGTAGCTATAATTTTGGGTTGCAGTTTCATCTTCTGAGTCTTACATGCCTCCTAGCTTATTCTTTAAAAACCTAGAAGTACGTGCATACAACTATTTAAATTTATAAGAATGGAAGACAGTAAAGAGTTGGGGTCAGTGATAGAAATATTAAAAAGTATATGGTCACTTAAATCACTCATAACTTATTTAGTAAGAATTAATTTGCTCTTTCTGCAGTTGATTTACTGACATTTCTGTTTTGCTTCTGCTAATAATCAAGTTTATTTGCATTTTCTGAGCACAAAGCAAATAATTATAAGAACAGGTGCTCTGAAACCAGCTGAGTGGTAGGTGTAAGCCAGGCTGGCTCCCATATTTCCTGTTTTCTAGATTGTAAGAGAGAGCACAGCAAATCCCTGGAGTCAAGCCACTGAAGGAGGCTGCCAACTTGGATTTGAAGACCGAAGATGTTCAGTTGTACAACATTCTAGTTTCCTCTGCAGATGCTGGCCAGATGCCAGGACATTGGTGACAGGTCTCATCTCCTCAAGAGTGTGTAGGACAACCTGGAAATTTTGCATCCATGTCAACTCATACTCTAGGGATAGCTTCAGACAAGCAGCTCAGACCCTATACTACGTTTGGAAGCTTGCAGGAGCTGGCTGTCTTCAAAAGTGTGTCTTCCAGCTTGGGATGGGATTTTCAATAGCCAAAACAGAAACAGAGAAAATAACTTTCTTTCCTTGTCCTATATAAAGTAATCTCAAGCATGCAAGGACACCAAACTTATTATCTATGCCAATTATTCAATATCTCCCCTCTTAATTCTGTACGCCAAGTTTCAGGTGTTGTGGTATTTAGCATTTATATGCTATATTTTTCCACATTTTATGTCATTTTGTCAATATATTTGAGTTATAAGCCGTTTTAGTGCAGGTATTCAGCTATGGAACCAGCAATACTATTGAGTGCCTACTATGTATCAGGGCCTCTTCTAGGGACTGGTGACAGTCCCTGTTATCATGGAGCTCTGGACAGTACACCAAAAACACATAAATGCATCTGTAATAAGTCAAATGAGGATATTTAAGCCTTTCATGAACCAATTATTTTCTGCTTTGAATTTTTTGTTGATCCCATGTGTTGTCATTAATGGAAGCATGCTGAATCATTTTTGGTAAGTAGTATGGATTTTCTTTTTTCTTGCTCCCTCCCATCCCCCCAAGCTTAACTTAAGTGTGTAGTGGTATGTATGAAGTATTATAACTCGGAGTCCCTACCAGGGCCTATTGGTACATACATATAACAAAAAATTTCAGAAGTTCTATTTTTCCTACCAAAAATTCAGACGCCTCATACAATATCCTATAAAAACAGTAACTTGTGGCCCACGCCTGTTTCTCCAGTTTCAATTAGTTATAAAGGCCCCTGCCTTGCGGCAGCTTGCACTGTCAATGGTGCAGCATCTTTCCCATAAACCCCAGAGGCAGAAAAAGGACTTGGTCCCTAGAGGTACCTGTGAGCACAAAAGGGTTAAAAAAGTACGAGGGCTGAGAGAGTATGTGCTGATTTTGATCGAATGGCAAGGGAAGGAAACTGATTGTTTGGTACAGGAGCAGAGACCTGAGTTAAGTGAGTGAGCAATAGATACAGATCATGAATGAATGCAGGCAAGAGCACCAGAAGCAGAGAAAATGGTAAACGCTCAGGTCCTTGCATAGGAGTTTGTCTGCCATGTTCAAGAAGGAGCAAGGAGGCAAATACGGCTGAAAAAGAGTGAGAATTTAGAGAGTAAGAGGAGATGAGAGCAGATATATACCAGGGAGCCAGAGGGAGTATCCTATACCCTCTCTTAAGACTGTGGCCTTTATGCTGAATGAGATGGAAGACCACTGGAGGATGTGGAGCAGAGGCGAGACATGAGCTGCCTTCCTCCAACGGCTCTCTAGAATTGGCTGCAAGGGAGCAAGGGTAGAAGCAGCAAGACCAGCTGCAAGACTGTCGCAAAGGTCCAGGCAAGAGACAATAGTGGCTAAAACCAGTGTCTAAAGGAGTGGTTCTGACATGGTGGATATCCAGTAAAGATCTCTTGAGAAAATTTGTGCCCATTCTGCCAGTCTATGCTCTTAACTATTATACTACCTCTCTTGAAATGAAACAATGAATAAATATTATCTGGAAAAAAAAGATTGCTTTCATACATTTGAGGGTGTGTGAGTAGCGACTACATGACAGTTCATATTGAGCCCAGACAGGCAGATTAGCAGATATGGATCTTTAATATTCCTTTTACTTTTCTTACCCCATTTCAGGACAAGGTTTTTATTTCTTGATTTTTATTTCAAAATGTGATCAAGAAAATCTGAGAGAAGATAGAAACCATTTTTTTTCTTTAAGATTTGGGATTGTAGTGATAATACTAGGATTGTATGGTCCAGATCGTAGATGATACTGTATCTCTTCTAAACCAAATAGCTTATTTGTTTTTATAGGAAGATAAGTCAGCACCAATTCCATGTGAGGAAGAATAATACTTCAAAAAGAGGCATTAGAAGCATTCATTCATTCAATTTACTAATATTAATTGAGATATGGTAGTGGGTTGGCCACCATGTTGGCCAAGACAGATAGAAAGGGAGTCAAATGCAATCTTTGATTTCATGCATATTGCAGTCTAGTTGGAGAAACGGCACAGAATCTACAGCTACATAGTAGTGTGATGCCAACTACAGCAGACATACATGCAGGCTGCTATGAGAGCGTCGAGAGGGGAGGTTTCTCGCTATATGTGGGAGAGAAAAGTATCAGAAAGAAGACAGTGATGTGTGAGATGAAGCTTGAAGGAGATCACTAGATGGACGAGGAAGTCCACCGACTAGTTTTGGTCCTTGTCTGAGAAGAGTGAAATTATTAAGGGATCATCCTAAAAAAAGGAGTTGTCCCCAGCTAGGGAGAAACTTGAAGAAGGGTTGTGGTTGTTGTTATTAGGTGCTATCGTGTTGGCTCCAACTCATAGCAACCTTATGTACAACAGAACTAAACATTGCCCGGTCCTGTACCATCTTCATGATCACTGCTATGGTGGAGTCCATTGTTGTGGCTGTGGTGTCAATCCATCTCATTGTAGGTTTCCCTCATTTTTGCTGATCCTCTACCAAATATGATGTCCTTTTCTAGCAATTGGACTTTCCTGATGATGTGTCCAAAGTAAGCTAGTTGAAGTCTCACCATCCTCACTTCTAAGAAGCATTCTTATGAGATGATAAGAATATCTTTGATTATGTCTCGTATATGAGATAAGACTACTAATTGTCAATAAAATGGGATAAAAACCAGGAGATTGACTTGTACTTTTATATGGCAAGCGTATTATGGGATACAGTTTCTCTGTTGTTATGAGGCATCGAGTTGGTTCTGACTCATAGAGACCCTATGTGCAACAGAATGAAACACTGCCTGGTCCTGCGCCCCCCTCCCAATCATTGCTATGCTGGAGCCCATAGTTGCAGCCACTGTGTCATTTCATCTCAGTGAGGGTCTTCTTCTTTTTCACTGACCCTCTACTCTACCAAGCATGATGTCCTTCTCCAGGGATTGATCCCTTCTGATAATATGTCCAAATTACATGAGATGAAGTCTTGTCATCCTCGCTTCTAAGGAGCATTCTGGCTGACTTCTTCCAAGACATGTTTGTTCATTCTTCTGGCAGTCCATGGTATATTCAATATTCTTGGCCAACACCATAATTCACAGTTTCTATAGAGAAGATTTGTGTTAGTTAAGGCCTGAGACTTTAGCAATATTAATAATTTTAAGACCTATTTTGAAATATTTCCAGGCTACTCAAAAAAGTGATGTGGAAAATAACTGAAGAAATCTTCAACTAGCTCTTAGCATTTAAAAAAACAGCTTGCAAGGTGATGGAAAACAGTGTAACCATTTAGTCTGCTAGCATGTGTTGCTGGCTTCCTATTCTTGAGGAGTTCATAGGAATCAGAGATTCTTATTGGGACAAGATTTACACAAGAGGTTTTCAACTATTCCAAGGAGAGTGAGGATAGGCCAGCTGGGGATGAGGAGACTCCAGCCAAAAGATTCTATGGAGAATAACCCAGGCACCTAAGATTAACAGTCTTCTGGTGATCTAAATTAATTCAGGTTTCAGAAGAAATTTAACTAGTTAGAAGAAAGTTATGCCCTGGAAGAATCTTACTCAATTAGCTCAGAACATGGGCCATATTTTATTCTGAAGAAATTTTCTTGAAAATTTTCAAGGATTTTTTTTTTTTTAAATAAACTTGACCTTATTTTATACAGACTAGAAGATCTTGTAGGCATAGTAAATCTTAAAATTAATGCTTCTTAGGTACTCAACACGCTTGGTGTTTAGAAACATTCATACTTACAATTAAGATCAACGAGGGCCAAGTACAAAACCCAGCTCCATCCCTACCTGTTGTCCTTGTTAACTTTAATTAGCTACTTGGTATCTTTGTTTTGACATCTGAAAAGTTCTAAGAATAATGTAACTGAGAATGTAAACTCCGGGAAAATATATTTCTTAAAAATAACTAGGGAGCAATATAGAAAGAATTGGATTAATATTTTATCGCGGTAAAAAATTTCCTGAAATACAGAAGGATATAGGTATACTGAGACCACAGCCTCTGGGATATAGCCTGAGATTGTGCATTTTTTAAGTTCCCTTTAAATGCTTAATCATAAGATTATGGTGAAAATTAAATTATTATGTGTAAAGCACTTAGCAAAATGGCTGGTGTATATTAAGTGCATAATGCATGATAATTATTATTACACTCAACCCCCAATTCACTTTTTGTACACGTGCCTTTCCATGATGGTGTTATTTCAAAAAGCTTAAACTGAACGTTACAACATAAACCAACCTTTAAGAATCCTAGTCTGGAGGATATAAGGAGAATATGCTTTCTAATAGCAAAGAGAAACAGTTCAGGTATTTAATATTTACCTGTAAGTAAAATAAAATTAGTGTCATCTTGAGCTCCACCCTTCTCAGATCTCCATGTATCCGGGAAATGTATCTGTTTCAAATCCTGTTGTACTATCCCACCAGGCTAGGCTGAGACAGGGTTCTATATTTGCTCTGGTTTCCTCCAGCCTATTTATTTACTAGCATCCCCTCCCCACAGCCTCAAATCCTCTATGAGTTCATACTACTCCTGAATTGCCCTCATTTTTACTTATTGTATTAGTTTTCCAGGGCCACTGTAACAAATAATGACAAACTGGGTGGCTTAAAAAAAACAGAAATTTATTCTCTCACAGTTCTGGAGGCCAGAAGTCCAAATTCAAGGTGTCAGTAGGGTCATACTCTCTCTGAAGGCTCTAGGGAAGAATCTATTCTGTGTCTCTCTGCTAACTTTCTGTGTTGCCGGAAATCTTTGACATATCTTTGTTGGTAGACACTCACTCCAATTGTAGTATCTGTGTCACATTGCCTTCTTCCCCGTATCTCTACATCTGTGTCTCTTCTTCTCTTTGTATAAGACCACTAGCCATGTTGGATTAGGGCCAACCCTAATGACCTCATCATAACTTGATTATATCTGCAAAAACCCTATTTCCAAATCAGGTCACATTCACAGGTACTGGAGGTTAGGACTTCAATATATCTTTTTGAGGGACACATAACACTTATGAAGTGGGGGGATTCCATCCTATAGAACTTGCTCTCTCCCCTCCTGATGATCAAAATTTGCCCATCCTATGTCTCACTCTGTCTTCATATTACCTTATAAACTAATCCAAATCAATACCTAGTAGTGATTATTAATATCTATGGGTTACTTCTTCCAGGTGACATGGCTAAAACTAATAATGGCCTTTTAATACATAAATCTTTTTTTTAGTCTTAAAGATAGGATTTTATATATATATATAATCTGAATCAGACCAAGGCCATTTTGCCATGGATGTGAATTGAGAATTAAAAATTATAGTTAGTGGCATTTAACAAGTGACCACAGTGGATGATTCAGTCTAAAGAATGTGAGAGGCTTGTTAAACAGAATCTGAATGATACTTCTTGGCATTTCAGTGTGTGTGTGCGTGTGTGCGTGTGTGTGTGTGTGTGTGTGTGCACACGTGATTGCATTGCATTGCATTTATCCTGCTTGGGGTTTACTGAGCTTACATCTGTAAATTTGTGTCTTTTGCCAAATTTGGGGACTTTCAGCTACTGTTTCATCAATTTATTTTTTCTGCTCCATATCTCTGTCCTCTCCTTCTATAACATTATTTATATATATGTTAGACCTTGAGCTTCTGCCCATGGTATGAGTTCATTTAATTTCTCCTTTTGCTTTTCACATCTTGCCTACCAAATAATTATGGTATTCCAAAATATGGATGGAATTCTGAGACAATAGTTGTTTTATTATATTTTGAAATTAGGATTTCCAGCTTGAGTAGTTTACGTTCTTTTTAAAAAACTTTCTCAGTGGTTGATCCTATTCTATTTAAAGTTATAATGTTGTACTCATCCACAAAACCATCTGAATTCTCATAAGGTTTAATATATTTCCTGTGAGGATCACGTCATAAAACTTATGCTCTGAAGGGTAAGCCCTTGGAATGCTCTACAGAAAACTCAGAATGACCCCTGAGGAAATCCAAGAAACCAAGTTCTCCCAGAACCTCACAGCAGAGCTCACCTTGGTCCTTAACACACTTTGGGATTCACTGTGCAGTATGCCTTAAGTAATTTTTTTGTTAATAAAATATGAAAGTTTTCCAAATGAATTGCCTTTTAAAATAAATCAAATGGATTTAAGTCTCTCTTAAAATACTGTGGTTCTCTTAAGTGGGAGGGAGAGAGGACACAGTTTCACACTTTTGCAATGACTTCAAACCATTGTCCTCAAATTACCAGGAGGCTGGTAAAATGCAGATTCCTGGGCCCCACCTCCACAGCATCTGATTTTGTAGGTCTGGGTTGGGGCACAAATGTACATCTTTAACAAGCAACCTGGTGATTCTGACACACATGAGTAGACAGCACTTTTTCATAAAACAACAACTCAACTTCACAAAAGGCAAGCAGCCTCAACTCCTGACTTTCCCTCAGCCTGAGTGCCTCATCTAGCTCCCAGTCTAAGACTTGCCGGAGTATGTTCTCAGCCACAGGAGTTTTGGCTCATGGATTCTAACTTCTTATGACAGGGGCTGACAGTTTCTGATTCCTAACATGAGTCACCCTCCTACTCAACTGTACTTTCAGAGACAGTAGACGGTTTCTTTGAATTATATTTCACTTCCACCAAAAAATAACAGTAAAGAAAACTGAAAAACAGTTGTTCATTTCTAAAAATAATATATAACATTATCTGAAAAAGCTACTAATGGTTAGGAAAAGAGGTTCCAAAGAAAGCAAAAATTGTTAGAGACTTATCTAATGGGCAGAGAGATGATATGGAAGGAAGAAAAGCATAAAATTTTTCTAAATATTCATAGTATCCCACAACATTACAAACAATATTATTATTTTTTTGCTCGAAGCTATAACAATGTTAGCTACATTTTAATACCAATTAATACCTCTTACTAATTTTGCTCTTGCATTGAACTTTTAAAGATCCCTACTGTTTTAAAATACCTACTGACAAGCTTTTAAAATATGTACTGCTTTCGAATACCTGATCATTGATGTTTGAGATTTTGCATCAATCAGTGTCATGCTTTCAACAGTGTTATGCCTGAGCTAAAAAGATAAATGACTCATGCTACATTTATGTACATTTATAAACAACTATGTTTAAATACAACTGAAGTTCCATCTTTCCTCACTAGCCATTCTTTCTAGTATGTCTCTGTCCATTCATAGATAAAAAGTGAACTATTCAATTTTCTATCAATGAATTTGATGATCCATTTCAGAAACTTACAATGATTTAATTCAGGAATGATATAAGACAAATATTCTATGCACAGTCAGATATTTGAAGATAGTAACTCTCGTAAAGTTCTAAAAACCCATTGCCATTGAATCAATTCTGACTCACAGCAACCCTGTAGAAGAGAGTAGAATTGCCTCGCAGGGTTGCTAAGGCTGTAGTCTTTATGCAAGCAGATTGCCAACTCTTTCTCCCTGGGAGCAGCTGGTGGGTTTGAACTGCTGACCTTTCGGTTAACAACTGAGCACTTAACCACTGTGCCACCAGAGCTCCTTTCTTAAAGCTCTAGGGATTTTTAATTGTTTCATTTGTTTTGAGTAGAGAAGTGAAGGATAGCACTATACATCTTACTTGAATGTTTAATGTTTAAAACTTTTAAATTGTACTGAACCATTATATCTAAATTGGACCTTCCTTTCTGTCTTTCTTTCCGCCTTTCTTTAGTTATCACTGATAGAGCACCTATTCATGGTCAGGCAGTCTGGGTAACACTGAAGAAACAGAGACAAATAAAGCACAGACTTGATAGCTGTCTTGAGTTAACAGTCTAGCTGAAGAGAGAGAGAGGAAGTACTCAGTGAATATAATAGTAGTAAGTATTGCAGAAGATGCATATACCGAGTACCATGGAGGAATTCATCCGTAATTCAACAATGTTTCATTGAGTGTCAGAGTCTGTCTATCTGCTGAGCTGAGGACACAGAGAACAGTAAAAAATGAAAATAAAAAAAAAAAACAACACATTATAGAGAAGGATGAAGATGAATTATAATACAATGTTTTAAGTGTAACTATAGAGAATTGCACAGGGAGTTATGAAAGCAAAGAAGAACCTGGGAGCCAGTGAGGATGAGGTACAGTTTCCTGGGAGGGAATGTAAGAGAAATGAGTCTTAGGTGACGGGAAGGGGTTCATCAAACAAAAGGTAGAGGGTCCAAAGGCCCCGGTTAGAAGGCAGGTTGAAAGGAAACTGCAAACCATTTCATATATCTGGAGAATCGAGTCCTAGACAGAGACTGAAGAGAGTGGGAGTGGAGACAGAGATAGGTGTCAGTCCACAGAGGACCCTTGGGCCAGCCAAGGAGCAAGGACTTTATCCTGTCTGGGGAGACACTGAAAGTTAAGAGGGCAGTGAAATGGTCAGTTTTTTATTCTACACTCTGGCAGTTACACAACATGAATTTGAGGAAGGCAATTCTAGAAGTTTGGACAGTTGAAGGAGATGAGAGCCTTAACTAGGGCAGGAGCAGGAGCATTGAAGAGGATGGTAGCGGAGAAACATATCTGTTACTCACTGTCGTTGAGTCAATTCTGGCTCATAGTGATCCTATAGAACAGAACAGAACTTCCTCATAGGGTTTCCAAGGCTGTGATCTTTCCAGAAGCAGACTGCCACATCTTTCTCCCACAGAGCGGCTGGTGGGTTCGAATGATCGACCTTTTGGTTAACAGCCGAGCACTTAACCATTGTGCCATCAGGGCTCCTTGCAGAGAAACAGAGGAGTTAAAATCAGCAGCATTTCCTGATTGGTATGGAAAGTGAGGGAGAAATTAAGAATGGTACCCAGATTGTTAAGTTGGATACCACAGATAGACAATTGGAGGCAGAGGAGAAATAAGCATTAGAAGGAAGATGACAAATTTAGTTCTGGACATGTTGAGTTTGAGGTGCCTGTGTCACCTCAGGGGAGCCATCACAGGTCACCTGATACTTGAATGTGAAAGGCAGATTTGGGGTCACAGCTGATAGGAGTAATTGAAAATACTGAGTTCAGTTTTAAAATTAAAACCAAGCCCGTAGCCATCAAGTCAATTCCGACTCATAGCGACCCTATAGGACAGAAAAGAACTGCCCCATAGGGTTTCCAAGGAGCGGCTGGTGGATTCAAACTGCTGACCTTTTGGTTAGCAGCCAAGTTCTTTAACTACTGCACCAGATAAATTCAAGGGGTCATCAGAGTGTGGTAATTCCAGTCCATAACTCAGAAGGGAAGTCGACTGAGGCATATTTTGAAGTCAGCAGCATATATCTGGACTTTATTTCTCTGATTATGCAAAATATCATTGAGGAGGTGGTTAGATCTACCCAGGTGCTGGGGGGGAGCTGTGAAAGATGAAGGGAAATGAAAAAGCATAGAATAAAGAAGATCCATAAAAACTGAGCATCACGTCCATTACGCTGTGAGAAATCAGTTGGGGAAGTGACACAGTAATTAACAGAAAATGCTGAGCTGGTAAAAGAGTTCCTGAAATGAATACTTCTCTGGCTGTCACTTTCCTAGGGTGACAAAGTAACCGTTCACACTAGGTGGGGGTTCTTAGTTCTCAGTGGCCTGATCTGGCTTATATCTTAGGACTCAAATTGTGAGGTTAGGACAAGGAAGCAATTCTTCCAAAGAAGTTATTGTTGTTTACAACAATTCAGTTTAGCACTTAATAAAGTATCATCTTCTATTTTGCTCTAGTTGTGTTACATGCAAACCGAGGCATTGGAAGGCAGTGGGTTCTCAGCTCACTTCTAACCCTAACTCTGTGACATTAAGTCATAAGCCTTCATTCACTCAGGCGACTCTCAACCCTGGTTTCCAACTGGAATCACCTGGGAAGCTTTTATAACATACAGAAGCATGGACTTACCT
The DNA here is from genome assembly GCF_000243295.1 of Trichechus manatus latirostris. Classification (NCBI taxonomy): domain Eukaryota; kingdom Metazoa; phylum Chordata; class Mammalia; order Sirenia; family Trichechidae; genus Trichechus; species Trichechus manatus. Next base: position 4,860,443 of record NW_004443999.1, read on the forward strand.
CCAGAGAACAGGATTTAACTGCGGTGGGGATATGGTTTAAAAAGTCCCCCAGGTGATACTAATGTGTAGACAAGTTGAGAATAACTGCTATAAATTAGGAAAAGTGCTAGGCAGCTAACTGAAAGGTCAGTGGTTTGAATTCACCAGCCACTCCACAGGAAAAAGATGTGGCAGTCTGCTTCCCTAAAGATTACAGCCTTGGAAACCCTATGGGGCAATTCTACTCTGTCCTATAGGGTCGTTATGAGTCAGAGTCAACTCGCAGACTACTGGTCTTTGGTTTGGTTTTTGCCAAATCCGAGTAGCTGTGAAGAAATCATATAAGATAAATAAAATGTAATCACATTGTCAGAGGACGTTGAGGAATGAAATAGCAAAGTCCTAACAAAGCAAAGAAGATGTTTTAGTTTTTGTTTTGTTTGTTGTTTTCAACCAGGGCTTTGAAAAAGTTTTTCCCTGTTCAATCACGGCCGAGGAAGTGACACCAGAACAGAGCCAAACTTTTAAAATTTGGGTGAACCAGAACCATAACTGGAATGGGAAAAATCAGGGGTCACAGGTTAAAGCCCTGCTAGAAACTCAGTCTTCCTCTTAGAAAACAAGGTCAGTGTATGCACTGCATAGGAACCAAATTTCTTGCCCATCCGATTTTGCGTAGAGTCGGAAACAGCTGTGCCCTGCTCCAAGATGGCGGCCGACCGTGCTGCTTTGAATGTGTGTCACTCTCCTCGATCCTAGCAATAATCCAGTCTCACACATTAGGCTCGTGAAGGGGCTTACTATGCCTCTTCAGAGTCTCCTATTCCAGGGCTTCGACGTGTAATTTTTTCATTTCCAGTTATGGTTCTGGATCACTCAAATTTTTAAAAAATTTGCGGTTGTTCCAGTTTCACTTCATCAACCGTGACTGAATCAGTTCACACCGGTCCGAATGCCTGTTTTCAATCTTTAATTGAACCTACAAGTCCCTATGCTCCCTCGAGCAGCGGGAAGGTCTATAAAAGCCCTCCAACCAGAGCAAAGCAGAGAGGCATGTCTCCTTGGGCAGAGCTCCAGGCAGCATATTCCAAGACTCACATTTCTACCTTGTAGGCTTGGCTACTTGATAATGGTTTGGCCTTAGGCAAGTTATTTGAACTCTTTTAGCCTTGATTTCTTCATCTTTACACAAGGTTGCCTGAGGATTAAATCAGGTAATATATCTGAAGTGCTTAGCACAGTGCTAGACAGATCGTAAGCACCTGAAAAATGGTGATTTTTAAAAAAATGGCAGCCACGACAGGGCAGCCAACCCTTGGGAAGCTCCACAGTACTGCAGTTCTATACATTGTCATTTGTTTTATTGTTTCTTTGTTTATCCTCTTCTCCACCCAGATTTTTCCCTAGAATCAAAAACCTGCCTATAGGTTTTTGCAAATGCATTTAATATAATGAACAATGACAAACACTAGAAAGAAAGAAAGACACAGAGAGAAAGACAATATGTCTATATAAGTTAATTGTTTGATAATTTGTACATAATTTATTTCATTTCATAGTTTATTCACACCCAGCCATTCTGCTGTTTTTATAAAGTACTAAATATCTCCAAACTCCCACCCTCATACACATTCACACACTCAGTATTTAGAAGAAATATTTACACCAGCAGACTCAACTGTTTTATAGATTCTGCACTGCCACTTAGAGAGCTTAGACCAAGCAAATGCTGCCCTGTTTATAGAATGATGGTTGAATGGCACCATTCTCCTTGGGCGTGCACCCTTGTTACAAACGGCTTTGTAAGCTGCATTAGCTATATGAACATAGGGCATTGTTAGTATTTCTATTATGAATCATTGACTCTCCTGTGAGTGAGAAGGGTTGGAAATGGTACATTTTCTGTACAGGGCGTATTGCTCTGTTTGCATTTTGGAAATGCTTGCTTAATTGCATTAGAAACATCACTTAAAACTCTCACCTAAAGGAAGGTTTTGGGATCCAGAAGTTTCTTTACAGCAGCGTCAGGTTATGGTTGGTTTATGAGAGTCTTTATGGTTCTTCTCTTATGCAGTAATGTAATCCCCACTGTAGACCACATTAAATGACAAGCGGGCGGCTCCCTTCTACGGACTTTGACATTTAACCATCTTCAGAGATTAAAAAAAAGAAACCCTTTGTCATCCAGTTGATTCCAACTTCTAGCCACCCTATAGGAAGGGAGTAGAACTACCCAAACAGGGTTTCCAAGGAGCAGCCGGTAGATTCAAACTGTTGACCTTTTGGTTAGCAGCCACAGCTTTTAACCACTGCACCACCAGGGCTCCTTCAGAGATAAGGAGAGCCCAAATAAAACAGGCCAGCAGTATTGACTCTATTGGATCATCACTCAGCGGTAGTTTTACTGTGCAAAAAAGTCTGGTCTGCCCCAGGATCACCACCCTAATTAGCATTAAGTTTGAATTCCTGGGAGGAAAAGTCAATAGTAGCAAATGCCCCTGTTCCAGTGAAGCCATCAGAGTTCCATCAGCCAAATAAATCTGTAAGAAAGCAATCTAGTTGTCAGTGGGTAATGATCATGTTAAAATATTGCACCGGGGATGCTGAATATTATGTGGAGAGCAAAGAACAGTGTCACCGCAGTCTGTTCTGTGTCCAGAGCTCCGTATGAAATAAAAACCGATTAATCAGTGAAGATCTTGGTCCATTAATAGTGACTGTTTCGATTGGCCATTTCAAGAGGGAGCTGTGTAATACTGTTTATTTGTGTCTCCATACAAAAATGAAAACGTTTAATAGTGAGTAGTAAAGAATGAACTGAGTGAGTAGGGCTATCAATCTAATAAAAAGTGTAGGACAATAATTGATCTGTCAGCTAGATAATTCTATTAAACATGGCCTCCACTATAGAAAAATAAACAAGAATGATCAAGAAATTACAAAAAAAAAGGGTGCTTTCTCTCCCAGTGATATGTTCCTTAAGTAACAGACACAAGCTGTGAAAGCACCATTTTACATTGCCTTAGAATCACTGCCACCATTTCTGCATTTTCTTGATGTCCACAATCTGCTCCTCTTTTAGCTGGAAACCCTTCCTTCTGTTCCACTTTGCACCTAACTCATGAGGTCCTCAGATTGTTTTATGTCACTCCACATTCATACATTGATCCAGAACTCTGAATACTGGTGCCACGTTTCAAGACCCTAAAATACTACTCTTCTAGCATTTGTTTTGTCCTTGCCTCCTGCTCTAGCCCTGGGAACCAATTACACTATTTTTCAGAACTGGTTCAATCTGGGGAGTAAGGGAATACTATGGCTGTTCGCTCCAGAACTGATGTTGAACAGAGACCAACTCTGCTCCATTCTGTGCTGGATGTATGTAATGAACCTGGACAAGGTTAGCCCCAGGCCAAACTGTTGTGTAAATTTGCCTGGTTTACCTTAGCATTTTGCCAGGTACTCGTATTGAGAGAATGGATGAATGGAGAGCCAGTGAAGGAAAAATAAATTAAATGGTAGCACAACACGAAGAATGTAATCAATGTCATTTAATTGTACATGTAGAAATTATCGAAATGGTGTATCTTTGGCTGCGTATATTTTCTTTTTTTTTAAA
>NW_004443999.1:4865879-4888296 GCF_000243295.1 Trichechus manatus latirostris
ACTCTTTTGGTGAAGTCTTTTGAAGAGCATAGGTGTTTGATTTTTAGAAGATCCCAGTTATCTAGCTTATCTATTGGGGTTTGTGCATTGATGGTTATGGTGTGTATCCTGTTAATGCCGTGTATTAAGGCCGGTAGTGTTGGTCCTATTTTTTCTTCTATGAACTTCATAGTTTTAGGCTTTATATTCAGGTCTTTGATCCATTTTGAAGTAGTTTTTGTATACGGCGTGAGGTATGGGTCCTGTTTCATTTTTTTGCAGATGGATATCCAGTTTTGGCTGCGTATGTTTTCAACAAAATAAATTACTAAGGTAATCGGAGAAACCTCATTTGGCTTAAAGGATAATGAATTTCCTATATCTATTCAGCCGGTTTTTTTTTTTTTCAGATATAACTGAAGTATCATATTTCATAAATAAAAATTTCTAGGGGGATCCCTCATTGAGAAAAGTCAACCAGATCTATCCCCTATGGCACATAAGAGGTACGCGCTTCCGACAGTACTGCTTCTGCAGTGTCACTAGAGGGCAGTATAGAGCCAGGAACCAAAAGGGCAGAGGGCCATTAGGCTCCAAGCAGAGGGCAGGTAGAGAGAAGATGCCCCAGCAGTTTCCAGTTTCAGAACAGGAATAGGCAAAACCTCAGCTAGGAATCGTACACTCATACCAACACAGGAAGCATGAACAGAATCGAAAAGCAGACAGGTCACAGACATCAACAGGAGACCAGAGTCAGAACAGAACAGGGGATCCTGGGAACTAATGTATACCCAAGCAAGTATCAGGGAAGGAAGAACCAACATTTGGAAATCAAATTGGAACATTTGTGGGGACAAGAAAGAAGCTATTGTTCTAACAACATATGAGTGGTTCTCACCACTGCTAAAAGTCTGCTGAATTAAAAGACTATTTCCTTAGGACATTTGTAATTAGTCAGATATGTTGACCATAATTTTTTCATCTTAATTTGAGAGACAATGATGGGATAGTAGTCAAAAAAGATAGTATGAAATTGATTTGACTTTTCTGAGAAAGCTTTTGATTATTTAATTTTATCATTTACAATAATAGTTTTTGTTGTGTAAAAAGGGAATCATTATATGTGTCCACTGAAAACTGAGTATGAACAAAGTGGTATAAATTGTTTGCAGGAACAATTTAATTTATCTGAAGACAGAGTGTTTTGACAGAATAGAGGCTGAACAGGGTGACATTTATTTTTCTTTGTAAATACTTCAGAACAAGATGGTTCTAGTTTAAATGTCCTAGTAAAAAAGGAGAACAATTGGTTTTATGGGGTCTAAAGATTATATAATTTCAGGGAACCCCTTTAGTTTGATTATAAGTTAATTATGAATATAAAATTTGATACAAAATCGAATCATTGTTTGGCATGACAAAAATCCCGAGATATAACAAATTTATTAAAAAACTGAAGAATTAGAAATATCACAATCCAAAAATATTTTTATTAATAAATTGCCTGACACCCCTCTGCAACACTTAGTTTTTGTTTATTTTTGGTTCCATTTTCTTAATAAAAGATTTGTAAGATTATTTTTTTTTCCTTTTTTTATTGTAGTTTTTTTTTTTAATTTTTTTATTGTACTTTAGATGACAGTTTACAGAACAAATAGTTTCTTATTAAACAGTCAGTACAGATATTGTTTTATGACATTGGTTAACAGCCCCACGACATGTCAACACTCTCCCTTCTTGACCTTGGAGGACGTTTTTTTCTGGCGAAAATGTACACAGCCAAAGTTAACCATTTCGAAAGTTTCTACGTGTACAATTCAGTGACGTCTATTACATTCTTCCAGTTGTGCTGCTATTCTCACTATCCTTTTCCAAATTATTCCATCACCATTATCTTCAGCTTACTGTCCCGTAGGCTTCCCATCAAACCTTTTGAGTTGCTGTTGTCAATTTGATCTCACATAGATAATTCTTTTTTTTTTTTGGACCTTAGATGAAGGCTTACAGAACAAATAGTTTCTCATTAAACAGTACACATATTGCCCTATGACAATGGTTAACAACCCCACGACATGTCAACACTGTCCCTTCTCAACCTTGGGTTCCCTATATCCAGCTTTCTTGTCTCCTCCTGCCTACTAGTCCTTGTCCCTGGACTGCTGTGCCTCATTAGTCCTGTTTTGTTTTAGGAGGCTGTCCAATCCCTGGCTGGACAGTGAACCTTGGGAGTGACTTCACCTCTGAGCTAAAATGGTGTCCAGGGGTCGTATTCTTGGGGTTTCTCCAGTCTATCAGGCCAGTAAATCTGGTCTTTTTTTGTGAGTTGGAATTTTGTTCTACATCCTTTTCCAGCTCTGTCCAGGACTCTCTGTTGTGATCCCAGTCAGAGCAGTCAGTGGTGGTAGCCAGGCACCATCTAGTTGTACTGGACTCAGTCTGGTGGAGGCCGTGGTAGCTGTGGTCCATTAGTCCTTTGGACTAATCTTTTCCTTGTATCCTGTTCTCTTCATCCTCCCTTGCTCCCGAAGGGGTGAGACTAGTGGAGTATCTTAGATGGTTGCTCCCAGGCTTTTAAGACCCCAGATGTTACTCACCAAGGTAGCCTATAGAACATTGTCTCTATAAACTGTGTTATGCCAATTGAGCTAGATGTTCCCTGAGACCATGGTCCTCATAGCCCTCCACCCAGCAATTCAGTCCCTCGGGGAGTTTGGATGTGTCTATGGAGCTTCCATGACCTTTCCTTGTACAAGTCGTGCTGGCTTCCCCTGTATTGTTTACTGTCTCACCCTTCACCAAAGTTATATCTATTGCCTATTTAGCTCCCCCTATGCCTCCCACCCCTCCCATCCCTCGAATGTAAGATTATTTTTAATACAAAGATAATTCAGCCTTTTTGCTAGCATATTTGATCAGAATCTGTGTGTGTGTATGTGTGCACACATGTGTTTTACTTATTGATTATGTACAAATGAGTTCTTTTCAAACTTGCACCTTTTTATGGGTAGCATCATATAAATTTATAGGATTATGGGAAAATTTGGGTAAGCCTCTATCCAATTTTTTTGATATAAGAGCTGTAAGTTTTTAAGACATTTCAAGTTTTTCTTGTGCAGTCTATAATCTTACGTATTATTTAAATTGAGGACACTCCCCAGTTTGTCATCAATGTCCCTGTTGTCGTGACACATTTTGAGTTTTGTGTTATCCTTGTTGTCAATATTTTGTGTGAAATAAGCAAGAAATTTAAATCTTTTTCCAATGTTCATAGAGTTTCTCCTCTTCATGAATTAAATTATCACCATATTATAGATCCACTGTAATTTGGACAGTGAATCAGAAAGAATGTACCATTCCTCTGTAGGTTGCATCCTTGGTAAATAGCTATCTGGATTATACCTTAAACAAAGTAGATCCTCAGTGAAAAACTGCTGATTTTAACTGAGCTAGTATTTTATCTGAAGTCCCTGGGTGGTGCAAATAGTTAACGGCACTCGGCTGCTAACCGAAATGTTAGGAGGTTTGAGTTCACCCAGAGATACCTGGGAAGAAATGCCTGGTGATTTACTTCTGAAAAATCAGTCCTTGAAAACCCTGTGGAGCATAGTTCTCCTCGGACACACATGGGTTGCCATGAGTTAGAGTTGACTCCACAGCAATTGGTTTTTCTTAGTACTTTTTTCAGACACTGACCACTGTCATCTATTTTTAAGTCCCGCTAGTATGTCACCATTTAGGAATCTGACTCTTGGGTCTCGATCTGCCCAAAGCTGTGTACATAAGTGAATTCTCTTGACCCTCTAACAACAGGCCCCCAGGTACTCAGGCTTTATTCTTTCTTCATATCTTCCAACTGCACAGCATTATTTTAAGTTACATGAAATCAATAGAGATGGTTATTAATAACACTGTAAAACACAAAGCACATTTGAGCCAGGAATTGATTCTTTTTCATCAGATTCAGTAGATTAAAAGCTGTTGAATATTTGAATCAACTTCTTATATCTGCCAGAAATAAAGTTAGGTTTTGTGTTAACTCAAAACTGTTCCCCTGAATTTCTGCATGTAACTCGCTTGAATGACTTGATTCTGAATAAAATTTAGATTATAAAAGCTCCTGTTGTTATTTTAAAGAATCAAACAATGAATGCCCGTTTCAAAACTTCTTTTTGTACTTTTGATTTAAATCGTTCCCTAACTCATCAAGCAGGTTTCGTGGAATGCTCTCCTCAAAGTGCTCATTTATAGCATTTCCCGATTCCTCAGCTCCATTCCTTCCACAAGAAGTAACAATTCTCTCCTTCAGAAATGGGCAGCAGGCTGTGGTGAGGTAGGAAACCCAAGGCAGAGCAAGATCGCACTTTTCTGTCACTTAACTTGTCATTCCTTTTGAACAGGGAGAAATCCATTTGTGAAACCAGTTGTCACTTGGTGACTTCGATATCTTTCTCTGAGGAATGAGAAGGGTTTTTGGAACAAAAGGACTGTTTCTGAAGGGTCTGGTGAATGTCAGCTGTAAAATAGCCTAGGGCTTTTTCCCTGTGTTTTCCAGATAATTATTTGTCCTCTGTTAGAGAATAACCAAGTGGTTATAAATCCGACTTCTGGTTGGAGGTATAACAATTCAGATTGTTGTCAATATTCTAAGGAGCTCTGGTGGTGCAGTGGTTAAAGAGTTAGGCTGCTAAGCTAAATGTCAGCAGTTTGAACCTACAAGCCACCCCACAGGATATGTGGCAATCTGTGCCCCGAAAGATTACAGCCTTGGAAATGATATGGGGCAGTTCTACTCTGTCCTATGGGGTTGCTATGAGTCAGAATTGACTCAATAGCAATGGGCTTGGTTTTGGGTCAATGTTCTGGTCATTTGTTTCAGAAAGTGCTTTGAATACAATTTATAGAACAGATACAACATGCAGAAATATCTCATTCCATTCAATTTACCCAATCTTTCCGATTGCCATTATGTGTTCAGCATTGTGTTAGTAACTGTGGATGATAGGAAGATAGGCCAGACAAAGGCTGTGCCTTCAAGGAGTTGACAACTCAATTAAGAAGATTAAATACACATCCAGATAAATATGTACAAAATTCAATAAGAGAAACACCCTAAATATGCTATAACAAAAGGAACAAGACCAAAAAATATGTCAAGTTTGGGAAGGATTAGGGAAGGCTTCATGCATGAAGGGTGATCTGAGATGAGTCTCCAGGTTGTGAGAGCAGAGACAGAGATGCCTCATTCTAGGATGTAAGTGACCAAAAACCAAACAAAACCAGGGGATGAGGAAGGCACCCAGGTATGCTGCTGGATTCTAATCCCAGTATTCGTCATGTCATGCCACTCTGGCCAAACAAATTACTATCATTCATCTCCCTAAAATGAAGACGTTGGACTGATCATTCTAATGTGCTCCGTAATGAGCTGAAGTGGAAACAAATGCCAGTGTAGTGAAGAGGAGGTTGAAGAGGAGGTTGGGTGTCTTGGCCCTGAGTGGCCACTAACTAGCTTCAGGTTACTCAGCCTGCTTAAGCCTTGGTGCCTCATGTAAAAAAAGGTTGAAGAAGATTTCACAACTCTGTCTATAGCTCTGAAAGTGCATGACTAAATACAAATACAGCACTGATTTCTATTATCATATTCTCACCAAAGGTGAAGATATGTTTCCTTCCATTTTTTAAATTTTGAATTCTATCAATGAGTAGCACTGACCTTTGCACACACTAGGTGGTCAGTAAGCACATGTTGAATCACCACAAATGTCAAGAAATATGGCCTACAAAGTGCAAGTCGCTAACTGGAGCCGAGATATTCAGATGGTCAGACACAGTTCTTTGCAAGATGCTCTGTATTCAAGGAGATATAAATAAAAAGATAGCTAGGAATGCTGGTTCATAAACATACAACACAAACCCGGGTAAACCAGTTAAAACCAATTGCCATCAAGTCAATTCTGACTCATGGCCACCCCACGTGTGTCAGAGTAGAACTCTGCTCCATAAGGTTTTCAATGGCTGATTTTTCAGTAGTAGATTGCCAAGGCTTTCTTCCAAGGCACCTCTGGTGGATTCAAGCCTCCAGCTTTTCAATTAGCAGCCAAGCTCATTAATCATTTGTACCACCTACAGACTCCAAGATAGTGGTAGAGAAAGTAAGTAGTATTCATTCCTAAAACAAACATTTAATTAGCTACTCTGTGCAGGGTGGTCTCTTAGACACTTGGGAACAATCCTGACTAGCACAAATATGATCTGTTATCTGCATAGAACTGATAGTCTGGTGGGGGAGACAGACAGTAATTATATAATCACTCAAGCACGATAGCAGACTGTCATATGTGTTACTAAAAAATATGATAAAGTGCTATTAGCACAAAAACCCCAGTTACCCCATTTAGTCTGATGGGTCAAAGAGGAATTTTTGAGAATGTGATGTTTGAAGTGTGATCTAAAGGATACAGAGAATGAAAGTGGGAAAGAGAAATATTATTTCAGGCCAAAGGAGCTAGGTGGGAGCATACGCACGGAGGAGTAAGCCAAGAGCAAATGGTTGTGTTGCAGGTGGAAGTGGGGCTGGAGCTCGTAAAGAGAACTTGGGCTTTTACTTTGCATGAGATGGAAAGCCACTGGAGGAATTTGATCAAGGAATAACATAACTTATGTTTCGAAAATACCATTTTGGCTAAGTGGAGAATAGACTACAGGGCTCAAGGATGGAAGCAGGAAGACCAGTTAGAAGGCTACTGCATTAGTCCAGGCAAGAGATAATGAAGACTTGAACCTGGGCATGGCAGGACTCTAAACATTTTAGTATAAGGAGAAATCTTTGGTGTGGTGAATTGATGTCACAAGGTAAGGCTTCACAGAGGAGGTGAAACTCAAACAGGATCATGAAAACCGGAAGAACTTTGAGTGGAAGAGATGGTGATCCTCTTTGGGCAGGTCAAGTAGAGTCTGAGAAGCAATAATGAGGATGCCATGTTTGGAGGGACACTAAGTGTCTCTGTTTAACTAGAACCCAGGGCTCTTTTCTACAAGGAAGGGAAAGCATGGAGAATTAGATGAGAGGCCTTTGAATGCCAGTCTTAGGAACTGGGAGTATATTCCTTAGATAATACATAACAACAGGCCACTGTTTTATGAATGGAAAAGGTCTGTGGTGAGGCAGAGTTCCCACAAGGGGCGTTGTTGTTCTTTATCTTACATTGAGTACCAAGACATTAGCTTGGGAATCTGGCATCATGATTGGGATAATTTATAGTGTTTCATTTCCTTCATTCTCCCCACGTGTCCTGTCTCCTTGAGGTTATATCTTGGGAAGTAAATCAAGATTTCAGCTGAAACTGTTACCAAAGCCCTTGAAGCCCATATTGAACCTCGTTATTTTTGAGGCTGAGCTGCCCTCCTCAGGCTCTTTAAGATGCATATCTTTGCTTTCCTGGTAGGTGGATGCGATCAGTTCCTTCCCTAAAAAGAAACATTTCCACTCAAACAGATAAAGTGAATCAGAATATAGAGTTGTTTTGGGGTTTGCATGAGAAATTCAACACATTTATCCATCCTTGTCATGTGAAAACATTTCCTATCCTCAGAACAACTCATTTATCTCCTAAAAGTTTGCTCTCCATCAGTTGCAACAAAATACATTAACCCATAGATACACTTAATAAGAAATATCAAATAATAAAACTGAAAAAGGGCTTCTATCCCCCCCTACAGACAGTATTCTTTGTAGACTGTCATATGGGTTTGTCCTCTATTCACAACAGACTCAAGCAGGCAATAACAACTACGAGGGTTCCACATAATCTTTTCTTTTCCAAAAGCCAATGCTTCTCTTATTTCTAAAGGGGAAGAGGGGGAGAAAAACCCAACAGTACAATAATCCAGTGTGTCAATAAGTTTCATTGGCTGTATTTCAAAATATATCTGGAATAGAGCCACTTCTCACCACCTCCACTGTTACCCCAAACCCAAGCCACGTGGTCCCACAGTGAATTCCAGCAACTGCCTCTTAAATGCTCTTGCTGCTTCACTCTTGCACCCTTACAGTCTAGTCTTATTTCCTTCTGTTCTCCCCTACTTAATCACTCTATTTCAGCCACATTGGCCTCTTTGCCTTCCTTAAACAATCAAAACACACACCAGTCTCCAGTCTCTACATTGCTGCTCCCTCTCCTGGGAATATTCTTCCCTCAGATATCCTCGGAGGCTTGCTCAGTCACTTCCTTAAGGTTTTGCTCAAAGATTACTTTCTCCTGGAGGTCTTCTCTGATCATCTTATGTAAAGTTGTACATCTTTCCCCTCCCACCCTACCCCCACACACTCTTTATTCATCTGTCCTGCTTTATTTTTCTTCCTAGCACTTATCAGACTTTGACAAATATTTTATTCCTTTTTTGCATATTGTACATCTCCTTTCTCTAGAATGTGAGCTGTGTGGGTGGGGATTTTTGCTATTTTGCTCACAACCTTATCCCCAACACCTAGAACAGTGCGTGGCACAGACTACATATGCATAAGTGAATGAAGGTTTAAATTAAGGAAGTTTATTTTACTTCAAGTTGATTTTTCTAATGAACACACTCATCTATTCATCAAATGTTTATTGAGTCACTAAGCTCAATACTTTGTTGAATATTATGATGTATAAAACGTGGTTCTTGCCTTTAGGGAACTTAGAGCTTAAAAGGTAGATGATAAATACAAAAAAATAGTAAGTAAGGAGAGCAGAAAGCTCTGGAATGAGAGTCCATGATTCACATACTCTGCCATTATTTTGGTAATTTTGGAAGTTTTTAAATTTATTTTATATGTGATTTTTTGAAAAGCCACAATACAGACCAGTTAGCAACATGTTTCTTTCTTTCCAAGACACAAATTGCTACAGAGTCCAGGAAGGGAAAGACTATTTCAACCAAGGTGTTCAGGGAAGGCTTCCTGGAGGAGGTGATTTTTGAGCACTGCTCTGCAGAGTATGTATGATTTTGGTGGGAATGTGCTCCATGGATGGCAAATAATCCCACTGATCTAGAAGATATGCAGTGTATCCAGCCTTAGTGGGAGAGAGCCTGGAAAGGCAGGTGGTAGTTCAACTGTGAAATATCCCGCTTATGGGGATCATAACAGAGGGTCCCAGACAGAGCTGGAAAAAAAATGTAGAACAAAATTATCACTCACAGAAAAAGACCAGACTTACTGGCCTGACAGAGACTGGAGAAACCCCAAGAGTATGGCCCCCGGACACCCTTTTAGGTCAGTAATGAAGTCACTCCCAAGGTTCACCCTTCAGGCAAACATTAGACAGGCCCATAAAACAAAATTAGACTAATGGGGCACAACAGCCCAGGGACAAGGACTAGAAGGCAGGAGGGGACAGGAAAGCTGGTAATAGGGAACCCAAGGTAGAGAAGGGAGAGTGTTGACATGTCATAGGGTTATTAACCATTGTCATAGAACAATATGTGTGCTAACTGTTTAATGGGAAACTATTTGTTCTGTAAACCTTCATCTAAATTCCAAAAAAAATTTTAAAATTAAAAAAAAGAAATATCCTGCTTCCAATATTATTTCCAGTCAATTCCACTAGTGCTGTTTGAGAGAAACTGCTCCTTCTTCTGGGTTTTCTTTATTTAGTTGCTATCCAGGCTGATTTATTCTTCTCTCAAAATGCATATCAGATTTGTCCACTCCAGGGCAGATATTTGGCTAACTGACATCTGCTGGCTGTGGTATCTCACAAACCCATCCACCTGAAACATCACCACGTTTATTTTCCAAAAAGACTCCTTGAATCATGTTACCTTCCAAACAGAAAAACTCCAGTTATTCTCCGCTGCACTTCTTTCATCCATGTGCATTCATATGTTCTTCAATTTTTCCAATTAGCTAACATTTTTTTATGCCTATTTCATGCTCAGGCTGTGTGTGAGATGTTAAAATACCTAAAACTTTAGGAAGACTCTGAAAGTCACAACAGAATTTTTTTTTTTAATTCTGCTTGAATCCTGCCTCTCCGATCTTCATTTCCTTTCCCCTCCAGCACAATTCCCACCCCTAACCCTACTCCATGCATTCTAGAGTCTTCACTCCTCCATGAATAATACATTACATTGAATTTGACTCAAGCTATTGTTCATATTGTTCCCTAGCCCAGAGTGGCCTTCAAACAAGCATGTATCAGGATCTCCCTCATGTCAGTGCTGTTCTTTCCTCATCTCTAAATCCTACCCACCCTTCAGGGTGTAGTTCAAAAGTATTTTGTCCCAATTAAACTCAAGTCTAGAATACTAAAGCCTTCATCTGTACCTCTTAGGGATACTGGAAGCTGAATTATTTACTGCCTTACGGTTTTGCTCGCTTGTTGTATATCTCGCCTTTGCACAATGAGATTACAAACTCGAGAAGTCTAGAATCATTCTTAACTTCTTATAGCTCCTTTCCCTCCACTCTATGCCCACACCCATGTACCACGAGCTGCCTGAAGGAAACATTTCGCAGATACTCTTAAATACCATGAAGTATTGAAGGAAGAAACACTGGCCAGTATCCCATTGCTCATTGAGATAAGGTAAACTTACTAATAGTTGTTCTGTAGAAGATTATTTCTGTTTCGAAATTGCAGCTAGACATACACACAAAGAACTCTATACATATTCAAACGTTGTTGTTGTTAGGTGTCATCGAGTGGGTTAGACTCAGCGACCCCATATACAACAGAATGAAACATTGCCTGGCCCTGTGCCATCCTCGCAATATTCAAATACATCCTCACATATTCACATACATATGGGAAATAATGAGTTCAATAAAGTTAAACCAGTTTACTTACAGCACAACTTCTCAGGTCCTTTAATATGCTAATAAACTTGATTCTTTTAGAGGGTACTATACCAGTTGCTGTGGAGGCCATTCTGACTCATAGCAACTCTATAGGACAGAGTAGAACTGCCTCATAGGGTTTCCAAGGCTCTAATCTTTATAGAAGCAGACTGCTACACCTTTCTTCCGGGGGACGGCTAGTGGGTTTGAACCACAAGCCTTTCGATTAGCAGCCAAGCACTTAACCAATGCGCCACCAGGGCTCCTCAGAGGGAACTGTAGTTTCCCAAAATGATTTGAATACAAAACACAAAAGTTTTGTTGTGACTTAACAATCATGCCCCCAGAATCGCCGGTTTTCTACCTCAGTAAACCTGAGAGTTCCTGGAGTTCAGTTATGGATTGGTAATAGCTGTATGGAGTAACATTTGACTTTTTTTCCATCTCGCCGCCTTGTCATCTTCATAGCAGACCTTCCAGGGATTATAAAAAACAGCAAGTAGTTGAAACAAATACAAAGCAAAGCTAAGTGACCAAGGGACATTATAAAGGGATCTTAATGAGTGCCCACCCACCGTCTGTTAGTCACACTATGGTGGCTTGCGTGTTGTTACAATGCTGGAAGATAGGCCACTGGTATTTCAGATAGCAGCAGGGTCACCCATGGTGGACAGGTTTCAGTGGGGCTTCCAGATAAACACAGACTAGGAAGAAAAGCTTGGCAATCTATTTCCAAAAATTAACCAGTGAAAACCCTATAGATTACAACAACAGAGTATTGTCCGATATAGTACTGGAAGATTAGCCTCCTAGGTTGGAAGGGCACTACACAATAGCTGCAACGAAGGACTCAAACATACCAACATATCAACCATCATAAAGATGGTGGGGGACTAGGTAACCTTTCATTCTGTTGTATGGGGTTGCCATGAGTCAGAGCCAACTTGACAGCAACTGTCATGGATTGAATTGTGCCCTCTCCCCACCCCCAAAATAGGTGTTAACTTGCCTAGGCCACAATTCTCAGTATTGTGTGGTTGTTCTCCATTTTGTGACCTAATTGCCGTATGTGTTGCAAATCCCACAGGGTCACTATGAGTTGAAATCAACTCCATGGCAATGGGTTCGTTTTTGTTTTATTTTCTTGTAAATCCTAATCTCTGCCTGTGGCTAATGAGGCAAGATTAGGTTATGTTAAAGAGAATTAGGATGGGATGCAACACCCTTACTCAGGTCACAGCCCTGATCCTATGTAAGGGGGGTTTCTCTCAGCTGTGGCCTGTATCACCTTTTATCTTACAAGAGATAAAAGGAGAGAGAAGTGAGCAGAGAGATGGAAACCTCATTACCACCAAGCAAGAAGAGCCAGAGTACAGCACGTCATTTGGACCCAGAGTCCTAGCGCTGAGAAACTCCTACACCAGGAGAAGACTGATGACAAGCTTCTTCCCCCAGGGCCAACAGAGAGAATGCCTTTCCCTGGAGCTGGCACCCTGAATTCAGACTTCTAGCCTCCTAAACTGTGAGAGAATAAATTTCTGTTTGTTAATCCCATCTACATGTGGTATTTCTGTTATAGCAGCACTAGATAACGAAGACAGCAACTAACAACAATAACAGCAAATCAATGAGTACAAGACCTACGATGACCCTATACATTTAGCCAAGGAACCCTGGTAGCACAACGGTTAAGCACCTGGCTGCTAATCCAAAGGTGGCTCCCCATGAGAAAGATTTGGCAATCTGCTCCCATAAAGATTACAGCCTAGAAAATATTATGGGGGCAGTTCTACTCTGTCACATGGGGTCGCTATGAGTGAAAATCGACTTGATGCCACACAATAACAACATACATTTAATCTATAGCAGTTGCTTAGCAGGTTGAGTAGAAGCAGTCAGGAATATGCAAAGAGCACCAGCTTGGGAGTTAGGAGACCTGGATTCCATTCATGAATTTGTCCTCAATTGCCCTATGCTTTGAGCAGGTAAATTAATGTCTCTAGGCTCCCCCTTTTTTCTTTTTTTTAAATAAATTGCAAGGTTAGATTAATTTGGTTCTCAAATATCCCCAAGTCTAAGCTCCTATGTTTCTGTAATGCAGATTCTTTACATTTTGGTTGTGTCTTTGCTTTGCATACCAGTCCATGAAATATGCCTAAAGCCGTGTGTGAAATATAAGAAATCTATGACAAGACGTGTGGAGGTAACTAAGTTATGTTTCGTGTCTCCTCCAGTCGTTTATGTGTTGGCTGTCCTAAAATAATAAACTCAGCTTGTTAGTTTTGAAATGTCATTTCACTTACTCCTTCTGCATTGAAAAAGCAATGACTGCCTAGGGAATTTTTAACGTGAATCATGGGACTAAATCATCACTAATGCGTCGTAATGTAACTTTTCTAGTGGCTTCTTACAAAGGGTGTTACCAGTTCACTTTTGGCCCTTCCTTTAATTGTGCCAAGTGGCAAGAATGCAGGTCACAGCTGACAAGGAGCATTTGAAGACCATCCAATTCATTTCATTTGTGAATGGATACAGATCTGAACTCTAGACTCAAACAGAGAAAGGTAGAAAAACTAGTTTACTACAAAGGTTTTTACCACCTTGGAAACAAAAGATTTCCTTTCTTTCTTTTTAATACTGTAATGTGATATATTACCTAAAAGAAATGAAATGCTGAACTATTTTCTCTATTTCCTTTCTGAAATATTTGCTTTAATACTCCCCAGGCAGGTTTTCACTTGTGTAAATAACCTGGCAGGGTAAATAACTCCACACATAACCAAGGTTTACACAGTGGCTCACCCCGATGTACGGTGGGCAGTATTGATTTTTCAGGAGTTGCCCAGCTGTTCCAACTAAAATGGTCAGAGGTCATAATATAGTTTCCTGATAGGATAATGGCTGCAAAGGCATTTAATTGCTGTAGTTATCTAGCTTCCTCTGTTTTTGAGAAACTGATGAATGGCGCTTTTAAAAATCAGATACAATTAAAAATAACACAGGTAAGAACTGTTTGTACTGGGTGTTCACAAACACAATTAGGCAACCACTCATAAGTGTTGTATTTTAGATGATGACTCTGAGTACTACAGACTCAATGAATGTCTTTTCTCTTCAAATTTTATTCCATCTAATCTGCCCTCAACTAGTTGAAATCAGACCTTGGTTCTTTTGTGTGTTTCCCACAATTAACTCAAGAACACACAAAATACCTTCCTCTGCACGTGGAATATTGGTATTATTGTAGGACTGAGCTTTACCCATTGTGTGGGTGCAACATGATCAGCCTTATCTCCAATAAGATAATCAGATTGTAAAGGAACATTTTGCTCCATAAAAGAAACTTAGAAGGTTTTCAGTGAATGCCTGTGTTGGGGGAGCTAGTGGGAAGATCATTGGGAATATAATGATGAATAAGATAAGCTCCCATCTTCCAAGAATCTCAGTCTAATAGAGACTTGGAGAAGAAAGACAACCAGTAAACACAACACTGTCAGGTAGGAGCTATAGCACAGTAGAGACAAGGAAGATGTAGGGGACTAAGGAATGGATACCTGGAGGAGGTAGCACTTGAGCTCACACTTGAGCTCACACTTGAGCGATGAGAAGAAATGCATCATAGTTAAAGAGGAAATCGTTGCAACTATAATAGCAAATCCAAAGAAACGATAGATTTAGGGAATGGGGTATATTATGGGAATGGAAAAATGTTCCCTGTGGATAAAGCATAAAGGTGTTTATAAAAAAGTAGAAAGATGAGTCTGGAATAATAGGCAATGGCCACATGATGAAGGGACTTAAGTGGCAAACTATTTTTAAAATTGTATCCTGAAGGCAATGGAGAGTCATTCAGGGCTTTTTAAATTTGTCTTTCCTACACTTATAAATAATTTTTATATAAGCTAAAAGGGATCATATACAGACTTCCCATATGTAGTTCCAACTGCACCTCTTATCTCTTTTATTCTTATCACCAAACTACTCCTTCGAGATAATTGATGCTAACAAAATAATCTAACCTTCCTATTTTATTCATATAATCACATACAAATATGCAAATACACAGACATACATATATAGGGTTGTCATTGTTTCATAAACATTTGCTCATTATGACACACACTTTTCTGAATCTTGCTTTCTTCACTTGATGCCTCTTTGAAATTCTTCCAAATCAACTTTTTTTGTATCTTCATAAAATGTGAATGTATCATAGTTTCCATATTTTATTTAATCATATCATCAATTGACATTGATGACAAACAAAAATCTGTTTGTCTGTTGATTTTGTTAATAGTATATTTTGCCACACAAAAAAGATTTAACTTTTATATGTATCTTTTCCTTTATAGGATTGGAGTTGCTGGTTTGGGTTAAAAAGGTCTTCCCTCCTATATTGCACAATTGCTTAGATTTTCTTGTGGTATTTTGTGGTACTATATATTATAATTAAGTCTCTAATCCATGTAATATTTGTTTTTGAATATAATTTCATTATATGCAACTTCATTTCCTTCTTGTTGCATAGCCCATGTGGCAGCACTATTTATTAAATAAGCTTCTTTTTTGCCCCCCTTCCCCTGCCACTGCATTGAAATACAATCTTTATCATATACTAAATTCTCTCGTATTTTAGAATCTATTTCTGGATTCTCAATTATTTTCCATTGAACTATTTTTCTATTTTCATGCCAATGCCATGTTGTTTAAATAGAAGTCTTATAGTACTTTCTGCCACTGGGTAAGACTTATCTATAACTTAACACCCTTTTTCAAAAATTTCTTGGCTATTCTCTAGCACTTAAAAAAATAATAACAGCTACCATTTATTAAGCACAGATTGTGTGCAAGGGATTTTTTTAATTGTTATTGTTCTTGCAAGTGACAGAAACACTTATCAGTCTAGGTTTAAACTTAACATTATTGGATTAAATTTTAAAAAAATTTGTTGGAGTTCTCATTAGAATGACATTAACTTCATATATTAATTTTGAGATCAAAGACACTGTACATTTCCTCACTTAGATTTTGTCTATTTCTTGTTAAATTGAAGGATCTTAAGCAGCAGATAAGGAGACCTCGTGGCACAATGATTAAATTCTCAGCTGCTAACTGAAAGGTTGGCAGTTTGAACCCACCAGTCACTCCATGGGAGAAAAGACCTGGGAATCTGCTCCTGTAAAGATTACAGCCTAGGAAACCCTGTGAAGTATTCCTACTCTGTCCTGCAGGGTTGCTATGAGTCAGAAACAACTCGACCGCACACAGCAACAGTGGATAGACATAGCAGATGTGTACTTTGAGGGTTCAGTGCAGCATCAGGAGGGCAGTTGGATTAAACTGCAGTAAGACTAGGTGAGGAAAGACCATTGTGTGGTTACTGTCACAATCCAGAGAATGTTGAGTCCAGTCTAAGGCGCTGGCAATCGGGTTGGCAAGGAAGGGACTGAAAAGAGAGTCATTCTGAAGATAAAATCAACATTATTTGGAGACAGAACCAATTTGGAAATTGAAGGAGATAGAGGAATATCTAATGACTCATGATGCAAGATCATGACTGGATTCATGTTTGTGAAATCCATAAAAAGAAGCCAGAGAAAGGTAAAAGTTTCCTGAAATATAGAGAAAATGGGCTCAACATTGGGCATGTTTGATTATGAAGTGCTTAATAATAGATAAGAATTTGGAGCTGAGGTGGGAGATCTGGGTTGCACACATAAACGAGATGTCATAATGGTAGAGCTGATAGTTGAGGGTGTGTGTGTGTGTTTGGCTAAGATTGCCCAAAAACACTGTAAAACGAGAAGATAACAGTTCATTCATCAAAGGAACTCTTTCACTCTTTCCCTAAAATATCACATTTGACTTTATGTTTGGTGACAGAGGATACTTCTATTTGTAAACAAGCTAGGAGAAGAAGAAATTTTTGCTCAGTTTTTTCAAAATGGTTACAAGGAAGGGCTGACACATAAGCAGTCTTGGATACTATGGCATGAAGACTGCTATCAAGAATAAATATTTGCGTAAAACCATGAGAGTAACGAGGTACAGGAGTCCAGTGACAAGGCCCAGAAGGCAGAAGAGGAGTAGGAAGCTGATGACAGGGAACACAAAGTAGAGTAAGGATATTGTTGATGTGTTGTGAGATTGTTAACCATTGTCATAGGGCAACATTTGTAGTAACTGTTAAATGGGAGACTATTTTGTCCTGTAAGCCTTCATCTTAAGTGAGAATGACAGCACAATTAGAAGAGCGTAGTCAATGTCACTTAAATGTGTATGTAAAAAAATTTTTGAAATGGCGTATCTTTGGCTATGTGTATTTTCACCAAAAAAAAAAAAAAAAAAAGTTGAGAATTTAAAGGGTTAAAATGTTGTGGGGTTGTTAACCAATGTCATAAAACAGCATGTGTGCTACTGTTACATGAGAAACTATCTGTTCTGTAAGCCTTCACCTGAAGTACAATAAAATATTAAAAAAAAAAAAAAGAATAAATATTTGCTTTATTTATAGTGTTGGGGAAGCCTAGTATCTAATTTAGGCAGTTAAGATAAAAAAAATCTATGTTGCTTTATGGAATAAAGACTGTATCGCCTTTCACACATTCACTCACACACGCAAACACACACACACAATGGGTTATTTACAAGATCCTCTTCAATTTCTCCATGTTGCTTTTGCTTTTTGATGAGCTGCCATGTTTATTTCTAATGATGAGTTTCTTTAGGGAATGTGTCTCTTCACCTCCAGTGATAATATTATCAGTATAGTCACATAGAGGTCCTGGATGGGGACTGCTTTGCTAAATGACATTTGGCAACTGGCTGCTGAGGTTTAGCCAGTTGCCATGCCAGATAGTCCGTAGCATAATGTATCATGGGTTGGATGCCAATGGTTCTTGGACCATTTCCTGTCTGTGCTTACGTGCTAGGGACCCAGGGGGTAACTAACAAAGTGGCACACTTTATTCATCTGTGAATAACAGCATGTGCAAATGAAGGCTGGGAATTAGAACTCTCCTTCCTCTGCTGGAGAAAAAAGAGAATGTTGTGGTGGCTCATTCTTAATTCTTCATTGGCCTCTAGGCTTATCCATACTGATTGTTCCCACATTTCCATATAGCAATTTGAATCAAAATGTGAGATCTTTCGTTTTAATGGTTATATGCATCCAAAGTTCAAATAGACATCCCGTGTGAGACTGAGAGATATTTTGCTTTGAATTAATTACATTCAATTAAGGCAGTTAAAAGTCCTTGCTTCAAATCCTTTATTAATTATTGCAAAATGATATTTAAGACATTATAGTTTATATTCAATCTGTTGCATATTCAATTCCATGAGACACGCTTCTCATTCATTCACCTATTTAACAAGCCTTTATAAAGTATGGACTATGTACCATTACTACCCTAGGTATACTTCATTACATTTTCTCCTTTGTTTTAGTTGTTGCTGTGTGCCATCAGGTCAATTCGGACTCATAGCAACCCTGTGTGACAGAGTAGACCTGCCCCATAGGGTTTACTGGACTGTAATCTTTACAGGAGGAGCCCTGGTGGCACAGCGGTTAAAGCATTCGGCTGCTAACCAAAGAGTTTGCAGTTCAAGCTGCTCCTTGGGAGAAAGATGAGGTAATCTGCTTCTGTAAAAATTACAACCTTGGGAACCCTCTGGGGCAGTTTACTGTGTCCTGTAGAGTCACTCTGAGTCGGAATCAACTTGATGGCAACAGGTTTGGATTTGAGTTTTAATCTTTTCAGGAGCAGATCACCAGGTCTTTTCTCCCACGGAGAGGCTGCTGGGTTCAAATATAGACCTTTCGTTAGCAGCCGAACCCCTTACTACTTTCATTTGTTTGCTCCTTTCTTCGTACAACTTTTCCTTAGCTGTCCAGAAGAATAATACCAGTTTCCTTCAGAATTTAATTTAGTGCTCTGTTCATGCATTTTGTACTTGATTACTTATATTTACATGCAATTTCAAATCCAATGTATTTTCAGAATTAAAAAAACAAAACAAAACCTGTGGACCAATTGTCAGGCCAGTATTTCCTTTTTTATCTTCACCAACCATTTTACGGTTAATTTGGCAAAGCCCGTCTTATGTTTCTGTCCTGAATTTAATTGAATTGAGCAAACATAGTCTTAGAAATTTTATTTTCTAAAACACTAAAGAAAATGAATGTTTTTACTAGTCAAATAAATAGTTAGAGGGATCAATATCTTCCTGTTACCAAGGCCATGATTCAGTATATCAATGTCCATGCCCTTCAGGGATGCTCTTGGATGTGCCCTCTAAACCGAAGCTCAGCAACTGTAGCATGCCCGATTGGTAGAGGTACAGGAGGTGAGTGCACTAAGGATGGAGTTGAGTTTGGTCTGACTCTCCCAAAAGCAAACAGCCCATGGAGGCTCATATAAAGGAAAGGGAAGAGGACATTTCCATGTTGGTGAGCCCAACTTCATTATAAAAGCAGGGTGTAGGATGGTGACATTGGTTCTGTGTCTGTGACTGTTGGTGTATGTATGCCTTTCCATCGAGGCTACTCGGGTCTTATCTCTGCCAGGCACTATTTTAGGCATTGCAAATATACATGAATAAGAAAGATCCCCTCGCCATGAGAACTAACATCTAGCAGAGGACACAGACACATAAACAGGATACATGCTACTTCTCTATGTGGATAATTCTTTCACTAAGGCCAGAACTTAGTAACTTTTACACAGTGGGAAAATAGACCATATATCTTTTCTCACATACCCTTGCCTGCATATAGTAATCAGAGGTATCTTTTAGAAACTATACCTGAATGAATAGCTAAAATACACACATGGTGTTTCTGCCAATTTGCACTCTCAGCCAACAATTCATCCTCGAAAAAAACTAAAATAACAACAACAAAAATGGGCACTACAAGAAACAATGATAACCCTGGGAAGGTAGTATTTTTATACCGGGAAAACCTTTCCTAAAAAGATGAACATATTAATAGATACCATATTGAGCATCTCTGTTGAGCTAAGAACTTTATATGTATTATCTCATCAATCCTTCCAAAAATTTAACAAGGAAGGTACTATTATTTTTATTCCCTCTTTGCAAATAAGAAAGCAGAGGCCTAGAGTAGTAAAGTAACTTGTTATGGTTTCATGGGTTTTAGGGGTTGGAACCAGAGTTTGAACACAGGGAGTGTGGGAGACTTTGAAGCTACCTCTCAGCTACTCTCAAGAGACTTTAACCACTATACTGTCCCCACCCTTAT
Organism: Trichechus manatus latirostris; assembly: GCF_000243295.1. Lineage (NCBI taxonomy): Eukaryota > Metazoa > Chordata > Mammalia > Sirenia > Trichechidae > Trichechus > Trichechus manatus. Next base: position 4,885,946 of record NW_004443999.1, read on the forward strand.
TAAAAACTGACAGTAATAATGTAAGCCACTGATTATTGACTACTGTTATGGATTGAATTAGGTCCCCAAAAAATATGAGTTGTAAATCCTAGCCACTATACCTGTGGTTATAATCCCATTTGGGAATAAATTACTTGTGTTATGTTAAATGTTAATGAGACAGGATTAGTATAAGGCATGTCGTGAGTCTATCTCTTTTGAGATATAAAAGAGACTAAACGAGCAAGAGAAAGAAGCAGAGATGGGGGAAGAAAGATGCCAAGCCACATGAACATTGTCCAAGAACAGAAGCTCAGAAGAGACAAGGACCTTCCTCCAGAGCTTATAGAGAAAGCCTTCCCCTAGAGCCAGCACCCTGAATTCAGACTTCTAGCCTCCTAAACTGTGAGAAAATAAATTTCTGTTTGTTAAAGCCACCTACTTGTGGTATTTCTGTTATAGCAGCATTACATAACTAAGACAACTACCTACTATATTCCAGAGAGATAGCTAAGTCCTTCATAACCACATTGCAGTTAATTCTTGTTACAACCCAGAGAAGCTGGGACTATTGATTTCTATTTTCATTTCAATTTTCCAATGCATAAACACTGTCCAGTAATTGTTCAAGGCCATAAAATAGCATCCTCTCTATCCGGTCATTCTGTATCACCTTATCCTGCTTTATTTTTCTTCTTAGAATGTACCTCCTTCTGACATCTTTTGCATTTATTTGTATATTGTCAGTTTCTTCTCACTTGATCATAGGCTCCTGGTGTTTTGTTCACAGCTATATCCCCAGAGCCTAGAACTGTGCCTTGGAAATGCTAGGTCCATAATAAATATCTATTCAGTGGCTGAAGAAATAAATATAAAAGGGGCTTTTGTGCTTTCAGGGATTGTCAGTAGGCTGCTCTTGTACCCTGGGAGGAACTTGGCCTCCTGTCCTTCCCATCGTGTCTTCAGACGGCCTGACTGGGGAGCAGGCAGCTCAGCTTGTCACCCAGGCATGATGTGGGAGTGTCTGCCATTCTCCTTTTGCATAACCCCTGCCTAGAGGAGGCAACAATCAGTGTCAACGTAAAGCAGCTCTGAAATCATATAAGGCCCAGATACAGTGCCTGGAAAACCCTCAGATGCCCATTAGCTAGATGATAGAACAGAGCGCTTGCCTTTAGGTCTTTTTTACTTTTGGAATTGGGAATTGATGCCAAATTACCCTTACTCCATCACTTATTCTTCCAGAGAAAAGGCTGACCTTGATCTAATTTGTGTCCTCTTGGCATCATGCTTCAAGCGAAAAGTATCCAGGGATTTGTCTTTAAAAGCCAGCTGCCTCAGGCAACAATGTGGTCCCTTCAGCATCCAGAAACTCTTCCAGTTTCTTTCAACTGATACATTTTTGCATCTTGGCTTTCAATATGCCCTTAATGTATTGTATGCCACATGCATTCTGATCCTAAAATCAATATTTGTTGGAGTCAATTGAATCAGACATACAATGTCCTCTGCAATCTGTTGTTGTTAGCTGTTAGGTGCTGTCAAGTCAGTTCTGACTCATAGCGACCCTATGTATAACAGGACAAAACCCTACCTGGTCCCGCATCATCCTCACAACTGTTGCTATGTTTGAGCCAATCGTTGCAGCCACTGTACCAATCTATCTCATTGAGGGTCCCCCTCTTTTTCACTGACCTTCTACTTTACCAAGCATGATGTCCTTCTCCAGGGACTTACCCCTTCTGATAACATGTCCAAAACACTTCAGATGGAGACTTACCATCCTCGCTTCTAAGGAGCATTCTGGCTGTACTTCTTCCAAGACAAATTTGTTTGTTCTTCTGGCAGTCCATGGTATATTCAATATTCTTCACCAACACCATAATTAAAACACATCAATTCTTCTTCGGTCTTCCTTATTCATTGTCCAGCTTTTGCATGCATATGAGGCAATTAAAAATACCATGGCTTGGGTCAGACACACCTTAGTCCTCAAAGTGACATGTTTCTTTTTTAACACTTTAAAGAGGTTATTTGCAGTAGATTTGCCCACTGCCATGCGTCTTTTGATTTCTTGACCGCTGCATCATTGGGTGTTGATTGTGGATCCAAGTAAAATGAAATCCTTGACAACTTCAGTATTTTTTTTTATCATGATGTTGCTTCTTGGTACAGTTGTGAGGATTTTTGTTTTCTTTAGGTTAAGGTGTAATCCATACTGAAGGCTGTAGTCTTTGATCAGTAAGTGCTTCAAGTCCTCTTCACTTTTATTTTTATTTTTTTATTTTATTGTACTTCAGGTGAAGGCTTACAGAACAAATAGTTTCTCATGAAACAGTAGTACACATGTTGTTTTATGACATTGGTTAACA
>NW_004443999.1:4896061-4915687 GCF_000243295.1 Trichechus manatus latirostris
CTCTGCAGGAATCTCTCCTCGCTCTGTGTTCTCTGTCAGTTTTCTCACTCCATTTGGTGCTTGGCTGAGTTCTTTATCTCTTCATTTGATGTTTTAGTGTTTCAGGATTGTTGTATTCTCTGTTTGGCTTAGTTTTTTGGATCTTTGCTGTGGAGGGACGGCGTGGTGATTCTGCCTAGAGCACCATTTTGCCAGAACCCCTCTTCACTTTCAGCAAGCAAGAATGTGTCATCTGCATATTGCAGTTTGTTAATGAGTCTTCTTCCACTCCTGATGCTGCATTCTTCATATAATTCAGCTTCTCGGATTATTTGCTCAGCATACAGATTGAATAAGTATGATGAAAGGATACAACCCTGACACACACGTTTCCTGACTTTAAACCATGCAGTATCCCCTTGTTCTGTTCAAATGACTGCCCTTTGGTCTATGTATGGGTTCAACATGAGCACAATTAAGTGTTTTGGAATTGCCATCCTTCACAATGATATCCATAATTTGTTATGATCCACACACTTAAATGCATTTGCATAGTCAATAAGACTTAGGTAATCATCTTTCAGATATTCTCTGCTTTCAGCCAAGATACATCTGACATCAGCAATGATATCCCTTATTCCATGTCCTATTCTGAATCTGGCTTGAATTTCTAACAGTTCCTTGTCAATGGACTGCTGTAATCATTTTTTAATTATCTTCTGCAAAATTTTACTTGTGTGAGATATTAATGACATTGTTTGATAATTTCCACTTTTGGTTGTATCACATTTTTGGGACTAGGCGTAAATATGGATCTCTTCCAGTTGGTTGGCCAGGTAGCTGTCTTCCAAATTTCCTGACGTAGATGAGGGAGCACTTCCAGGGTTGCATCCATTAGTTAAGTATCTCAATTGGTATTCCATCAGTTCCTGGAGCCTTGTTTTTTGCCAATGCCTTCAGTGCAGCTTGGACTTCTTCCTTCACTATCATCAGTTCTAGCCCCTGAAATGGTTGAATGTTGACCAATTCTCTTTGGTACAGTGTCTCTGTGTACTCTTTCCATCTTCTTTTGATGCTTTCTGCATCGTTCAATATTTTGCCCATAGAGCCCTTCAATATTGCAACTCAAGGCTAGAATTTTTTCTTCAGTTCTTTCAGCTTGAGAAATGCCAAGCGTGTTCTTCCCTTTTGGTTTTCTAACTCTAGGTCTTTGCATATTTCATTTTAATACTTTATCTCATCTTCTCAAGCTGCGTTTTGAAATCTTCTGTTTAGCTCTTTTACTTGATCATTTCTTCCATTCGCTTTAGCTACTCTATTTTCATGAGCAAGTTTCAGAGTATCTTTTGACATCCATTTTGGTCTTTTCTTTCTTTCCTGTATTTTTAATGACCGTTTACTTTCCTCGTGTATGATGGTCTTGATGCCATCCCACAACTCATCTGATCTTCAGTCATTAGTGCTCAATGCATCAAATCTATTCTTGAGATGGTCTCTAAATGGGATATACTCAAGGTCATACTTTGGCTCTGGTGACTTTGTTTAATTTTCTTCAGCTTCAACTTGAACTTGCATATGAGCAATTGGTGGTCTGTTCATAGTGGGGCCTTGGCCTTGTTCTGACTGATGATATTGAGCTTCTCCATCATCTCTTTCCACAGATGCAGTCAATCTGATTCCTGTGTATTCCATCTGATGAGGTCAATGTATAGAGTCACTGTTTATGTTGTTGAAAAAAGGTATTTGCAATGAATAAGTCGTTGGTTTTGCAAAATTCTATCATGCAATCTTCAGCATCATTTCTATCACTATCTTAGTTATCTTGTGTTGCTACAACAGAAATACCACAAGTGGATGGCTTTAACAAACAAATTTATTCTCTTACAGTCTGGGTGACTAGAAGTCCAAATTCTGGGTGTTAGCTCCAGGGTAAGGCTTTCTCACTCTGTCGACTCTGGGGGAAGGTCTTTGTCATCAATCTTCCCCTAGCCTAGGAGCTTCTCAGCACAGGGTCCCCAGGTCCAAAGGACACGCTCCCCTCCTGTTTCTTCATTCTTGGTGGTAGGAGGTCCCCTTTCCTCTCTGCTTCATTCTCTCTTTTATATCTCAAAAAAGATACAACCTAATCACGTAGATTGATTCCTGCCTCATTAACATCATAGATGTTAGGATTTACAACACATAGGATAATCACATCAGATCACAAAATGGTGGACATCCACACAATACTGGGAATCATGGCCTAGCCAAGTTGACACACATTTTGGGGGGACATAATTCAATCCACAACAATCAACAAGACCATATCTTCCAACTACCTATCCTTCTTCTTTGTTTCTGGTTTTCACATTCCGGTCACCAGTAATTATCAATGCATCTTGATTGCATGTTTGATCAATTTCAGACTGCAGAAGTTGGTAAAAATCTTCAATGTCTTCATCTTTGGCATTAGTGGTTGATGTGTAAATTTGAATAATGGTGTTCCTTTAGGCGTATGGATATTATCCTATCACTGACAGCACTGTATTTCAGGATAGATCTTGAAATGTTCTTTTTGACAATAAATGCAACCCCATTCCTCTTCAATTTGTGATTCTCTCCATAAAAGACCAAATGACTGACCAATTCAAAATGGCCAATACCAGACAATTTCTGCTCACAAATGCCTAGGATATCAATATTTATGCATTCTATTTCATTTTTAACAACTTCCAATTTTCCTAGATTCATACTTCATATATTCCTCGTTCTGATTATGGATGGATGTTTGCAGCAGTTTCTTCTCATTTTGAGTCATGACCCATCAACAGTTAAAGGTATCGAAAGCTTGACTCAATCCAGGTCATTAAGGTTGACTTTAAATTGAGGAGGCAGCTCTTCCCCAGTCGTATTTTGAGTGCCTTCCTACCAGACGGGTCATCTTCTGGCACTACATCAGACTATGTTCTGCTGCTATTCATAAGGTTTTCATTGGCCGATTTTTTCATAAGTAGATTGCCAGGTCCTTCTTCCTGGTCTGTCTTAGTCTGGAAGCTCCATTGAAGCCTGTCCACCATGGGTGACCCTGCTGGTATTTGAAATACCAGTGGCATAGCTTCCAGCATCATAGCAACATGAAAGCCACCACAGTATGACAAACTGACAGATGAGTGGTGGATCTATCCCTTGTCTATTTCTCATCTCATCTCCTTCCATTCCTCTGACGGAACTACTTGTAATTTCCCCCATATCAACCATGCTACCTCCACTAAGCACTTTTGCACATGCTGTCCCCTCTTCCTAGAATGCCCCTGTTTGTCACCTAGCCATTTTCTAGTCTCCCCAGTCTTCCCTGATGCCCTCCATCACCCATATGTGTGCATGATCTGCCTCAGTAGTCATTCAACATTATGCGCCTGCTGAATGTAGTAGATGCCTTGCTATGTGCCAGATACTGAGGAATGTAGTAATGCTATAAGGTAATGGGGGAAATCCTAAGTCCCTCTGGCATCTTCACAAATGATTGCTCATGAAAAAAAAAAAAAAATGCTGGATTTAATATACTGTGATTGTGGCTCTTAAGCAAGTTACCCCAAGATTTATGGCTGATTCTGCTTAATCAGAAAATAGACCATATGTGGCTACAAAGAGCAGAACATGTAATATCTGCAGATTCCTCAGTATAAATCCTATTTGTTTAGACATTGGACTTGTTTTTCTGCAGTCTTTCTAAGAACAGAAGGAAAGTGGCTCTTCAGTGTCTCCGATGAGGAAAGAGAGTTGCCTGTAATTTCCACCATGAGTAAATAAAAGGGGTTAGAGCACCTCCCCTCCTTGGAATGCTCTCCTGGTCAGACAGGCAAGGCCTGACTTCAGGAAGCAGGCCCCCTCCAGCCCCTTCCCCTATACACACTTTTGTATTCCACCCCAGAGACCAAGTGAATTGATCCTGCTCCGAGGCCTCAAATCATCAGATCAAACCGCTCGCCTTCAGACAGAGCAGGAGCAGCCTGGGTCATACATGGATGGGTCCTCTATTCTGTAGGCAACAGGGGTGAGTGAAGTCCAACTGGCCAATCTCTCTTGGTTTCCTGAAACTGCCATCATAGTTAGGACAACCCGAAAATGAAGTGTCATAGCTCACTTTGGCAGATTACAAAACCAGCGGTGAACAAAACAGACCAGTTCCTTGCCCTCATGGAGGATAGATTCTAGTGGGAATTGCCACGCTACCCTGTACAGATTTCTGTGTGTGTTCCTTCTACATTGTTCTGCAATCCTTAGCTTATCTGCCTGTCTCTTGGCTTGTGAACACTTTTGAGTCTTACTCAGCTTTGTGTCCACAGTGTCATGGAATGTTGGGTGAAAGAATGAATATGATCACAATAACATAGATCATATGTAAACTAACTGAGTCCTTGGAAGTATCCTTTGTTCATATTTAAACGGCTATATTTTGGGGAAAGTGAGAGAATTTCTCAAATTCACAAGGAGTTTTATAAGGAGAATTAAATATTATAGCACTGAAAAATTTGTACTTTACCTTATTCAAGCGAAGGGGATCGAGAAAGGTGAATTGTGAATGGTGAGAAAGGAGAAGAGAGAGCATGTTCAAGACACAAAACCTGAAGCCCTCATGGATCACTTGGATATGGGGATGGGGCAAGTGGTGAATGAGAGACTGTTCCACTAGAAATTCATTAACATGAAAACTGATTCCTACAGGGTTGGAAAAGAGGGCAGTACTTCTGTAGCCCGGCATGTCTGCATATTCCGATTGTGCTAGAACTGCACTTAAATTCAGTGAAAACTTTTCAAAATAAATTTAAAAAAAAAAGGAAACTGGAAGAAATTGGGAGAGATTTACTAAGCAGCGTGGAAATAATTTACTTTTTTGTTTGAAATAATTAGAAAAATAAATGCAAATATCGTTTGTGTACTCAGCAGTATATCATCTGCATTCTTGGCTGCAGTTCTTTAGGGTGGCCATATTTAACATTAGGTATTAACTTTAGTTTGTTTGCTATTTGTCTTAATTTCTTCCTTTACCTCCTTAAACACAGATTTAAATTGCAAACTGTATTTCCTTATTTCCTTCATGATGTAATAAAAAACAAGGTTCTTCACAAATTTAATTAAGAATTGGCTATTTGGTTTTTAAGTATTCCTCTGGACATAATAAAGGAGTATTCTCTCCCTCTTCTTTATCCCTCTCCCTCGCTTTCCTCTCTCTCTCTCTCTCCTTCTTTGCTCTCAGTCTGATTTTCATTCAGTGACTCTGGTAAAAGTATAAAATAGGAAGACTGTGTCAGCCAAGAAAAACTTTTAAAAAGTCAACTCACCACAGAAACTCAATGTACAAATAAAGAAGTTCCCACCAGCACCCCCTAGATGTGCTATAAGTTTATACATTGTGAGAGTTATAAATTTATGTGTAGTTTTTCTCTCAAGAATCTTCAGGTGAATGTGGACAGGTCTAGCAATTTCCTTCTGGCCAGTAATTCATATGACCTTTCTCCACATACTTAATAAACACCAGAGTTATCATTCCTTTCTCTCAGGTGCTTCCAGGGGTTTGCATTTGAGCATCCTGCATTCACCTCCAACCTAGCAGCCTTAAAGTCATACTCATCATCTCCTCTCTAAAATGGTTACTTTGCCTGACACCCTCCCCCAATTTCCCCAGCTCGAAATCCTCCACTGTTCCCCATTTCCTGCAACATAAATATCCAACAGTTTAGCCCAGAGAGCATGATGTAGATGAATGTGACTAGACTTTGAGTCACATATTTCTGGATTCAAATCTGCCTCTAACACTTGGGCGAGATAATTAACCTCTGTGGAACTCCAAGAGAAGATAACAGTGCCTGTATATATGAAGTAATTGCTATAAACCAATTAAGTAGCATACAGTTTTGCATTCCTTCATTTGGCCTATTTTTTGTTGAGTATCAGCTTTATACCAGGCAATGTGCTTGGTTCTAGGGACAGAAAACCCTTTCCCTTTGAGTTTATAGTGTATCATTTGATAAATGCTCAGTAATTGAGGCTATTAGCCAGCAGTAATTATTATCTTCTATTCAAAGCTATCCCAGTCTGGTTTAACCCAGCTTTCTGGCATTACTACCCTCCTCTCCACTCTCCTCCCAATAAACTGGTCTGTGTATGGGCCCTACACATACCTTGTGCCTTCTGGTCTCTATACTTTATTCGACTTGACTTCTATTAGCCTATACCTTGTGCTTTCTGGTCTCTATACTTTATTCAACTTGACTTCTACTAACCTAGATGGTCTTTCTCTTTACTTTCCATCCATTTAAATCCTTTTTGCTCTTCAAGGACCAGCTGGCCCCCTTAAAGTCATTCTAGATCGTTTTAGAGAGCAATTCTTTCCTCCTCCTGTGAAATTTGTAACAGTGGTTCTCACTATTGAGCAAGATAAAAATTACCAAGGGATCTTGATCATGCAATTCCCAGCCCCCATTCCCTCACACTAAGTTATACTTCAGACCACACAGTGCTGAGATCAAAAGTATAGGCTTTGAAAACATGCAAAGTAACATCCATGGCAGAAATTACTTCTAATCTCCCACTGAAAATTCCAGGTCTAGGGATTTGAGGGGAGTTTGGTTGTGTCCACCAGGGCTGCTCAGAGGGGCACAACACAGACAGAATCCTAAGATTAAAGCCTCATGTTAGTAGGATAGAGTCAAAATCAAGTACAGCACAGCCAGGAAGGAATCTACACAGAAAAATGCAAGGGCCCACACATGAGAAGCCATTCCATCAGCTTGAAGAACTAGGCCAGTGGTTCTCAAAGTGAGGTTCCTCAGACCAGTGGTATTAGCATCACTGGGAACTTGTTAGAAATGCACATTGAGTCCCTTCCAGACCTAACTGAATCAGCAACTGTGGGAGTGAGTCCAGCAGTCTGTACTTTATCAAACTCTCCAGGTGATTCTGATGCACACTAAAGTTTGAGAACCACTAGATTAACCACGTGGGAGGTTGGATAATGCTGAGCTAGGTATTAGGAGTAGTATGTTGGTCAATGACTTGTTAATAGAGTTCTACATAGCCTTATATTCATATTCATGGTCATATGATATGATGACCTGATAGGATGGGAGAATGTTTCCAAATCATCAGGGCTATGCTGGGCACCCAAAGTATGGCTTTCTTTTAACCATAGAGTGAGGCTAGCCTAGCCTCATTACAGCCACCTATCATTATCTCTGACCTCCAAGGTCCAATAAGAGCTCAACCGGCCAGGTATCTGTGGCTCCCTGCCTCCTCACAAGCAGGAAGTAGAAGTAGTCCATGACTACTGCCTGGGTGAGAGAATCACAATGCACACTTTGTATTTGACATGGACACAGAAGTCAAACTACCTACCTACCTGCTGGCCTTTATGCTTGGGTCCTCAGTGTCAGTTTTCTCTGACATCAGGAAGAGGATAAAGGGCAGTGACAGGGAAGAGTGGAGGCTAAATGCTCCTGATCTTCATACTTGGTTTGGCACAGCCTTCTTTGTTGGCATGACCCTGAATATGACCATCCTTTTTTGTCTCCAGCTTTCCATGATTGAAGGTCTAGATATCTTGCCTAACACTGTGAAGCCTTCCTTCACAGAAGGCTTCATGTGTCACCCAGCCTTGCCCCTCCATTAGAACCCCTAAATATTTGATACTTCTCAGACTGGACTTGAATTTGCTTCTTAAACCTTGAACTTGTGATTCTGGATTTGGACTGTTACCCTTCTGTAATTTTCATCCATTTGAATTTTAGCTCCATCCTGCTTACTGTTTTCTGCAGGAGTTCCCAATATGCTGCCCACAAGCACCATGCTATTTACAGCATCTCACATATCACATTAAACCAAACCAAACCCATTGCCATCAAGTCAATTTCAACTCATAGGAACCCTATTGGACAGAGTAGAACTGCCCCATAGAGTTTCCAAGGCTATAATCCTTATGGAGGCAGACTGCCACATCTTTCTCCTGTGGGGCCAGGGTATGGGTTCGAACTGCCATCTTTTAGTTAGCAGCTGAGCACTTAACCACTACATCACCAGGGCTCCACATAGTACATGGTAGCTGATAAATTTCTACTTCTGTTTCTCCAGGCAGTAGCTATATAACCAATGGGAAAACTTTAAAATCAGGTTACCGGGATATCCATTTGTTTATTCAGGAATAAAAAGAGGTTACTGATAGGATTATTCTGAAATATTACATCTTTCACAGGGAACTTATTTTTTAAAACACACACACACACAAATAAGTGTTGGACAGCTGTTACACTCATGAAAACTGAACAGATGTTAACATTTTAGAATATTATGGCCAGTAAGAGTTTAAATAAAATTTTAATGATTTCAAAAGTTAAGAGGTTTTTAATTTATTATAGTTTTATTTTATTCTGAGGTAAAAAGAATAAGGTATTAGAAAGATTATTTTTTTTCTAGACTATCATAGTGCACAATGGTTAACATTCCATTATGCTCAGTGTAAAAATGTAAACTAATTATTACTGAAACTCAGTATTCTAGAGAATGTCACGTGCAGTATGTGGTTGTTATTCTGACATCCACAACATTTATAAGGGTATAACAACCTGACAGGCCATTCTGGAGTTGTGCTGAACAAAACATATTGAAATATTTTACTTCCACAAGGTAATGAACGTGTATGAAACATGTAAACAGTCCCTGCTCTGACAATTTACTAATGAAGCCAAACATTAGGGTTGTAAAACATCGTGGAAAGGGAATTGATTCATCTCTGAAAGAAATATGCATGAGGAGACAATTTTGATATACGGCTAAAAATAATTCTAGTGAATGTGCCATTACGGAAAAGAAGATGCTCTTTTTCCAAAAACAGCTTAAACCAGTTGCTGTCAATTCTAATTCATGGTGACCCCGCATGTGTGTCAGAATAAAAGTATGCTTCATAGGATTTTCAGTGGTTGATTTTTCATAAGTAGGTCACCAGGGCTTTCTTCCAAGGTGCCTCTGGGTGGACTTGAACCTCCAACCTTCTGGTTAGCAGCCCGGCACATTTACTGTTTGCACCATCCAGAGACTCCAATAAATCCTTGTTGTTGTTGTTGTTGTTGTTGTTGTCAGGTGCTGTCAAGTCAGTTCTAACTCAGAGCGACCCGATGTACAACAGAACAAAACACTGCCTGGTCCTGCACCATCTTCACAATCATTCCTATGTTTGAGCTCACTGTGTCAATCCATCTCTTTGAGGGTCTTCCTCTTTTTTGCTGACCCTCTACTTGACCAAGCATAATGTCCTTATCCAGGGACTTGTCCCTCCTGAAAACATGTCCAAAATAAGTGAAACAAAGTCTCACCATTGTAGCATTCTGGCTGTACTTCTTCCAAGACAGATTTGTTTGTTCTTCTGGCAGTCCATAGTATATTCAATATACTTCACCAATACTATAATTCAAAGGCATCAACTCTTCTTTAATCTTCCTTATTCATTGTCCAGCTTTTGCATGCATATGAGGCAATTGAAAAATTCCATGGCTTGGGTCTGGCACAACTTAGTCCTCAAAGTGTCATTTTGCTTTTTACCATTTTAAAGAGGTCTTTTGCAGCAGATTTGCCCAATGCAATACGTCATTTGATTTCTTGAGTGCTGCTTCTCTAGGCGTTGACTGTGGATCCAGATAAAATGAAATCCTTGACAACTTCAATATTTTCTCAATTTATCATGCTGTTACTTATTGGTCCAGTTGTGAGGATTTTTGTTTTCTGTATGTTGAGGTGTCATCCATACTGAAGGGTGATCCAATAGAATGCAGAAATTAATAAAAACTTAGAGTGTTTTAAACATGCCAAGAACTCTCTCTTCCTTCCCTTGTCCCTTTCTATTTCTCTATCTCTATGAAACTACACTAAGGCACAACCTTAAGGCCATTCTGATAAATTTTGTTATTGATTGTCATGTAGATATAATAAAAATTCCAGGAAGACTTCTACAGTGAGTTTTCAAAATTTTTATTAAAACTGAAGTTATTCTATAATTTGATTGTAAACACAGATTGCTCATACATGCTTCATTTTTTGAGTAGGCATAATGTTCACTCTTGTGCAACTTCAAAAAACCATAGTAACAAATCAGTAAATAATATCTGAGGCAATATATTTTTTGAAACTGGAAATATGTCATACAGTATCTAACTGGTTCCATTAATGAAGTAAATATAATCTATCAGAATCCTGCATGAAAAACAGAACTGTGCAACTGACACAATGACAGGGTCATTGTGGATTTTTTTATGACAACATTATCAAGATTTTCATGGTACCTCTAATATGCTTTGAGAACACACTGAGTTGATGTATCGTTATCTCAGTTCTTTCAGAGGTTGGAGAACATGTTTTACCATCTCCCATGCTGTGAATTTTGCAACTCTGATGTACATTTCTAAAGAGCATTTTGAATCTGGTGGCTGATTGCAAAACTATTTTGCTTTCAGCTTTTAAATATTAATCATGCAGACTGGAGATAAACATATATATATATATAACTCTGGTTCACAGTAAGCAAGCAAAAAGGTGATTTATTGGAGGCTGCAAGGGTGTCTGGTGCAGAATGAGGAAGTGGGCTGTAGAAATGTCCTGGGAACAAGTATGTGTGCTCTCTTCCTCTCTCATCTTTGCTTCCCTCTGAGCACTGGTGTCATTCTTTCCTTTCTCTCCAGACCATACTCTTCCACTTCCGTCTCCATGGTGGTAAATGGACACCAATCCCAGCTCCCAAGCTTACACCTCCTCTCCTCAGAGAACAGCCTGACTCTGGACTCCCACAAGTCACCAGTACCCTTGGGAAGGAGGCCATTGGACCAGCTTGGATCATGTGTCTGTCCCTGGACCAATCAGTTGTGACCAGGGGGCAGGGTACATTATCCAAATATGTTTGCTCCTGTATGAAAATGTGACAGAGAAAGAAGTGAGGAGAAGGACAGTTCCCGGACAAAAGAGTACTTGGAGAGTAATCCATACGGGGAGAGTCGTACATAAAGCATCCACTACAGTGTGCTAATTTGATCACATTCCAGAAAACCATTCAGAAGCTATGGCTGGAGAGCCATATAATTAATGGGGGCAACCGAGGCAGAAATTGGAGTGATGGCGATTGAAGGAGAGACTGCCTCACTGTGTCAGCTATATAGGCTAAGCAATAATTTCAATCTCAGGTTTTCATCACAATTGGCTCTTTTTGCATCCTACTTTCAACTTGACAGTCAGAGTTATCCTGACATATCAGATCATGTCACTCCCCTACTTAAAACCCTCAAATAGCTTCCCTTCTTACTCAGAGTGAAAGCCTGCCATGATTTTGCCCCTACTAACGTCTCAAGAAAAGGAGCCCTGGTGGTGCAACGGTTATGCTCTCAGCTGCTAATCAAAAGGTTGGCAGTTCAAACCCACCCAGCTGCAATGTGGAAGAAAGCCCTCGTGATCTGCTCCCATAGAGATTATAGCCAACAAAACCCTATAGGGCAGTTCTACTTTATCACATGGTGTCACTGTGAATCAAAAATCAACTTGAAGGCACCCAACAGCAACAACCTGTCTAGAAGCATCCCTCACCTTCTGTCCTTTGCTCATCCATCCAACCAACGGTGACCTTCCCAGTTTATCAGCTAGGCACATTTCTACCTCAGAGCCTTTGTACTTGCTCTTCCATCTGACTGGAATATTGTTTGCCCCCCTCGGGTCTTTTCTTAAAATTCCACCTTATCAGTGAGGACTTGCCTAATCACCTGTTTGAAAATGTGATACCCCCCTATATTTCCCTCTGTCACATCTTCTTATATACCAATCTCTACATATTCTATTTATTTTCTTTATGGATATCTTCACCCACTAGTATAATATACCCATGAGAGCTATGGATTTCACCGTTGTATGCTCAGTGCCTAGAACAGTGCCAGATACAAAGAAGATCTACAATAAATATTTGTTGAATAAATGTATGAATGTATATTTCATAGGCATCACCTAATGATAAGGAAAAAAACAATGGAATGCATGTTTATGAACAGTATGGCCCAGCTACTATAGTAGATGTTTCAAATGCTCTATTTATGAGAAATCTAAGATAAAACCAATGAGTAAGAGATTTCCCCCTCTTACATTTGGGATTACGGAAGCCCAAAAAGTGAAGTCTCTTGTCCAGGCAGGTAAGTATTGGAAATGGCATGTGAACCTATGCCAGTCTGACCGACACTTTCCAAAAACACATGCCCTTTCCACACTTTTTGTGGCTAATTCTTCTCTTCTTTTCCCTCTTGTCCTACGTTTGCTTCTTCCTCCTCTTCCTTTATATGTTCTCCTCCTCCTCCTCTTTATAATTTTCATTTTATGCAAAATATTTCCCGCTTACTCAGAGTATATGTTTTCTTTAACTTTGCACAAAGTAATTCTGAGTCTTTCCTTAATTACTTTAACCAACTCAAAGTTTTTGAAGAAAAGCAGCATCAACAATAACATGCCTTTGATAACATTCCCTGCCTTTCCAGCTCTGTTCTCACTTTTCTATGTAAATCTTACTGTAGTTGGAATGGAAGTCCATTGAAGAGAAAGGAATGCAGACCCCAAGCTTCATTTCTGTCAAATTCCTTGGTTACACCGTAACACACTACTTTGTTTAATATACAAATCAGTAATAAGACAGCTGTCTGTAGAGAGTCCCATCTGAAACCCCATCGGTAACACCAGGCTAGGTTAGATAATATTTTTCAGTAATAACTTAGTTAACTAGCTTTTAACTCTGTTGTTGTGTACCTTCAAGTCCGTTCTGACTCACAGTGACCCTATAGGACAGAGTAGAACTGCCCCGTAGGATTTCCTAGGCTGTAACCTTTATAGGGTCACTATGAATAGGAATCGACTAGATAGCAAGGGATTTGTTTGTTTGTTTGTTTTCTGGTTAATCTTTATGGGAGCAGATCTCTAGATCTTTTCTCCCGCAGAGCTGCTGGGTAGGTTCAAACTCCCAACCTTTTGGTGGGCAGTGGAGTGCTTAACCATTGTGACACCAGGGCTCCTTGCATTGAACTCTAGACCCACATTTTTTATCTATTTTATATGCAGTGGAAGTATTTGCGCATAGTCCTTAAGTTATTCTGAAGATTGATCCCATTTGAGAGGTTAAGATAGGCAAAGTTAGAGAGATTTTCTAATCAATTATTTTTCTTTTAAAAGTAACTTTTAATTTTTAAAATAACATTAGGTTTTTGAAAAATAACAATTATTTTTCGACACCCCTGGAAGAACTATTTTTATCCAGAAATGAAGCATTTGATGCTTTTAAACTGCAACTGGAAGTGTTCACAAGCAAATTAAATTAAATAAGCTATTCATCTATGATAAAGTGACTTTATGATTTATATCCTGAATAATAGCATCATATCTCCCTGGATCAACAGAGATTAATGAAGTTCTGTTGTGCTCAGATGCATCAACTCCTAAGTAACTGACTCAAGTTTACTTGCTTTATTTAATTCATCACGCTCAAGGCAACTTAGTATTTTAAGAAATGATGACCATGCTAAATAGTGAAGCCCAAGAATTTGGTCCTAATATTGAGTAGAGATGTGTAAAATAAATATTTACTACAAGTGAGTGAGCAGCCAAAAAGTTAAAATCTTTTCTCTAGTCCCCTGTGTTAGAACAGCTCAAAAAAATTTTTCCCTGTGATTTTACATTTTGAAGGTGAAAACAAGAGTTATCTTTTTAGATGGCATCAAATGTCCATCAACAGATGAATGGATAAACAAAAAGTGGTACACCACTCCCAGAGGTCACCTTTAAGCCAAATAATGTTATTGTTGTTAGGTGCCACTGAGTCGGTTCCTACTCATAGTGACCCTATATTCAACAGAACGAAACACTGCCTGGTCCTGTGCCATCCTCACAATCTTTGCAATGCTTCAGTCCATTGTTGCAGCCACTGTGTCAATCCATCTTGTTGAGGGCCTTCCTCTTTTTCGCTGGCCCTCCACTTTACCAAGCATGATGTCCTTCTTCAGGAACTGGTCCCTCCTGATAAGATGTCCACATGTCCAAAGTACGTGAGAGGAAGTCTTGCCATCCTTACTTCTAAGGAGCATTCTGGTTGTACTTCTTCCAAGACAGATTTGAAGCCAAATAATAGATTGCCTTATAAAATAAATAATATCACCCATGAGTAATGTGCTCCTTTAAACAATCAACTATATGAGACCAAAGGGTCAACATTTACCCAAAAGCAAAAATGAGAAGGCAAGGAGTGGCAGAGAAGCTAGATCAATGGAAACAATAAACAGAATGGAAATAATGAGAATGCTGACACATTGTGAAAATTGTAGCCAACGTCACAGATCAATTTGTATAAAAATTGTTAAATGAGAACCTAATTTGCCATGTAAACTTTCACCTAAAACACAACAAAGAAATATACATTTTTAATGTTGCTTTGAGAGTTTTGTCTTTCTCACAAAAGCTTAAGGCATGAAAGCTTTAAAATCAGAGCTAGCTGCACCTAGGGTTGGGTTCACCATCTGAAACTGTCATTCGGGCTTTCTCTCTGTCATATCCTGGCTCAGCTCTCCGAGGTTGCCTTTCTTGACAGGGGCAAGATGGCTGCCAGCTGTTCCAGGCTTATCGCCTAACTCTAAAATGTTCTAGAATTATGTCTCATTGCCTTTGAGTCTCTTGGCTTGGTCACATGTACCCAATCCAGACTCTGGGGAAAGTTCTTCAGGCAAAGAGTGATTCCCTGAGTAAAACCAGGGTATTGTTATTTCCAAAAAGGGAAGAAGTTTGAGTAAATGAAAACAAGAGGAACCCAACTGATTGCCCCATCAGTGCTTATAAGTCACTATTTGACAGGAAGAGATGGAAAAGATGATATTGCTTCCTGTTCGGAGAGAAGGTCTTATCTCTTGCCTAGCAGACAGAAATTTTGGCTTCTCAGCGTATGTCTGCACACACACACATACATACACACAGATGCAATAGCGGTAGCAGCAGTTAACTTCAGGTAACATAAAATGCAGCGCAAGTTGGTAAAGGTAAGTGTAAGATTTTAGAAGAAAACATTAACTGGCTGAAGGACATATTGCGAATCTCTCGTTTATTATATTACACTACACTTATTACAGCTTTAAATCTACGTATATATTCCTAGGTTAAGTGTTTCATAACTCACTCCATATAACTTATTCACACTGATTCTTTTAAAATTAACTACTCTGAAGTTCCAGTAAAAGATTCCATCCAAGTAATTTTGAACTAGAAATATCTGGCTCTACACGGACCCCAGTTGTCAACCAGAAGTCACTATTCTGGAATCCAGGAAGAGACCAGCCTTGAGTGTGTTACCAGCACAATTATGCACATCTATATTCTCAGTGGACTCTGTAGGTAACAGAAACGGTTAAAGCACTCAAATGCTAACCAAAAGGTTGGCAGTTTGAGTCCACCCAGAAGCACCTTGAAAGAAAGGCTTATCTACTTCCAAAAAAATCAACCATTGAAAACCCCATGGAGCACAGTTCTACTCGGACATACATGGGGTTGTCATGAGTCAGAGTCGACGCAATGGCAACTGGTAATAATAAATGTTTTCTGTATATCTCCTCCTATGCTGCTCCTTGTTTTATTTCCTCAGTGAGGCCAGAAAAATAATAGGGTAGAAGAATTAGCACAGATTGAGTTAACAAGGTTAGGCCAGACAAGCTTGAACTGGAGAGATTTAACTGAAAGAGTCACAGTTTTAGAGACTTCTAAACTCTCCAAGTATTTTAATTTTGTTTGTGTCATTGCTGATTGCACACGCTGCTGGAGTATGGTGATTCAGTGGATTTTTAAGACCACTGAGACTACAACCATGGCCCTAGGCAATTTGCTAATTTTACCTTTGTCATCCCCCTTCAAGGAGCCCTGTTGCTGGTAGCACAGTGGTTAAGCACTTGGCTGATAACAGAAAGGTAAGCAGTTCGAACCCACCAGCTGCTCTATGGGGAGAAAGATGTGGTAGTCTGCCTCTGTAAAGATTTACAGCCTTGGAAACCCTTTGAGGTTGTACTTCTCTGTCCTATAGGGTCGCTATGAATTGAAATTGACTCAACAGGCAACAGGTTTGGGTTTTGTTGTTTATTCCCTTTCAACTTTGTAATAAAACTAGGAAAAAAAGAGAAAAAAACCCTCATTTTTTATTTCTGACCTTTTACCCTCTTAGATGTTTAGTCTACTCTGGAGCTGTCCAACATTTCTTCTTTCCCCAGTTCTGACCTTTAGCTTCCTTGTTGATCAAATCAAAATTCTATTCCCAACTAGCCTTACATTTCCTTATAGTTTATATTAAATGGGAACTAAACAAAAGGAATAACTTTCAAAGGAGACTTTTCATTTAAGAGTTTACTAACTCAATGACATCTGCCAATGGTGGGATTTGGGAAGCAGCTATTTTTGAGTAGGCAACTCTATTCCTATCCACCAGTTATCTGTCGGGGAATAAAATATGTAGAGTTGGCCCATAACACTTTAGTAACTAGCATTTTGCCCCAACGATCTCAGTAACAGAGAAATGGTCCCTTGGATAAAGAGCGTGTCTTGATTTTTCACAATGCGTAAGAAAGGTCATTGAAATTGCATACAAAAATTCATTAATTCTGTTTGATTCATGGTCCTAAGTAACTGTGACATTTTCCCTAATAATATTTATTCCAGGTATTGGATGTGATTGTCTTGGCAAAAACAGAGTTTACAGCCACTTAGCAGAAAATGTTAATTTTTACTCTAACATTGCAGTTGAAGAAATGTAGACCATCTGGGCCAGGACTATAAGAAATTTTTCAGTTCAATTATAGTGATATCCATAGCAGCTTTAAAATTCTGTTATGAACTGCACATCAATGTTGAAACATTTTATTTTTATATTCATACAAATGTTTTAATTCATATTGCATTAATTTTTAAAAGTATCTAAGCAATAAATGTAGGCATACTGCAGTTTGCTTTCAGTCAAACTGATCAATACTTTTCTAAATAAGTGCTCTATGGAATACTGCTTAAATAGCACTTATTTCTTTTAAAATTATAGGTTTTCAAAATATTGGAAAGCTGTTTACGTATTATTGTCCCAGTGATTTATGAGTGATAGATATTTGAAAAGTAATTTAAAAATTCCATCTTGCTACATAAATATATATACGTACACACACACACATTTGAATATATGGCCCAAACACAGGGTCTTCAGATGTCCTCTCTTCAAATTCTTTTCTGTATTTCCACCTCACAATAGTGTTTTACACTCGAGCTTATTCAGATGCTGCAAATAACTACTGCTACAAAAAATATATATGCTACAAATGGCCTTTCATATCTTTCACATAAATTTTTAGATCAAACAGTCTCTGTAATGTAATTAGCATATCAGAAGAACTGGTCATGTTCAAATTCAAATTACCTTCTGCTTGTTTCCTATTTCATTAGCAGAACTGAAATTAACCAAAATGAAACAATCGCTCACTAGGACTTTTTCCTATTAACACTGTAATCCCACCCTAGTCTGTTGTATATTTACTAAGGTTCTGTTTTCACCTGTAGGAACACTGGTGGTGCAGTGGTTAAGCACTCAGCTGCTAACTGAAAGATCTGAGGTTTGAACCCACTAGCTGCTCCACAGGAGAAAGGTGTGGCACTCTGCTTTCGTAAAGATTACAGACTTGGAAACCCTATGGGGCAGTTCTACTCTGTCCTATAGGATCACTATAAGTTGGCATTGACTCAACAATGGGTTTGGTTTTGGTTTTGGTTTATACCTATGAGCAGTAGACTATTTTGAATAAATCTGATGGATCGATGACTATAAATTGTTTTGACCAAATTGGTCAATTGTTTTAAATGATCCATCAATTCATTCAAAGTGCTGGATTTCATAGCTGTATTTAGACACAGTTTAACATGAGATAAACTTCTTAATAAAAAAATTAATGAAGTGAAGCAATGAATCACTGACACCTTATCATTCTGTGTTTGTCAGAAAAAGAAAGATAGGATTTAAACATCTCCACCTTGTTAACAGACACATTGTACTAATAAAGGGGCAAGATGGGCAAATCCCACCTTTACTGCTAACTATGTGGTATCATCATGAATCCAAAGTCCACCTGTAAGTGGATCCAGTCCTCACCTTCCCATGTCTCCATTATCATTTTTGCCAGCTACACCTGTGGCACATTCTCATCCCTGGCTACCTGAGCTAGGTCAAAACATGTAAGTTAGAGGGACTCTGTCCTTCCAACTGCCAAATAAGGCAGGCACCACCCCCTGCTGGCTTATTGGCATTGTGGGTTCATTAATGCTCTAGAATGGTTCACAGAATTCATGAAGAATATTACCATACTTACAGTTACCCGTTTATTATAACTAGAAAGTTACAAACAAAGGGACACATCAGGCAGGGTTCGGTAGAGGTTGTGGCACAGGCCCTCCATTGTCCCCAGAGATGTGCCACCCTCTCCTGTGGGTGGATGTTTTCACCAGTTTAGGAAGCCCATTGAACTTCCGTGTTCGTGGCTTTTATTGGCATTATTGCACAGTCGTGACTGGGGTCTTATTGCTGATTGATCAATTCACTGAATATACATGACTGAATTGTGTCCCCCTCCCTTCCTGAAGTTAGTTGCCAGGTGTGGTCTGTGAACCCCCCCCCACACACACACACTCATTTGCACACATTTAACTGTTGCCTGGCTACTTTAGAAAACAAAGGCACCTTGATTTCTGGAGATATTTCAAGCGCCATCTTTTAAAAAACCAAAGACAAAGGCCAAATCAAAGTCTTTGTCTCTCTCCCTCTCTCTCTCTCTCTCTCTCTCTCTCTCTCTCTCACACACACACACACACACACACACACAGAATTTGATATTACAAAGCACTGTCTGAACTCTCATCTCTATAGATATATCAAGCTAGGTATGAAGTATGGCATATTTAAAAAGGAAAAAAAGGCAGGTAAGTATGTAAAGCAGATGGTTGTAAAAGTAAAACTTAGCTACAGTGTTTATAGACAGTATCCAAGAAATATCTGAAACATTTTTCAAGAAGAATGAGTACATTTGTCAAAAATTATTCCTTTGCAATTACTCTGAAACATCTTTTCTGTCCTGTGCCATAACAATACTTTGATTTATTTTGGATGCTGACTATATAAAGATCATCAATGATATAATCTTGCATGATGCCTGAAGACAAGCACATTAAGACTGCTTCTGCATGTTAAAATACGTAGTTAAAAAAATTGAAGAATTCAATAGACAGACAGATACTTTCAAATAGTCGGGTACTTGGTATATATTCTTAACAGACACAAATTTCCACAAAAAACAAATTTTAATTTTTCTTAGAGACGCTTTTATGTCAGATGCCCACATTCTTAAAACACTATCTAGAGATGACTGCAACATTTATTACAGCAGATTAGCTTTGAGTAGTATTTTTTAAGGAAGTATATAAGACTTTAGAAATCTAAGTGAGTGCTTTCCCTAAAACATTGTTGCCCTATAAAGCTATGCCTTTCTTTTTTTTTTTATTGTACTTCAGGTGAAGGCTTACAGAACAAATAGTTTCTCATGAAACAGTAGTACA
>NW_004443999.1:4915787-4917259 GCF_000243295.1 Trichechus manatus latirostris
CTCCTGTTTTTCTTTTGTCAGTCTGGCCAGTGGTTTGTCTATTTTGTTCTTTCAAAGAACCAACTTTTGGTTTTGTTGATTCTTTTATGGCTTTTTTTTAATGATGGCTAAATTGCTGTAAAATATTTATGCACTTGTAGAATTATCTTCAAGGCTTTTTTTTTTTTTTTTGTTAAATCACGTAGAGATTGGCATGACCCAACTTCTTCAACTCCTGTATTTACCCAACTTGATTCAAAATTTTGGCTTTTTCTAAATATCATATTCAGCATCAATGTACCAAGATTTTTCTATTGCTGAGTCTATTTCAAAGACACTTAAGGCAATTTTAAAAGTGTAATTTCAAAAACATCTTGAGCAAGAAGGTTGCAATTAAGAATGTGGCCCCAGTCAGGTGACTAAATTAGGAAACTACCGTTTATCATTTGGATTTTAGAATCCTATACAAGTTTTTCTTTTTTTTTTTTTTTTTCATCTCTTCCAGTGCTTTATAGCCTCATCTCAAAATAAAGGGTGATCTAAAGCATTAAAAAAATGGAATTTCAACTCTATATGGATCAAGAACATCAGACTCATAAACTAACTTTGCTTGCAATCCCCACAAATTGGTCTTTCTACATGGCTCTTACCAGGTCACAGATGCAAATGTGAGACCAAATAAATAAAGTCCAATTCCCTTATTCAATTGCACAAACTGAGTAAAAGCGAGGAATAGGAAATTAGATGAGCCCTTATGTTAATGAGTAAAAAGAAATGTATGTGAGCATGTAAGATAGTGGATAAATTGAATAGACCCTGGTTTTTTAAATAATCCTTTCATTTACTTACTCTAATTACTATCTAACCTTCAGAAAGTAAAGAACACCGTTTGTTTGTCTAGTAAGTATAGGCTTCATCTATGTTCAAAGCATTTTTCTTCAGTGCTCTATTGCATAGCACTCTTTCTTGTGTTAGAGAAATAATGAAGCCCTCCTCTGGATTACTACCAGAAGAAAATTTGCTCTACAAATTTCCAACAAAAAGTAGATATTTAAAAGTTTTGAAAGCAGTCACAAGAAGGAAAATATTTGGACATAAGCTGTTTGTAAACCTGTCACCAGAGTCAATAGCATAATAGTTGTCTTTTTTATTGATGGCAACATAATGGCTAACTTCTGATATTTTTATGTCAAAATTTGGAATATTTTAGTTCCTAGTATATATGTAGTAGATACTTGTTAATTTAATGGACATGAAATATCCTCAGGCCTTTGAACCAAAAGTTTGCAGAAAAAATAGAAGTAGACTCTTTTGGATTTAAAATATTTTGATTTCACTACTAGCAAACTGACTAGTGTTCAGACTCTTTTTTTTTTTTTTTAATATTTTATTGTACTTCAGGTGAAGGCTTACAGAACAAATAGTTTCTCATGAAACAGTAGTACACATGCTGTTTTATGACATTGGTTAACAACCCCACAACATATTAACCC
>NW_004443999.1:4919174-4967220 GCF_000243295.1 Trichechus manatus latirostris
TGAACTTTATAGTTTTAGGCTTTATATTCAGGTCTTTGATCCATTTTGAAGTAGTTTTTGTATACGGTGTGAGGTATGGGTCCTGTTTCATTTTTTTGCCAATGGATATCAGTTTTGCCAGCTGTTCGGACTCTTTATTTTCCTCCTCTGAGAGTTCTCTTCTGTCAGGAAAATGCATTTTCTCTCATGTCATTTGTAGAAAAAGAGAAAATAAATGAGAGGTAAAGGAAGTGGGTTCCTATGTGTGTCAGCTCAATCTGGGTGGTTAACAGAAAGACAGATGTCATACCTACATACTTGGTTTTCCCAACTTTTCAATTAAGGAGATTTTGGACCAGATGATCTCTATAGTATCATGCTTCCAGTGCTTGTATTTTTAGGATTCTGTGAAATATTTGAAATGACAACAGCAAATGAACAAACCAAGAATTTCCATGAAGAAACAAATTCTTCCTTGTATTGTAGATCAGGCTGAAAACACAACCAGTGATTCATAATGGATTCAGAAGATGGTGCCCCGTAAAGGCCCGATCAAGTTAAAGAACAGTTACAGATTCATGCTATATACTACATCACAAGAATGCATACAGTCTGAGATTACTCAGTAATTTTCATGGCTCACGTGAAGATACATGATTGTCTGGATTTGTTAACCTTTTAATTTGAAAGGCAGATTAGCAGAGGGATTGAGATTGAATTCTGTCATCGAGCTGCTTGGGTTCAAACCCTAGCTCTGCCAATTACTAGCTGTGTAAGAAGTTAGGCAAAATATTTATGTCTCTGTGCCTCCGTTTCTTTATATGTATGGAGATAATAAAAATTATACCTACTGAGGTGGTTGTTATGAGAATTAAAGGAACTAATATATATGAAATACTTAGTACAGTACCTGGAACCCGGAAAACATTGTATAAGTATTAGTCAGATTTCCCAGTCTAGCATTTACCCTCTTACAATTCTCTATAAACTTTGAGTGCTGGATGAATACATTTGCATATTTTTCTGAGTGCCATTATCAATGACTTGTAAGTAGGACTGAATAATTTTCATTAAACCAAAAGTTGGGAATAATCAAAATGAGCTCCAGTTGCTGTCTTAAAAGGCATGCCTTCTGCACGTAGTCAAGCAAGAACAGTGAAATACCATCCAACTTTGGCATGAGCTCTTCTCTTTACATTTTTACAAGAAATTAGTTTTGAGCCTTACATGAGGGTTAATTCTCAGTCTGAAGATATTAAAATATTGTATGAACAGAGGTCACATGTCAACGTGTTAGTTTGATCCATTCAATATTAGAAAAATTCTTGGAAAAGCTTAGTATTGTTTAATGGAAATTCACATAAATATCTTGATTTTCAGCTTCTTTTGGAAGAAGGGAAGACCTGGAAGCATATCCCATGACAGCAATCAGCTAGAGTTGAGCTGAGGTGCCCCCTTTTAAAGTGGAGAAGCAGTCTCCAAAATGTCATACTCCCCACCATTTTGCAGATGATGAAACAGAAGCATGGATATATTAAATGCTTGCTAGGGATCAAAGAGAAAGAAGTCCCTGGGTGGCACTAACTGGACGGTTTGCAGCTCCAATCCACCCAGAGGCTCCTGGAAAGAAAGGCCTGGTGATCTGCTTCTGAGCGATCATAGCCATTGAAAACCTTACGGAGTGCAGCTCTACTCTGAAACACGTGGTTCTCCATGAATCTGTATCAACTCAATGGCAATCGGTTGGTTAGAGGGTCAAAGAACTTGTGATGGTAGAGTCCAGGTGAGAACCAGGCTGACAGATGCACAGGTGTACTGTAGCTCCACTCCAGTCTGATGCTTCCCCTTTTGTAGGAGACAGCATGAGTCCCTCCTTAAGTGCCCAGGCAAGGAAAGGCCACTTCATTCTCTCTAAGTCAACCTATGCTTGTGGAGTTTCTATATGTGTTAGGCCTTCAAAGAACATAGGGACAGTGTTATTCGCAGTGGCAACATTTCAAAGTACTGCTTACTATGAGTGGGATAAACCTATGGCCCAAACTTCTAATCAAAGCATCAGTTGTTTGAATATTAAACAATATTATTTATTTATAGCTCTGCTGTTTTCATAGTATTAACGGAGTATATCTCCAAGTCTTGCAAATTAAAAAAAAAATTAAATATCTGTTTCTTGAGTCCATTATTGACACAAAAACACTGAAACTAACAAGAGGAGAAGGAATGAATGAATGAAGGCAAAGATCAAATTGTACATTTTTTTCAGAGTTGTGTTTAATCACACTAGAATCACTTGCGTAAGAAAACTTCCAATTTCTCTGCCAATTTCCATTTACAACTTAAAAAAAAGAAAATATTGCTGCCATTTGTTTTCTGCCTAGAAACAATTCCTTATTTTGGGCAATGTTTAGCACCAGCTATAAAAATGAAGCTTTTTGATAGCATTAAGTGAATACTTTTTTTTTTTTTTAATTTAAATTGTAACTCATTCAGTTTCACGTTAGTGTCGACAATGCTAGAATTTTGGGGGAAAATATAATAAGCTCATACATTTTGTTTTTTATTGTGTTGTTTGGACCACTTAATTTACCACTGAAGACAGAAAAAGTCTCCTTTTCTAACTTAATGGGTTTTTTTGTTTGGTTGTTTTTGCTACCTAACTATGCTTTTCTCAGAGAGACACAAATAAATTGACTGGAATTTTCCTGATTCTTAAGAGACCAAATGAAGTCTGGGGTTAATGGTTTTTAGATAATATACAACTTTACATTAAAAAAAAATAGTATACTAAGTTTTCCCCTAGGGTATAATGTTCTCTGTCTGTGAATACATATTATGTTTCAACTTGTCTTATACATGAAAGCAATAATATGTTTTACTTTAAAAGTAAACTTTTATTGCTTTTTTCTTCTTACAAGAGCAACGTACACTTGCAATATATGCAGAAAAAATAATAGAAAATATAGATCATGACTTTTTAAGGCACAAAAACAACTATAATACCATCACCCAGAAACAACTGGTGGGAACATCGACCAGTGGGAAAATGAACTAGTGAGAACACCTCTTTCAAAGCCTTTTCTCATTCACTTTCTCTCACACCCTATAGTCTATTTTATGTATCTCTAATATCTGGAATTTTTCTTTTACTTAAAAAAGATCCTGATCTATCTTTCCTCCATACATACAGAACCTGTTTGGCAGTTGTATAAGGCTCCACTGTATAGTTTTCAATGTAATTTATTTAAATAATCCTTTATAAATGGACATTTGGGTTATTTCCAATTGTTTGCTAATATAAGCCCTATTAAAAAGAACAGAATTGTATGCATATCTGCATCCACCTGTTAAATTATTTTCTTAAGATAATTTCCTTGATGCGGATTTGTGCATGAAAGAACATGTACATTTTAAATTTGATACAAATTCTAAATTGCAAAGAAAGTTTATATCTGCCAAGAGTACATTAGTGTACCAGTTTCCTCTCCCTCCTTCTCTATCTGTCTCTCTCTTTCTCTTCACAGCACTACTGGGCATTACTCTTTTAATCTCATTGATGAAGAATGACTCCTTTTAATTTGCATCTCCTTGATTATCATTGCAACTGAGCATCTTATGTAAATGTTTCCAATTCTTCTTTGAGAATTTTGCAAATGCAAAACCTGTTCATATTTTCTTCCATTGAGGTATTCTTTGCATTATCTATTTGAAAGAGTGCTATAAAGGCTTCTAGTATTAAGACTTTGACCCCTGCTTACCTCCTTGGTGTCATCATCTCTGATCTCACCAAGAATATATTTTATTTAAGTTAAGCTGTTGTTTATCTTAACTTTTTGTAGTGGTAGGCATTTTCCCTGGTTATTGCTCAGATGGCACCCACTTTTAAGCAGCTATCTGTCCTCATAGGTGGTCAGACTTATACCTAGAAGGGGAAACACACTAAGCAAGTAAGCAAATAGGTAAATAACATAGTTTTACAGTGTGTCAATGCTTCTGAGGAAAAGAAAGAAATAAAATTGTGTCTCCCAAAAGGACATGTTGAAGTCCTACCCCTGGTACCTGTGAACATGACCTTCTTTGGAAACAGGGTCTTTGAAGATGTTATCAGGTAACATGAGGCCATACAGAAGCAGAAAGAGTCCTAATCCCATCTTAGTGATGTCTTATTTAAAAAAAAAAACCAGATATAGAAGCAGAGAGATAGAGGAAGGATGACCACGTGAGGATGGAAGCTGATGTAGCTGTAAACCAAAGAATGTCAAGGATTGCCAGGAACCACCAGAAACTAGGAGAGAGACATGGTACAGTTTCTTTTTCAGAGCTTTAGAAAGAATCAACACGACTGATACCCTGATTTGGACTTCTAGCCTCTAGAACTTTGAGAATAAATGATGCTGGATTGGAGTTGGATCCTTTTGCTCTAAAATATATTCTTAGGACAGCTGGAGACACTTGATTGGGGTCTCTGGGTGAAGGGTATAAGAGAGTTTCTGCCTGCTATGGCCACCTTTTTTATATGTTTGAAGTCTTTTCTAAACAATCATTATTTTTAAATCACCCACTTTATGGTATTTTGTTACGGCAGCTCTAAAAAAGTAAGACATCATCTAGTCCTATTGAGTCATAATCTGCATTTTTATAAGATTATATGCATATAAAGTTGGGCTGTTGGGAAGGAGTAATTGAATCTAATCATGAGGAAACATCAGACAAATTCAAACTGAGGGGCATGTTACAAGGTAACGGATCTGAAATCTTCAAAAACATCAAAGTCATCAATAAGGGTCATGGAAGGCTGTGGAGCTGTTTTAGGTTAAAGAAAAAGAAAGATAACTAAGTACAATGCATGATTCTGGGATGGGCTTGTATCCTTTTGCTCTAATAGATATTCCTGGGACAGGTGGTGAACTTGAAAGGAGTCTCTCGATGAAGGGTATATGGGAGTTTCTTTCTGTTGTGGCCATCTTTTTTATATGATTGAAGTCCTTTTAAAAAAAAAAAATTGCTGCTATAGTGGTTAAGAGCAATGGCTGCTAACCAAAAAGCCAGCGGTTCAAATCCACCAGGTGCCCCTTGGAAACCATATGGGCCAGTTCTTCTCTGTCCCATAGGGTCACTATGAGTAGGAATCGACACGACAGCAATGGGTTTTGTCTTTTTTTTTGGATGGACTATTTGCATGCAGTGTTGAGACATATGTGGCTGAGCTAAGGGAGGGATTTTTAGAGGGGTTTCACTTCAATCCAAGGCACACTAAGTATTGTAGAACCTCAGCTAGTGGGCAACAAAGCCTTCCCAGGAGCACCAGCTGCTCTGCAGGTCTCCCTTACATTCTGCTCTTGGTTGTGTCCCAGGCAGGGAAGTGGGAGTCTTACCAAGTGTCAGGGCCTTAGCAAGAGAAAAACTCAAGCAGACGGGGGAGTTCCTGTGGCATTCATTCCCAGAAAAAAGCGTGATAAGAAAACACCATAGAAACATGTTTACACCATAGAAACATTTAGGTTCCTTTTCCCTCCAGTTCATTTTTTCCATCAATGACTATACTACATAAGGTTAAAAACTTTTTACCTGACTTTTTTTGTATTTGTAGAAATTCATGTTAGGGCACTCTCTGAGGTATATTTCCAAAGAACAAAAACAGTTCTCTGTAACTATAAATGGCGTGATTTACTCAACACGCTTAAAGAATCCATGAGCACGTTTGTCCTTTGCCCAATGTGAGTGAAGATCTCATTCTCTGAAAAGGCTGCAACCCGGTAGTGTTGACTTGAAAACCCTAGCGTAGGTAACAGGGATCAGGTGGTATTACGTCATGAAAACGAAGGGCAGATACTTCTTATAAATTATTAACAGAGTTGAAGTTATCTCAAGGTTAACTTACCATTCACCAAGTTACAGTTGTATGAAACTTAAGTTCCTACACTGAAGATCAAATTCCAAGAGATTTTATCTCATGTGAGTAATAAAAATGCTTCCAAAAAGCACTTATTCTTTATTCCATTGGAGAATATGATTTTGGTCCCCAAATGCATGGATTGAAGAAGTAAATACCGCTCCATCAAAATCATGCATGTATTACTCACAAGTTGAGACAATCTTGATATATACAAGATAGTGGGCTCATTTTTTCAAGTGGTTTTACTGTAGAGCATCTGATTTAGCTGCTTCATCATGACCCATTGTGATAAAAACGAATGATGTATTCAGTCCACTTGATTTGCTGGCAAGCCGTGGGATTTCCTTCACAGATATGAAACACTTAGCTGCAGCTAGGTTTTGTTTTTTATGCCCACATCCTGTGCTCCGGGGAGAGTCACAGTTTTTGAGATATGTTGACAGAGCAGATAAGCAATGTGTGCTCAGCCTTAGGTCAAGGGCTGGAAACGGCATGGCTGATATCTGAATCATCTGCTTAACTCAGAGCCCATCTTTTCTTAGGGAGATGAAGCCTGGTGGGACATGGAGACTATTGTGTGTTGCCTTGTAGGGGGCATATGAAACTTTGATTACAGGAGCAGTATCTCCTTTAATCTCCTGCTCTTGCTATTCACTTTGATTTCAAGTGTACACAAGCATTGAATATCCATATGAAAAATGAAGAAACACAGGATCTCTAACACTTACGGACACTGTTATTTCTTTCCCATTCATATTTGTTAAGAGCTTAAATTTATGCCTGATTTTAAAGTTATAATTACAGGAATTATCACAATAATGATTCTTTAGTTCAAGCTCTTTATTGTTAGGCCTAAATAACTTGAATGTTAAAGAGCATACTTTTCTTTTCCTCAGTCAGTTGAAACGTTTCTCCAGTGTTTCTTCCAATGTGACCTGCGCACGTAAAATGTCTTAGGTATAAGGCTGCATTCACCAGTGTGCGCCTGAAGAAAAATAAACCCATTTCTAAGACTTCTATCAAAGAAAGGGAGAAATTAAGAGAGAATGAAGCAGTGGCTGATAGGGCATATTTTTATCACTACCAATGCTTGTTGGTATTAGTTGGTATTGAGTCCACTCTGACTCATGGTGACGCCATAAACAGCAGAACAAAATGTTACCCAGTCCTGCTCCATCTTCATGACTGTTGGTATGCTAGAGTCACATTGTTGCAGCCGCTGGGTATTTTGAGCTCCTTCCAACCTAGGGACCTCATCTTCTAGCACTATATCAGACAATGTTCTGTTGTAATCCATAGAGTTTTTATTGGTTAACTTTTGGAAGTAGAGTGCCAGGCCTTTCTTCTTAGTCTGTCTTAGTCTGGAAGCTCTGCTGAAACGTGTCCACCATGGGTGACCCTGCTGGTATTTTAAATACTAGTGGCGTAGCTTCCAGCATCATAGCAACATGCAAGCCACCACAGTAAGTCAAACTGACAGATGGGTGGTGAACTACCAAGGCAGTCTCTGCTTATTCAATATCTTTTGAAATTATTTTAAAAGATATTTTACATTTGTTTACTCCTAATGTTTCTAAAATTGCTTGCTTAACTAGTTATTAACAGACACTGGTGGTCTCTGTATTTAGAAAATAAACTTTGTACTGAAATAATGACATTAGAAATATTATTTATTTTAAGAATCTGTGGCTTTTTAATAATTGATTAATATGATTCCTAACACTATTGCAAGGTATCTGCAGATTGAGATTCTTACAATAAAAAATGTGTGTATCTCACAAGCCCTGTCCATGTGCTTCATTTTGGATACTTTTAGTCACTGTGAAGCAAATATGAGTTTCCCTGGAGTCTGTGGGAGCAATTGACAACTAATACTAAACTGTGATTTTTCTTGGGTTGCATCTCATGGTCTCAAAGGAAATTTCACGTTCATTTATTTACAAAACTCACATCAAAAGAGTATTTATTTATCTTTGAGCAGAAGATAGTAGCTTTTTTATAGTCATCCGCTCCTCAGTTAGGAACTTAACATTGTCCCTCTATTTGCTAGACCCAGGGGCAAGAAGAAGTCACCAGGTATTGCTCACGCAATCGATGAATCAATGAGCAGCGGTAATCCCAATTTCCATCAGCTGCCCAAAGCTATACCATTTAAACATACTATCTACAGAAAAATCAGCATTCATTTTGTATACTCATTGTGGAAACGGTATAATATTTCACTATTCCATAACACAGGCTGATTAAGTTTACCAAGCCATTCAAGACAAGTTGCTTCCTTCTAACACCTCTTTATAGGCATTCCTGAAGACCTTAGCTTTCTCTCAGACCTTACAATCCGGTAGGGTAGGGTTGAAAACACAAATGAACCTGAAATTACGGAGATGTTACATGATAGATTCAACATAGAGTTTGTTATTTACTAGTTTTCAGAAAAAGACTATTTGAGAAGGCAAGATTTGACCTGAGGCTACAGGAATACGTATAGCATTTGAACTGTTTGAGGTGAGTGGTTCAGTACTCCAGAAGGGATAGGCAACCTGAATAACGATATTAAAGTCATGAATTTGTTCTACTCAGTCTTTAAGAAAATTCATCTGATTGGTGTGCAGAATTTACATTAGAGATTACTGGATAAGAAACATTATAGATTGTGAAAGTGAGGCAGAAATGTATATTTAATGTAGAAATTAAGAAACAAAATTTTGAGAAATGGGACATGATACAAACACACACACACACATACACACACACACACACATACATTAAGCTAACTAAAAGAAACCATACTCAAAAGGTTACATAATGTATGATTCAATTTATATTGCATTCTTGTAAAGGCAAAGCTATAGAGACAGTAAAGAGATCAGTGGTTGCCTGAGGCTGGAGTGGGGGAACGCAGTGGGCGTGAGAGAACAGTTCTATATCCTGACTATGGTGGTGATCAAATGACTGTATATATTCACCAAAACTTGTACACTAAAATAGGTGAATTTTAGTATATGTAAAATATCCTTAAAAAATAGAACAAATCCTATTTAAGAGCATATTTTAGGTGAAAATTGAAATAAAGACAGGAGCAAATAAAAGGAAGAATTGTTAAAATTTAATGCCTCAACGTATGAATCTCAGATAATTTGAAAATTTCAAACTTATGAAGTAAGAGAATATAAATAAAATATAAATATATGTATCAGGAATCTATATATAATTTTCTATCATAGTATCTTTCAGCTGTAAAATGGCACAGCTAGATTAGCTGTAAAATGATACAGGATGTTTTGTTAGTTACTATCAAAATGAGGTGGTTAAGCGGAAACATGAGTCATTAACATCGTATTTAAAACGTTAACTTCTAGTAAAAATAACATTCCAAAAATTATAAAATTATAGGTAGTCCCCAGATTATGAATGAGTTCTTTGCCTAAATCAAATTTGTACAAAAATTGGAACAGTTAGGTACAGTTCATATCTAACATCAGTGAGTCAAATGTTTGTTTTATTTTATATAGTACATAGTGTACCTTTCTATGCATAAAAAACATGAAAGAAACACTTCTAGGTACACTAAAATATCTTCAGCATAGTGATACAACAATAATAATGTTTTGATGTGCGTTGCAAAGTAGCACTCGTTTGTTATTACAAACCATTGTATATACCTCAAATTTTTAATATAATAGGCTTTACAGGGTTGGTTCATAATGAGTTGTACGTAACTCAGATGTCTGTAACCCAGTTACTGCCTGTACATCAATACTAACCTGCTTAATATCAGAAATCAAACATTTGAAATTGATTAAAAGCAAAAATGAGTAGGCTTGAGCAAATACAATTGCCTAGTTATAAAGTCCATTCTGAAATGTCAGAGCACATTTTGAGATTTAGTAAAATCAACTGGCATTTAATTTTAATTTATGCTTTAAATCATATGTAATGTCAACATTCAGGAAAAAAAAGTCTCTGAACATTTTTATGGGCGCTGACTTTGAGGACAAGCCTTTTCTCAAGGGTGAAACTTTTCTTTCAGGATCGGGCAACTGGCAGAAGGGTTACGTAAGCTGTATGTAAGTCCTCATCTTTTTGCCCTGGCAACATAAGCTGCTCTGGAACTTGGGGCTTTCCAGGAGTGACCACAATAACTTGACTCATAGCATTAAACCCCAGTCACTGAAAAAACTAGCTAATTTCTGAAGTCTGTCAACATGCATATTATTTGACAGTCAACTACAGAAACCGCCCATCTTAAAATAGTGAACGCGCATCAGTAACGATACCTTTGAGTTTAAGTTATCACTGTCGTATCCTGTTAGTGATGTTTTCGTAGTTTTGTTCATAAACACTCATTGGGAATTGATCAAGTTCTCCAGGCACTTGATCTGCACTTTAACCCACAGGTACCTTGAGTAATATAACACTTTATGCTGGCAGAGGGCAAGCTGTGAAAACCACCCATGTCTGAGCTAGGGGAAAAGAGAGTTCAGAAAAGAAATGAGACATAAAAAAAATTGCCTTATTACTTTATATCACCTTGGGGACTATCATCTATCTCTGAACATAGGAACACATGGTACTTAGTCTTAATCTTTTAGATCTTTTTCTTGTCCCCAACGCGTTTGTAGTTTTTCAAAATAAGAGTTAATTTTGCATTCATTAAGTGCTAAGCATTGCAGAAAACTAAAGCCAGAGGAGTTTCCCTAAGAATGAAAGTAAGATAGCCTATTAGAGCAAAAAATTAGTTACACTTCCATTATTCGATTATAAATATTTGAATTTTGTTAACTGTTTCTACCATAACTTCTCTATAGTCCTTTGTATTCATCTAGATAGGCTCTGTAATGCTGTGGAAACAATCTCCACAACTGAGCATTTCCTTTCTTACTCAATTCTAAGCCAGGCCATCTTCCAGGCAGCTGTCCTCCAGGTGCTGGCCCAGCATTCCCAGCAACTGTGATCTCGAGGCATCTCCACTTCAACCCAGGCTTCCGTGATCACTAAGTCAGAGTGGAGCAATGTGTACCAGCTTGTAAATGTTTTCTCCTGGAAGTAACATACTATCACCCCTGTTCATATTTCCTTGGCCTAAACTGATCACATCCTGCTGCTGTCGAGTCAATTTCAACTCATAGCAATCCTATAGGACACAGTAGAACCGCCCCATAAGGTTTCCAAGGCTGTAAATCTTTATAGAAGCAGACCGCCCCGTCTTAATTCCGCAGAGAGGCTTGTGGGTTTGAACCACTGACCTTTTAGCTAGCAGCCGAGCACTTAACCACTGCACCACCAGGGCTCCTTACAGATCATATAACCAATCCAAATGTCAAAGTGTAAGAAATTATAAAAAATTATTTATGCGGAAGTAGAGAAGAACTGGATGTTGGGGAACATAAATTTCTACTACAGTCAGCCATAGGTCAAGATGCTACATGTGTTAACTTGTTCAAACAAAGCCTATAAACTAGTGAATATGTTTTTTTAAAGAATTTGTTTATGATTGATCATGCAGTTCTTTTCTGACAAAACTAAATCAGTTTATTCTTTCTAATTTACAGTCAAAAATAGTAAAATTATTGTCACATGTACACATAAACACACACACATTACAAAACTTCCAGTTTTAAGATGGTGCACTAGAAACCAAGATGAATACACAGTTAAATCTCTCACCTCACTAAATCCATGAAAATAATAGAAAAAAATGTAAAAAGTAATAAAAATCTAGCTATGCTCAAAAACGACAAGAAGGAACTTCAGTAAGGCAGAAATCACGAAGAACCGCTAAGAGTGGGAAAGTCAAAAGAAAGCTAAGATGCTAAGGCCACAATGGAAAGATGAAACCCAGGGTCCCTACAAGAACTTATCCTAAAAAAAAGATAGTCAATAGGGCAATTAGTACATAATAGAATCTATTGAGTGAAAATTTCCCAATTATAAACCTTTCAAATTAGCTTTCCAATAAATCTGTATTTTCTTTTGTGCTTTTCCCAATTTCTAGCAGAAAATTGTGATATTATTATTTAGGAACTATTTATTCCCTCCCACCTGGCCTCCATGGGAGGACTATATTTCCTGGCCCACTGTTGTTGGGCTGGGCCACATGACTTGTTTTGGCCAATGATGCATGTGAGCAAGTGACATCAATTTCAAGTGAGGCCGTATGAAACATTGTTCACTTTGTCCATATGGTTGCTTCCGACATCCACCATCTGAATATACCCTACATAGCTGCCACTCCTTTAGCCTGGTCCTCAGAATGGTACCTATGGAGCAGATCACATGCCTCAGGGTCCCAGGAGCACAAGAGGCTTACAGAATTGAACCTAACCTGCAGCCTGGAGCCCAGAACTTGGAGCACTGCCAACACCCGTCAAGTTGCACCCAACCCACAGACCAGTGAGTAAGAGACTAAGCACAGGTTTAAGCCTGAGTTTTGGAATAATTAATTATAGTGCATTAGTGCAGTAAAAGCTTATCTAATGCAAAAGTCAAAAGTAAGAGTTTGGTAAACAAAATATCTGGGGCCAAAAATGTTTGAAAATGGTTAAGTAAATGTAAGTCAATTATAAAATAATTATAACACAATTGCCCGTTTATTGAGCATTTACCTACATGCTAGAGAGTGTTTGACACTTAAAAAATTAAATAAAAATATTACTAAATAGATCCTACATGAAGTTCTTGAAAAATGGAGCTATCTTTCTTTAATTGTTACGTAGAGTAACTTCCTGGCCATGTACAGATAATGATATCTCTGATTATGCTGATTTTTAAACAGTTTAGAAAAGTTAGGTCAAGTATTAAGAATTTAAATAATCATAATTTTATTTCATTTTTCTAACTGTCCAGCTCTTCAGCATTTATATAAATTGAAGTTTCGAGAAAATCCATCTGCAAATATTATTGAAAATACACCGTGTGAAAGTAGACAAAAATCTTCACAATATAAATGGAAGAACAAGTGCCCACCATGTACCCTGCACTGAGTGACCTGGAGTTGGAGAGGCAGGGGGTAAATAAAGAAGAGGATGCTGTCCTTCCTCTAAGTGGTTTATATTTAAGCCTCATTCTATGTTTCTTCTTTTTGTTTAGACAGATTTGTGGAGGTATAATTGACATAAAACACACTGTACATGAGATAAAGTGTATAACTGATAAGTTTTAACATATTAATGTACCCATGAAACCATCATCATAATCAAGATACTGAACATATTCATCAGCCCCCAAATTTCCTCCTGACCGTTTATAATCCCTCCCACATTCCCCATTCACTTTTGGCAAAACTAAACTTTTCTGTATGTCAGCTACATTGCAAGGCCTGTCATGTAGCAGGTTGTCAATAAACGGGGCTGAACGAAAGTGAATACTAGGGAATCCAATGCTTATATATATATTCACATTCATAATCATATTTATATTGATTTTATTTATTTAAGAAACCAGACTATCCAAGCGTGTTTCAGGCATGCAACCCAATGAATTAGTTATTATTATCCTTCCTTTTATATAAAAGAGCACACAGGAGGTTACAGAGGTTATAGAACTTTTCTGAGCTAATGCTTGTCTGGAATGAAAGTCAGAACCTCATAATGTTTGCAGGGGCTCACTAAATACCCACTGAATTCATGACTAAAAAAAATCTGAAAAACTTTCTGAGTTCCCCCACCCTGCAACTGTAAACTCTCTGAGATTGGAATCATGTATTTCATGTGAACTTTTATCCCCAGTATCTAGTTCATTACTTTTACATATTTGGTGTTTATAAATGTTAGCTGAAACTAATGATTTTCTTACTGAGAAAATTAATACTCATTGGAATCTAGATTTATTACTTTTCAATTGGCCTTCCCCACTCTTCCTCATCCACTTAAGTCACTCCCCCAGGAATAGTCATTCGCTATTGGGGGAGGAGATACATACGTAGAGATGTTCACTCGATCCCTATATTTCAACCTAATATCCACCCTGGTATTTTTGTAGTTTCTGGTGTCTCTAGACACTGAACTCTCCAGGAGTTCTGTGAGTGAATTCAGCTCACTGTCCTTGATGCCCCCAGTGCAGGGACTTCCTGTCCCTCCACTCTGCTCAGGCAGTTAGCACACTTCCATCTGTTTGCCAAAGTCAAAATATCTCTCATATTTTTTTGCTTCCTATTGTCTTTATAAGGAGCCCTGGTGATGCAGTGGTTAAGTGCTTGGCTGCTAACCAAAAGGTCAGCAGTTTGAACCCACCAGGCCCTCATGGGAGAAAGATGTGGCAGTCGGCTTCCGTAAAGATGACAGCCTTAGAAACTCTATGGGGCAGTTCTACTCTGTCCTATAGGGTCACTACGAGTCGAGACGGAATCGACTCGACAGCATCTTTATGAGTTAATGCTTTTCTAATTTCTTCCTTTTCATATGCTGAACTTCTGGGATGGAGAGAAAATAAACATGCCATGTTCAATAGTACAAAATCTAGGTAACATTTAGATCATTGATTGGCAAATAGAAATGAATGGAGGATATGAGTTGTCGTGTTTGGCACACAGAAATGAACTAAGGACATGAGCTGCCACGCTGACTTTTTTGTCATACATAATTATATTTCCTCATCTATAGAATGAGTGAAGTAAGCTACAGATGTTCTGGGAACAGTAATTCTGGGAGATGTTAAATAAGAGTATTATGAGTAAAGAAATTTTATTGTCAAATTACTATGGATGAGACAGGTAAAATAAGAGCAAAGAGGTTTCATTATTGCAGAGACTTTAATGTGTTAGTGCTAATTGTGGATTTTCAGAGGTAGTAGCAGAAGCAGCATTTGGCAAAGTGGTCTGACCATGGAACGCTTTTTACACACACACAAAATTATAAATGCCTCTCAGATGTAGGGTTCCTTGGAGGAAATTTTAGGAAGTTCTAACCTAGATGATCACTTGCAAATTTTGAGTTTCTGTGACTCCAAATTATGTAGCAAGGACATGTAAGGAATTACTTTTGATAATAATTTTCTTATTTCTAGTGGCTTAATAGATTAAATGAAGAAGATGTTAACCTTTGATATAAGAAAAAGATATATCTATACATATATACTTACATATATAAACATGTGTATGTACAATGAATATTTTATTTAGAAGTTTATAACAGAAGTTTTTAAAATGGATAATAGTTTTATGTTTATAGTAATAGTCTCAAGCAGGAAAAGGTAAGGAATCTTAAAAACACTAGCAGTTAGTAAGAGAAAGAAGATTTCAAATTGTGATGGCCAGTGTTAAAAGACCTTATTGGAAGAATCATTAAATCCAAGTTTGGATCACTTATTTTCTGATTGTTACAAATCCAGTTTTGCCACTAACGAGTTGAGGAAAGGCTGAGGGTACACAGCATCCTTCTCTGCTACAAATACTTCATTTATCATAAATCTACTGGGCCATAAAGTACAAGAAGCACAACTGCTTTGTTTGGAACCTGGAGTAATTGGAGACCCTGGCAGGTAACTCAGTAATTGACTTAGAGCCACTTATACAATATACCAAGTATTAGAAGCTGTATCTATTTGATTAATTGAAGTTATCATTTGATTAAGTTTATAGATATTCACTGTCATGCTTACAGAACCATCCGTCTTCTACACTGGTCAATGTAAAGAATCTATGGAGCTGTGACAGGAATCACCACCCTTGTGTCATTCAAGTTCTTAATGGTGGCGCTAATCTATGCAATTCTTTCAGAGATGGACTATTCTGTTGGATATATATTTTTCAGCTAGTAGGCATAGCTTCAGGCTTTCCAACTTCACCTTTCTATCATATTATCCCTTAATCTATGTTGTTGTTGGGTACCCTCAAGTCGGTTCTGACTCATAGTGACCCTATGTACAACAGAATGAAACACTGCCCAGTCCTCCACCATCCTCAAAATCGTTGCTACGTTTGAGCCCATTTTTGCAGCCATTCTGTCAATCCATCTCTTTGAGGGTCTTCCTCTTTTGCATTGATCTTCTACTTTACCAAGCATGATGTCCTTCTCCAGGGACTGGTCCCTCCTAATAACATGTCCAGAGTATGTAAGACAAAGTCTTGCCACCCTCACTTCTAAGGAGCATTCCGGCTGTACTTCTTCCAAGACAGATTTGTTTGTTCTTCTGGCAGTCCATAGCATGTTCAATATTCTTTGTCAATACCATAATTCAAAGGCATCAATTCTTCTTTAGTCTTCCTTGTTTAGTTTTTCTTATTCACACTACATGATTATTTTTTTAAACTATCTTTCAAGTTCTAAGAAATAGTGTCTTAGTAGGGGTGTCTTAATAAGGAAGCTTCCATTATAATTATGTGAAACATGGTATATTCTATTTTTATCATCAGTATGGTGAAGGTTCATAAGCCCATAATGAATTTCTAATAAATATGTTTAAGTGTTCTGTTTCCAAAGTGACATGAAAATTCAAAACATTATTCTCATGTTTACTTTGCCATTTTTTTTATACCTTAATCTATAGGTCAGGGAAAAAAATGTCAAGTAGACATAAGAATAATGTTTTGAGTTTTCTTGTCATTTGAACAAAAGAGTATTTGGCAGGGAAAGACATATTTGCCTGAAATTACTTCAATGTTAGGTTGGATGCCTGGAAAAATTACCTGATAGTTGGTTGAAAGGCTGGCAAAGGAATTTGAGAATGACTTAATAATTATCTCTAAGTCCGTTACATCACAATTTGAAGTGTTGGATATTTTTCAGTTAAAAAGCAGCAAAGGTTGTCAACAAAGAATACTGTTTTTTGGTAACATCTTTTGAGATAATGAAGGAATCACCATGTACTAATGGTGGTAGGCACACATGAAATTTCATTTTGTATTTAGCTCACTGTAAAGGTAGCAAGAAAACAAATATAATTGCATATTTCACATGTGCTTATATATGGCTATATTTATTCACACATGTAATTATATATGTTGGTATATGGCTATGTGTGTATACATGCATGTGTGTTTGTGTGTATGTATACACATGCCATAATGACTTTCCTATGCATTTAGTTTTGTTATTAATATGGATTTCCATCTCTTGATCAATTTGAGAAATTTAACAAACAATTTTGTAATAGTAATTTTGTCCATAATCATACCTACAGCATTTTGTTTTTCTTATAAAAGGGTTTAATACCATTCATAGGCAGAATCATGGCATACTCACACTCTGCTACTGTGGCTTCTTGTTAAAGCAGGTTTGTATAAAGGCCGTAGGCAAACATTACTCATGAGACCATTTGTGCTTTTCCTGGAAGAAAGAATTAAACTAACTTACAGCATTGTCCGTGTAAGGCCCCCGTTTATCTTCATTTCATATTCTAAGAAACTGAAGCAAAAAGGTTAGAAGTGACAAGGTTAAGACCTCACCGTAGAGTAGAGAAGCTCTAGATATAATTGAATGAACAAGTCCAGTTTAATAAATTAATACCTTAAACAGGTCTTAATGTGCTACACATTTAAAGCAATTTCCTTAGGAGAAAGTCACTTAAACATATATACTTCTTGAAGTCACATCTTTGAAAGTGGTTAAGAAAACTCGCATGACCTGGGAATCTAGTCTTGTGACATATTAGTCAGACTTTGGGGTTTCCTCAAACTGGGGAGGGGTTGATTTTTATTTGTGATGAGACAGACTCCACTTGGACTGAAGTAAGTGGAGGCACACCCATGCATGACTTCCTGCAAACCCTTCCCTGCAATGTCAGGAGAAGACCTAGTTAGGAAACCTCTGACCTCATCAGCATAGGATTCAAGTTAAGAGAGAAGACGGCAATTTTAAAGAGGAATTTGAAGGATGAAAGGCCTTATTTTGACCAAAATGTTAATGGCTCATACCACAAAGGAAAGAGAGAAGAAACCAAATGTAGCTGTTTAAAGCTTAAAAATATTCATTTAAGAGTACCTTGTGTCGTGTTCCCTGCTGTATCCCCAGTGACTAACAGATTCCAGGGCACAAGTTATTTAATAAATGTTTGTTGAATGAATAAATGATTGTGCAAACCCCTCAGATCTGCCTCCATTCTCCAGCCCAAATTCACTTTCTCCACTATTTATGGAGTAGTATATTAACATATACAACCATGTTAATTAATTGTAATGTTTTCCCTACTAAACAAATGTCCTGTTTATGCATATTTTAAGGCTATTTTAATATTAATTTTATTTTTGATTAAGATAATATATTCTCATAGTTTTTTTTAAAACAAAATGGTGTTAAAGTTCTTATAAAGTAGAACAGATCTCCTCCTAGGACACAGTATCAATCTCCACAGGCAAACGTTTTGACTCTTTTAGTGGTTTCTTATTGTACTTACTTCCATATTTTAAATTATTTGCTTTTTCTGTTTTTTATTTATTTAGCAATTTTACATATTATTTATTGACTTTATGTTAAAATATTTGAGGATTGGTTATCTTGTACACATATATACACAGACAGTCTCTCATATTGCTGTCTCTTTCTCTATTCCTACCCTCCATATGTAGTTATCTCATAGTTTAGGCTTCATTCTCTTGTCCGTGTTCCCATTATTTCAGTTATACCCACACCTGTGCCAAGTGGTAACCAGCTGCCATCAAATCGATTCCAACTCATGGTGACCTCATGTGTGTCAAAGTAGAGCTGTGCTCCATAGAGTTTTCAATGGTTGATTTTTTGGAAGTAGATTACCAGGCCTTTCTTCCAAGGTACTTCCTGGTACACCATCATTATGTTCCTTTTCTCTCACAACTTTATGTTTTCTCTGGAGTTAATAATATCCTTTTAAAAATATGTTTACTATACTTTGTACCTACTGCGAATTACTCACAAATGCCCCAAATGATCTATCAAACTATAATAGTTAAAACAGTCTAACCGATGTAACAAACAATACCAAAAATCTCCATGGCTTTATACAATATAAGTTTCTTTCTCATGCCACAGTCCAATATTTGTCAGCTGGGGTTTCTATGCTATATGGTCATACAGGGCCGTAAACTCTTTTTATCTAAACTCGAACTCGTTGGCATCAAGTCATTTCCAACTCATAGAGATGAACTGCCCCATAGGGTTTCCAAGGCTATAATTCCTTACGGAAGCAGACTGCCACATCTTTCTCCCACTGAGGGGCTGGTGGGTTAGAACCTCTGAAGTTTTGGTTAGCGGCCGAGTACTTTAACCACTGCACCACCAGGGCTCCTTTTTTTTCATCTAGGACCTTTAATATGGTCTAGGAGCTCAAAGCTCTGCCCTGATTATTTGCAGCTGAATAGTAACAAGGGAAGAGAGAAAGCATGGAGGAGCTCCTAAGTCATTTTATGGGAATGACCTGGGAGTAGTATCCGTCACTTCTGTCCATGTTCTGTGGCTAAAACTCAGTCACATGCCTCCCCATCTCCTCAGCTGCAGAGGCCTAAGAAATGTAATGTAGTGGAGTGCTCCAGATAAAGAGAAGAACCTAGAATCTGATGTGGACTGCCAGTCGTTACAGAAAACAATTTATCAATAATTTTTCTAAATTCACATGTACATCAAATAATCTATCGGTTTCAGTTTCTATCTTTTTCTTTTTTTTTTTTCCTACAGCCATTCCTACTGCAACCATCCATACTTCTACTTCCTTCTAGGGCCGCATCACAACAGTTGTTCTGCAGAGTTCATTTTACTGTCTCCTACGTTAGACCTGCATTTCCTGGAATCTACCTCTTTCTCTTTCTTGATTTATATGCTTGTTCTTGGAACCCTTCTTTAAAAATGGCACACGGGAAGTATGTATTTTTTGGGTCCTTGCATGTGTGAAAATGCCTTTAATCACACTCGACTGATAATTTAACTGGACATACAGTTCTAAATTAAAAAGAATTTTGTTCTGAAAATTTGAAGACATTCAAAAGACAATGTA
Source organism: Trichechus manatus latirostris (assembly GCF_000243295.1). Taxonomy (NCBI): domain Eukaryota; kingdom Metazoa; phylum Chordata; class Mammalia; order Sirenia; family Trichechidae; genus Trichechus; species Trichechus manatus. The sequence goes on from NW_004443999.1 coordinate 4,938,946, forward strand.
ACTTTTACTCTTTTCCTTATATGTGAGGTGCTTTATGTTATTAGAAGATGTTTTACGTTCTTGTCTTTATTCCTGGGCTTCTAATATTTGGAATGTTGTATCTTTGTGTGTATAAATAATTTTAAAATTTATTCTCCTAGACTTTAGGCAGAACTATTGACCTCAATAGTCCCCGGTCTTCATTTCTGGAATTGTTTTCCATCATTTCATTACTTAATTTTTCCATCCCTTTCTGGATAGGAAAAAAAAAAAAAAACTTTTCTAGAACTTTCTAAGATTCCAATTAGTCAGAAATGTTTTATTCATTCTCCAATTTTTAATTTCTATATCTTTTTGTTCTACTTTCTTGAAGTCTTTTTCAACAATCTTCTAAACCATCTATCATATTTTTAAATTTCTGAGTATAGTTTAACTTTCAAAAGGTTTTTCTTGTATATAAATTTCTTTTCTATTCCTGTCTTGTAGGAGCAGAGATATGAATGCATATGTTCAGTTCATCTTGTTGAGCCACAAATCACTCTAGTTTATCTTCTCTAGAAAATAAACCTCCAGCCTCCTGGAGGCTAGGTTGGGCAGATGAAGAGCTTATGGTTAGTAGATTGCATAGCATGGGGGAAGGGAACTTTGGCTCCAAGCATTTTGTATAAGGGGCCTTCACCTACCACCTATGCCTCCAAAGCCTGGGCCTCCCAGGGTTAGGCAGGGAGAATTGGCTGGCTTCTTATCCTTAACCTCTCCAACAGGCATGCGGTGTGTATATAAATCCTTCCTTCTTCCAAATCAGTGACCAAGCTCCATCTGATTTAGGTTCTTCTCAAAATTCATTGCAATCTGTTGTGTCTGTGATATCTCCTCTCCTTTTTATTTGTCCTTACAGGTTAAGGAGCCCTAGTGGCACAAACAGTTAAGCGTTCAGCTGCTAACCGAAACGTTGGCAACTCAAATCCACCCAGCAGCTCCCGGGAGAAAGACCTGGAGATCTGCTCCCATAAAGATTAAAGCCTAGAAAACCCTGTGGAGCGGTTCTACTCTGTCACATGTGGTCACTATAAATCGAAATCATCTTGATGGCACCTAACAACAACAACGAGTTAATAACTATTTAAAAATTCATTTACTCTTCTGTTCGAGGAGTTTGGAGAAGAAGAGATAAAACACATGTGGTCAATGTTCCATTTTTAACTAGAAGTCTCCCCAGGTAATTTATATATCTGTTTATCTCAGGGCTGTATTTATTGAATTATAATCCTACTGAAGACAGAAATGATGTCTATTTAATTTGTGCTACATAAACTCAGGTACAGGAAGCTTTTTCACATTATGATACATGATGCTGTCACCTTGCTTTCACTGGTTTTCTAGTATCTTTCTATTCTGCTTTACATCTGGTCAAAGTGACTTTTGGGAAGTGGCCAAGCAACATTTTTCTCATGTCCTCCCACTGCCTTCTCCTCCTTGGAACCCCTCTTCCTAGAGGGAGGAAGCATCCCTCCACTCTCAGGGAGCATCACTATGTCACACTAATGGCTCTGAGCCTCTGAACCTGAAAGACAGGACTGTCTGTGGCAAGTGACTCCGGGAGAGCTGTCCCTGCCAGAGTTGACTCTAGGAGACACACTCATCTGGGGAAGAGTGACAAGGAGAGAGGACCATAAAGTGTGTTAGATTGTCTCATGGCAGAAACTTTTTCCAGAAATAATAGGGAGGCGGTACAATGTGGTGACCACCATGAGCTCAGCATTTAGGATCTGATAGGCCTGAGTTCTACCTTTCCTGACCTTCATGATTCTGGGCAATTTGTTAGGACTTTCTCAACCTCAGTTTCCTCACTCTTAAAATAGGGACAATAAAAATAATAGATAGCTTGCCTATTTCAAAGCAATGTTGTGAAAATCAAATGAGATGATCTGTGGGCAAGGGCTTTATAAACTCTATCATATACAGGAAATAATATCTATTAGGATTAAGGTTAGTAAGTGAAGGCATAAACTAGGTAAAGAATACAGATGGTCATTAGATAGCAGAGAGAATGACTTTAAAATTAATAATATATAGAGTGGAATAAATTCAATATTGTTATGTTCTTCCTTTTCGTTCTACCCAGACCTGTGGGCACACACTTGCATGTATAGATATTGCTGATGATGCAAAGTTGATTTACTATAAATATTGATTCCAGCATATGTAATTTGAAAATCTACAACCTGAAACACATATATTTTCTCCTAGTAGATCAGAATTTTTTTTTTTTTTAATGAATTGGACTGAGTCATGGGAGAATGGAGTAGATTAAGCGAACCAAAATAATAACAGCAAACATGTTTGTAGAGCTTACTGTGCGAAGCACTGTTCTATACATTTTACTTAGATAACTCATTTACTCAAAATGACCTAATGAAGGCATTACTGTTATCCCTACTTTAAAAATAAGAACATCGAGGCACAAAAAATTAGAACTTCTTAAGACCAAATGGTCAAAAATTACTCTAAGCAAAGATGAGAAGATAAAGGGGAAGGGAAACTTGAGTAGTAGAAATAGTACAACCAGAACGGAATGATTGAGAATGATGACACATTGTGAAAAATGTAACCAATATCACTGAATAATTTGTGTAGAAATTGTAAAATGGGAACCTGATTTGTTGTGTAAACATTCACCTTAAACACAATAAAATATTATTTTTAAAAAAATTCAAAAAATAGAACTTCCATAATTTCCTAATTAAAAAAACAAACAAACCAAACCCGTTGCCATTGGTCAATTCCAACTCAGATTTCTGTGAGACCCAATGTTTCCTCCAATATCCCAATACATTGTGTTGTTTGATTTTTCTGTTTGTTTCTTTGCTTTGATTTGGCGGGCATTTTGCTCTTCTTTCACCTCCTCTCCACAAAACTGCTCAGGGGGAAGCACCCACCTGATAATGCCAGCACCTCACAAACTAAATCTGTAAGGCACCCGGTCAGAACTGGTCAAACAATTAACATGGAAGAGGCCATCTCATTGTTTACCAGCATAATGCAAACGCCAGGTTTGGACCTTTTTTATTTTTCTTGCAATGGAATAAAGTAACTGCTATTACGGAATTGACTCAATGGCAATGGGTTTGGTTTTTATATATACATATACGTATTCAAGGTCTGTGGGTGGCGCAAACAGTTTGTACTCAGCTATCAACCAAAAAGTTGGCAGTTCAAACCCACCCAGCAGCGCCACAAAGAAAGGCCTGGTGAACTGCTTCCGGTGGAACTCGGTTGTACACTGTAATACGTGAGGTCACCCTGAGTTGGAATTGACTCCATGGCAACAGGTCTGGGTTTGGGTTTTGATTGTATGTATTCAACTTGCATTCTTTAACATCACTCTGTAAACTAGGAATGTCAGAGTATGTCTGAAATGTAACCTCAAAGAGCCAGCCAAGATCTTTGTCTGTTTTGTGGAAGATAGTTCCAGAGTCCCTAGAACAGGGCGTGCACACAGTAGATACTGAATAAATATTTGTTCAACACATATGTGCATTTATTATTTTGATTGACCTCATAGACAGTCTTTATTTACTAACTTGCTGATATCTGAATTTACTAGAAAGCAGCGAAGCATGGTGCTTGTCGTTGGGTTCCATCAAATGGATTCTGACTCATAGGAACCCCATGTGACAGAGGAGAGCTGCCCCATAGGGAGCAGATTGCCAGATCTTTCTCCTGCAGAGCCACTGGGTGGGTTCCAACCGCCAGCTTTTCCAGTTGGCAGCTGGGTGCTTAACCGTTGCACCACCATGAATTCTCCTGATCTCTGAATTGACTTTAGAAAGCAAGGAAGGCTGGTGATACTGATTAATATATTCATATTAATACATCCTAATTTTTTAAATAGAAATTTCTTTCCAGCTCCCCTTTTCTTTCCCCAGGCGCTTCTCTGTTCTCCACTTGGAATTCCTTGCTTTTTCTCTCTAGTTAATAAGGAACCACTTCCCCTCCGAGAGGATAAAGGAGCATTTGAAGCAGTTCCCCTCCCAGTGCCCTGGGCTCTTTGAATCAGAGATGTAGAAGAAAAACCCAGAGAAATAAATGAATAAAAATGAACTCACTGCTAGGGTTTGAAGCCCCACAGTGCGGAGAATGTCACCAAAAGCCAAGTGTGTTTCTCATTCCAGCAGTTGAGTCACCAGCAAGACATGCCTGAGGTGAGCTCCTCACATCCGCGTTGGGGCTGGGAGACACGCCTTCTTCTCACACAAACCTTTCAGATCCCGGCGTCTCAGGCCGGCTGCAAGGGGTGGTGCTACATGCCCTGCCACGTTCCGTCCTGCTGGGCAGGGCCGGGGACAGATCCAGGGTCACAGGTTGGAGATATAGGAGCTATCCTCATGATCATCGTCTTGCAAAGGCAGATGCCGTCCTGCTGCTGGTGTTGAAGGCCAGGAGTTCAAGGCCTCGGGAGAGGGGCAGGAACCCGCTCTGAAATCTGACACCCAGCCCTGTCGGCCGAGGAAACTTCACAGGCTGGCTGGTGAGTGGGGAAGCTGGGCTGTTCTTGTTGGAATGTGTTCCCACCCATCCAGGGAGCTCTCAGCGGCTGCCTGCGAAAGGAAGTGAGACGTGGATGCGATCGGCAGGCCCGGGAGAGGGGGCGCGTCCGCAGGCTGTGCTTGGGACCGGGCTCGTTCCGGGTGGGAGCGCGGTAGACCTGCGGTTTTCTGCAGAAATGCTCGCGAAGGACACGGTGATGTGTGCTGCACAGATACCATCCGAAAACCGTGGCCGGCTGTCTTTGTTTTGGTATGTGCATATCAAACAGCTGCTTAGGACAAAAAACTAGGCACAGCAATGCCGGATGTCCTCCCATCAGTATCTCAAAACCAATAACCAAAACAACAACAACAGTAATAGTAATCATAAATATACCACTACCACTACTAATAACAATAATAATGTGTTTAAGGAAACATGGCATAGGCAAGCCAGGCGAGTGCTAAGACATTTCTTTGCACTTCTTCAAGTGAAATAGCCACTGAGATATCAAGAGTAATTTCGTTTTCCAGTTTTTTGCTCTTACTTCCTATTCTGTCTGATTCAAGTGTTGCAGCTGCTGGGTGTGTGTGTCCGTGCTTGTGTGTGCATGCTGTTCAAGTGATCACAATAAATTAGTGTCCAAGATTTCCTTCCCCACCTAAAAAACATTACCTGATTAAGCACCTCAAAACTAATACCAACAAAACCCACTACCATCGAGTTGATTCCAACTCATAGTGACAGTAGAGGATAGAGTAGAACTACCCCACGGGGTTTCCAAGGAGCACCTGGTGGATTCGAACTGCTGACCTTTTGGTTAGCAGATGAAATATAACTAGCAAAAGCAGAGGCGGTGTTCCTAGGAAAAAGCTATGGTTGGTTAAAGTCAACACACCTGTGGCTTGTTTACCGTCTCTTTATTTAAGATCTAAAATTAAGGGTATAAGATTCCAGTTTTTTAAATGGTACATTATTAAATTAAGCCCTAATTAATAACATGAAGTTTATGAGTCATTAGCAACAGAATTGTTATTTAATATAATATAGCCATACCTATTGATTTAATTCTGTTTAAAAGGAAAATATGGACTGTTTTCAGCATTTACTTAAATGTGTTATATATAAATGCACATTTATTTATGTATCTTTTACATACACTTATATATAAGTTTATTTATTTATATTTATGTACACATATATACACACTTATATAAATATAAATTTATGTATATATACATACATACTCAGTAATAGTTATATGTCATATGCAGGATTTTATAGTTCTAAACTTTGAAAAGCTGACAGAAATGTTGGACTTCAGCATTATGTCCTGAGGTATTTAATTTTATTGAATTTTCAAGCTACTATAAAGTCCAGATCATAATTATCAATTGAGAGCCATACATGTCTCATGTCATTACTCCCCAAATAGTTATTTTTCATAGTTTCCCAATGTAATCCTCTACCCAGATGGGATTAGCCTTTTTTGAAGGCAAAAGGGGATTCTTACAGATGATCAAAAAAGGGTAATTTTGACAGTTTAATATTCATGAGGCTTTTCTGCTTAAGAACTGATTATGGACACCATAGAATATCACCATCATTGCTTTCGAAAGGAAAACAAAACATTTCAGATGAAACTGGATGAGCCTGTTCTCAGAGCTGCCAAGATGGGATAAAGGGAATCTGTCAAATGTAAGCAAACCACAGCTCTCCTTTCTCATAGGCCAGTCTGGAATGGACGTATTTGACCTAATGAGAAAGGTAACCCTGTTGTAATCTATCTTCTCAACTCCTTGGCACACCATGTTATACTAAAATTATCTGCTGGTTTCAGAATTGCTTTTCATTTATTTAACTGTTCTTCTGGAAAGGTGGAAGTGATCCAAAGCCCCAGGTGGCTCAGGACAGAAATCTGTTCTTCTCCCTCCTTCACACTTGGCAATTTCTGATTAGTTTCTTTGGCCTTTCACTTCAGTAGACCGTGAAATGTAGACCAACTTTTCATTTTCACATAAAAACTCTGCACACAATTACTCCAGTTTTGTGAGTTAATTCATCAAGCTTCTGGCAGGTTACCCAATAGTTTAGCTCTTAAGCAAGTAATTATAATGTGGATATAGAAGAAAATGATTTCAGTAAAAGCAGACAGCACAACCTAGGTGTTTCACATGAAGCGTATGTCACTTGCTAATGAGGTTTGCTAAAGGAGGATGATTTTTCACCCATTAGTAGGTGTACATTATCTATTATCTATTATTATCTATTTATTATCTATTAGCAGGAAGTAGCAACATCTCTAAGCATAATTAACAAAACTATTGTAAACCCCATCTACAGAGTTGAGAATATTACTTAATTTATTTCACAACTTTTGCAATCATTATTCATGTTCTCCAAATATTAACCTTCTCTCATCTCTGATACTCCTTAAATGAGGGAAGCATCTCTCAGTTACTAGTAATGAGAATAAAACTCTGTTTAAAAACTAGCCAAAAAATTTTCAGTAAGTTCAGTCTTTTTAACTAAACAACTGCTCAATTTATTAAGACAGCTAATATATTAAATTGCTCATTCATTTCTTCAATGAATATTTATTAAGTGTTGAGAGCTATTTTAGACACTTTATGTGCAGGCATGAACAAAACAGACAAAAATCCCTGCCCTCAGAGAGCTTGTATTTTACCAGGGAGATAGGGAGTAAAAAGACGAACAAGTTAAATATATGGTACAACAGAGGTGAGTGCTAAAAAGAGAATATAAAGCAGAGGAGGAATGCAGAAATTTGCTTGAAATTTTAGATAGGACGTCCAGGGAAGCCTTACTGAAATGATATTTGAATATTGATTTGAAGGAAGTGAGAGAATGAGCCATGTGGATGTGAGGGGGAAGAGCATTACAGACTGAAGGAACAGCAGGCAGGAGTGTGCCTGGCATCTTCCGGGAACAGAAAGCTGGTACAAATGGAGCACAGGGAGTGAGTGGGAGAGTAGCAAGAAACTGGGTCAGATTGGTAATGGGACCAGATCACAGAGGTCTTTGACTTTTGATTTCTATTGTGAGTGAAATGAGGAGACACTATGATTTAGATACAGCCTATTAGAGATTCATTCAACAAATACCTGTTGAGCATACTGTGAACCTTGGGACTCTCTAAGCACTGTGCATAACCAGTTGCTGTCTAGTCAATTCTGACTCATGGTGACCCCATGTGTGTCAGAGGAGAACTATGCTCCATAGGATTTTCAGTGGCTGATTTTTCAGAAGGAGATCACCAGGCCTTTCTTCCAAGATGCCTCTGGGTAGAGTTGGACTGCCAACTTTTCTGTTAGCAGCTGAGCAGGTTAACCATTTGTACTAACCAGGGACTCCTAAACACTGTGGATACCAGAGGTTAATCAAACACCCAAGGCTTTTGCAATCATGGAGATTACATTCTATTGTGGGGAGACAGACACATAAGTAAATAAGTAAATAAATATTTCTGTTAAGTTTCAGTGCTATGAAGGAAAAAACCGAAAAAGGGTAAAATAATTAGAGTGACCTCGGGGGACTCTGTGTGATCAATGGTCAGGAGAAGTCTCAGGGAAGGTGACATTTATCATTTTAAAAGATCATCTGGCTATCTTGAAGAGAAGGATTATAGGGCATCCAAAAAAGACATAGAGAGACAAGTGAGAAGGCTATTCCTGTAGATCAGGGATGACAGTGGCTTAGATTAGTGTTGAAATGTAATCTTGGAAAGATGTGGATAGATTCAGGAAAGACTTTGAAGGTAGAGCTGACAGGCTGTGTTGACAGATTGCATAAAGGGTGGGGAATGAAGGAAAGAAGCAGCAAAATGAACCCTAGGTTTCATACTGAACACACTGGGTAGATGTTGAAGCTGTTTCCTAAGAAAACTAAAGCTAGGGGAGGAACAGGTCTTAAAGAGAACTTAGGAGTTCATTTACATCTACTTGAGGTCTTTTGGGGTATCCAAGTGGAAATGCCAATTTGGGCTTTTGGATATATGAATCTAGAGCATGTGGAAGAAGTCAGGCATAGCCAAATATAGGAACTTGGGATTCAGCTGCTTATGGATGCTATTTAGAGTCTTGGTCTTGAGGATATCACCTAGAGAGATGGTAGAGAGAGAGAAAAGTACAGCACTGAGGACCAAGTTCTCCTTTATTTTAACATTTAAGGATGTTGCAGAGGAGGATGTCATACATTAGTGGGATTTGAATAAAATCATTAGGAAGTCTATCATCAATCAAATATTGCTAGTGCTGAGCAGTGTACAACTATGGGTATGACATTCGGTCTCCTAAGGCCTCGATTTTCTCCTGTGTAAAATAAAAGCAACAGATTATTTTAAGATCCCTATTGCTGGGCTGCTAAACGAAGGGGGTCGGCAGTTGGAACCCACCTGCCGCTTTGCAGGAGAAAGATGTGGCAGTCTGCTTCCATAAACATGATAGCCTTGGAAACCCTCTGGGGCAGTTCTACTCTGTCTTATAGGGTCACTGTGAGTTGTAATTGACTTGACAGCAATGGGTATTCTCTGTCTCTAAGCCTGGGTAACCTACAATTCTTGCTTTATGTTTGACTGCTTACTTCTCTCTTTTTTCTATTTATTGATAGATGGGTAGAGAGATAGATAGGGAGATAGAGAGATAAAACCAAACCAAAACAAAACCCATTGTCATCAAGTCGATTCCGACTCATAGCAACCCTGTAGGACAGAGTGGAACTAACCCATAAGGTTTCCAAGGAGTGACTGGAGGATTCCAACTGCCGACCTCTCGATTAGCAGCCGTAACTCTTAACCACTGCACTACCAGGGCTCCAGTAGATACAGAGAGATAGATGTGCATATATATATGCACATATACAGAGAGACATAGAAAGAAAAATATATAGAATTTATAAAATGAGAAAATCTTAAGGAAAAGTAGAAGACTTTATTTTAGTCTTCTGTAGCACATAAATTTATTTTCAGTTCTAGTGAACTTGGGGTCAACCCAATCTGCATTCTTGTTGCTTCTCTCCTTAACTTGCTCAGAATAATGAAACCGTGTATTAAATCTGACCTGGGAGACATACTAGAACAAGCATAATTAGAGAAAGCAACATTGGTTTGTATTATATTTGTCCAATCTAACTTATGTAAGGTCCTCAGGGCCTTAATAGTTTACTAAAAGAATAACTCAGTTTTTACTATTTAACATATGTGATTTTCATAAACAAGATGCACTGTTGATAAATATTTCTGGACACGTGGAAATATTAAAAATATAGAACAGAATTAGATTTCTCAAGGAGGGAAAGAAAAAATAGGCATCTCTTAGTGCTTAAAAAAAATGGAGAGACTTTTTCCAATACCAAGAGTTTCCATATGTTGACTCAGGTGCCTCCTTGGACTGTGGTATGCCTCTAATTTCCTGAAGTTTTCTTCCAAATGCTGGGAAGTGCAGGAGCAATGCAACCCATTTGCTAATTTCTTAACTCCTTAAGTGAGCTGTATATATCACAACTAACTATATAGAAACTATCATCCCTACCCCCAGTCCTATCCCTACTCCTGTTCAATTACTGATCTTAATCTTCTAAGGTTGGCAATGCCTGTCATCAAACCCCACCTCTCAAGGTTATAAGGTAAACTGCCTGTATTAGAAACAATACTGAAAACAACACTGTAAGACATATCTTAGAAAAAAAATCACTTTAATGAAAACATTCTGGTATTTATAACTAAGGGTTACAATATAATGAAACAGACTTCGATAAATAGGCCATTATATGAGAAGAGGCATCCTGGTTGCACAGTAGTTAATAGCTCAGCTGCTAACCAAAAGATCAGCAGTTCAAATCCACCAGTCACTTCTTGGAAACTCTATGGGGCAGTTCTACTCTGTCCTATAGGGTTGCTATAGGTTGGAATTGACTTGATGGCAATGGGTTTGGGTTTTTTTTAATGAGAAAAACCTATAATCTTCAGTTAGAAACGGTATGTTAGTTGATGTATACTCCATAAACCCAGTTGCTATTGAGTTGATTCTGACTTATGAGACCCCATGTGTTTCAGAGTAGAACTGTGCTCCACAGGGTTTTCAATGACTGATTTTTCAGCAGTAGACCACCAGACTTTTCTTCCAAGGTAACTCTGGGTGGACTCAAACTTCCAAAATTTTGGCCAGCAGCCAAGTGGGTTAACCTTTTGCACCATCCAGGGACTCCAAAGACTGCATAGTAGTAATAAAATAAAATGAGCAACTTTGGGTTTGCTTTTCTCTCATGTTTCTCTACTTTCCGAGGCCGTCGTCAAGTACTACTTATTTTGAAATTTGCCTATACAGTCTCCTCAAATATCTTTGTTAGATTTTAATATTTCATTTAATTACTAGAAAAATCAAGCAAACAAAAGTAGAATGCTTAAACTTATTAGTACTGCTTCTGGATCTTTCTTTAAATCAGCACTGTCTTCTCCCAGGAGTCTACATATTTGGTGACAATTCATTCAATTTGAGATTACAAAGCAGAGTATTTCTAGATAAAGGTGAAGGTGAGATCACAAATGAAGGGAACATTGTACATGGATCACTTCATTCAAAGGACGAAAATCAGAAATCCTAGGCTTATTGACATTTGGGGGAGCACAAATTCTGCCTATTGTATGTCAGCATAAACTTTAGGGAAAATATCAAGTGAGTTGTATTAAAGTTGGCAATGTGATATATTACTATAAAAGATCTGCTCAAAATGTTAACCCTGATAACAGCAATTTTTTTTGTCTGTCTGATGTTTTTATTTAAAAAAATATCATTAAGTGCAAACTATGTATCAGCACCACACTTGGTACTGTGGTTGTAAAGATGAATAAAACGTAGATTCCTGCTCTTTAATAACTTAGAATTTGGGAAGGTAGAGGAATACATAAGCAGATAATTTTAGTGTTACCTCTAAAGGTTAAAGTTGGTGGGTTCAATGTAGTACTGTGATGGTAAAGTGGAAGATAAATTTAAGGGAGTTAAAACAATGGAGAGATCAGTTAGGAGTGGGAAGTAACTTGGGCCTGAAATTAGTTCAGTGATTATAAGATTGGAGAAGTCAGATTAGAAAAATAATTAACAAGGGTGGGTATTGACCAGATATTGGGGGAAAGGAGAAATTTCTATTAAGTCTAAATCGCTGGTGTTAATTATGGAATAGATGGCTGACTGGTGGTCTCAATTAAAATCAGGCAAAGAGAAGGCAAAGCCAGTTGGGGAAGGAAAAAGAAGTGTTCACTTTTGGACATACTGTATTTGAGGTACCTATGGAATCTAGTCCAATATATTCAGCAGGAAAATAGCTTCAGGAATCTGAACCTCCCAGGAGAGATCAGGTTGGTCATAGTGATTGGGAAATACTAACAGGAACGTGATCTCTAAAATCCATGAGACCAAATGCCATCTCCCAGGGAGGCTTTGGAAAGAGTGAAAAGTAGTAACCATAAGAAAGGACTAATGATTTTCTTTCTTTTCTGTCATCACTGTTCTGCTTGCCCTAATAATGACATTTAAATTTTAGAAGGACTTAAGGGAAATGTAAGATTATATATATAATTATATATATTTACCATTAGTATTGTTATTAGTATTGTTAAATTGGAGAGAAACATTAAATATACCTGTAGTTCTTAGTTTCTGAATACAATATCATTTATCCCATTCTGTGGGGGCACTGCTGGATTCTAAGTTCTTCAAGAGCAGGAACTGTACCTTATTCATCTTTATAACCACAGTACCAAGTAAAATTTTCTTTAAGTAGTGTCATGTATTGAATTGTGTCCCCCAAAAATATGTGTATCGATTTGGCTGTGCCATGATTCCCAGTATTGTGTGATTGTCCACGATTTTGTCATCTGATGTAATTTTCCTATGTGTTGTAAATCCTTCGCTATGATGTTAAAGAGATGGATTAGTGACAGTTATGTTGATGAGATCTACAAGATTAGATTGTGTCTTCAGCCAATCTCTTTTGAGATATAAAAGAGAGAAGTGAGCAGAGAGACATGGGGATCTTATACCATCAAGAAAGCAGCTCCAGGAGCTGAGCGCATCCTTTGAACCCGGGGTCCTGCGCTGAGAAACTCCTAGTCCAGGGGAAGACTGATGACAAGGACCATCCTCCAGAGCCAACAGAGAAAGCCTTCCTCTGGAGCTGACGCCTTGAATTTGGACTTCTCACCTACTAGACTGTGAGAGAATAAATTTCTCTTTGTTAAAACCATCTACCTGTGGTTCTTCTGTTATAGAAGCACTAGATGACTAAGACAAGTAGTGTTTCCTTTTCCTATAATTCTGTTCACCCTTTACAAAAAGTGACGAGTCATATCTCAGGAATGTGTTCCAGAAACTTGGAATGGGAAAACCTATAGACTCCTAATGTGATTACATCAATTGATTTGGTCTCATTCATATCATGCTATAATAACTGATACTTAATCAAAATTAATTTAAGAGCAAATTGACTCCCACTCTGTTCATTTTACTCAATAGCTGTGTTCTAGCTTTGCTATGACCAAACTTATGACACTTTTAATCTCAAAATCTATTTACCAGAGCATAACTTAAAATGTATCTTGATGCTCTAAAAAAATTGCAGAATAATTCTCTGGTAATGGTTATTTTTGCAGGTTCTGACAGTATATCTGTAAAAACTTGTCAAATGATTGACAAAGTTTCAAGAAAGTTATTCTCTCTCTCCCATCTCCTCTTCCTCATCCCATTCCCATGTTAATACTCTTTCCAGTGTTACTGTTAGAAAAAATTGGGGGCATATTCTATTGCATTTATAAAAATTCTTTATATAAACATCTGGCTGCCTCTCACTCTCTATCACAAATATGTCTGATTACTAAACAATTACACTGAGAACATACTGCATGTCTACCTGTCCAATTGAGACATTCTCCATGTTCCTTCGGAGTCCAGTTGTGAAAATTTTTCTTGTTATGAACATATCATTTGAGACATCTAGTTCTGAACAATTTTCCCCAAAAAAACTCCTTGTAATATGTCAATAGCCCAGTCATTCATATTCTGATTATTACAGATGGAGAAGCAAAATCTTAAGAAAATATTTAAATGACTCATCTATGAGTTAGACATACAATCCATGCCTATAAAAATCCCAGTCAAAATTTCTAATTAGAACCATGTTGACTTTAATCCTCTTGTTCATTATTTTCCTCAAGCATTTGGTTACTTACATTATTCACTATGATATTATCCAACTGTGAATCTTCTAGATTATCCTCTGCTGGAAATACATCAATATTTCATATTCTCTTGAGAAAGATGAGTGTTGTTGATATGTTTGAGTTTTGAGTATAGATAAGCTAACATTATGGGAACCAATCTCCTATTTTGCAAAGTATACTTGGACTTGTGGGAGGGTATAATAATAAATAGGAATAAAAAGGGACAAATACCATTACCACACACACACACAAGTCCTCCTAACTTATGAACATCTGTGAATCACTATAAATGATATAGCGATATAGTGAGATGGATTGACACAGTGGCTGCAACAATGGGTTTAAGCATAGCAAGGATTGTGAGGATGGCGTAGGACCAGGCAGTGTTTCGTTCTGTTGTACATAGGGTTGCTATGAGTCAGAATCAGCTTGACAGCACATAACAACAACACAACATAAATAATATTTCTTTGACATGGTTGTTGTGTGTGAAAAGGGACATTGATATTAATCCCTTGAAAAGACTGATAATAATTGCCATCATTTCCAGCTTTGGAACACTATCACCAAAGAATAGATTGATTGGATGCATCAATTTCCAAGTCTGTCATGATGTAGGAAAATCAGAAGTTTGATAACTTTTGTTTTAAGGGCATGGCTTTGCAAATTCTACTTTTTCTTACTACTCCTTCCTGTTTGGAATATTTTTTCACATATAACTTGTTTTTACGACATTCATACAGTATATGTGCCAAAGGATGAAAATATGAAAGAAGGTTGAAGTCAACAAACATTTCTCCCATTCAAGCCATAATCTTTTGGGGTCTAGTTTCATGTAACATAATTACCAAAATCAACCCAAGGAACCATTTAAAAGCGAAATGGAACTAGATGATCCAAGTGACTGTTCTTCTCCAAACCACAGGGTCCCATGGAAAAGGGTATATAAAAGCAGAAATAAAGGTTTTCTCTCTATTTTAAGGCCTGATATATTATCTTGGCCGGATGTATTATCTTGGCCTGCTGTATTATCTACCATCCCCAAATACTGAGAGCATATCTCAAATGTCAGCCCTAATTAAGCAAAGTCTAAGGAGTAGACTAGGTATTGAAGAGTATCTTTTTTTTTTAATCCCCAGCATCAAATATCACTTACTTTCTATGACTTTAAAATTATCCTCTTTAACTGGATTGGAAATGAGTTGATAATAGAATTTAAGAGGGGAGTGGATAGTTTTATGATATCCATACAAGGGATGAGTTTCCAGAGCTACATTTATGCTATAGCAGTGGTACTTGCGTGTAAATCCTTAATATTCTTAGGAATAGTTGCTTTTGTCATGAAACTTTATTAAACAAAAGGTGCCTTCTTGCAGACGTTTCTTTTTTTTTTTTTTTTTTTTGAGACATACTGTATCTCAACTTCTACTTAATCGGAAATAATGAAGCTTTTTATAAGGCCAAACACCAAACATTCCCCAAAACCTTTAAACTCCTGTCTGGGAAAATAATTTTATTACATGTCTATTTTATCATTTTAGCATGGAGGTAAGATTGTCTGCTTGAGTCTTTTCTCTTTGACATTCACTGACGGGTGGAACAAAGAACTCTCTTTTTAGGACAAGTTTTGGGTAAAATTAATCTCTCTCAGAACTTTCAGTCAGAGACCAATTTTCTCTCTCTTGAAATTTTTGTCCAGGGCTTGGTACCATTATGTTGCTCTTAAGCTAGAAAATTGATGACTTGTGAGCAATCTTTCTGATGAATTAATTTCTGCTAAAGTAGCTATGGCTGAAACAGCTTACTGAATTATCATTCCCAGTAAACACATTTGCTGTTTAACATGTAGCACCAATTCAAAGTATGTCTAATGTTGGAAGTTGTAGGCTTAAGAACAGAGTTGCAGGGGAACAATTTGGACAAGAAGACGTTAACTATCAGTCAAAACTAATGTGGCCTATGTGGGTGGTGATGCTATAGACTGGAATTTCTAGAGCAGGTACCATTTCAAATCTTCCATTCCACGGGCAGATCCGGGGTTAGACAAGTGTTCAGATCCCTAGTTCTGAGACTATGGTCACTGTCGTCTCATGTAGAAAGGATCTTTGATCTCCTTCCTGTAGAGTTTCTCACATCCATTCTCAGGAAGAGAATTGGCTTGCTCACCAATACTGTCCACAACAATTGACTGTGCATCCTTAACAGTAAGTTCTCGGTTTCCTGTCTCTTGGGTGAACAGTGTATGCAGTAGGTACAAATGATGAGCTGACAGACACTGTGGTAAGTCTGTAGACTAAAGTAGTAGTAAGCAATCGGCCACTCTGAGCATTTTTTTCCATCAGGAATGGTTGATTTTTTTTTTTTTTTTTTAGCCAACCGCAGCCCACTGCTAGTGTAAGAGATGAACTTTTTTAAGTAACTGTAGGCTTGGCAAACAGGTCCACACTTGCAAACTAAGTGGCCAACCTCGTAGATATACAATAGTCAAAGATCTCTTGGCTGGTTGCACATTGGTGATTTTAGAGTAATTTAACACCAGATTGCCCTCTGACTTGTTACCTTTTAAAAATAGGCACTAATATACTATTTAGTCCAATTCCCCGTCTGTCAGAATAGAGAAACAGACTTATTACACAGGATAAAATGTCTCAAAAACTGAGGATTTAGACAATTCATAGGAATCACAAAGAAATAGCAGTTAGACTTATATTACAGACAAAAACATACCTTGTTGATTGTAGTAAGCAAAATGGAGCCCAATTTTCCCCACACCAATATGTTTGGAAGTGTTGTGAAGTAACAAGTTAGATCAAAGG
The DNA here is from genome assembly GCF_000243295.1 of Trichechus manatus latirostris. Lineage (NCBI taxonomy): Eukaryota > Metazoa > Chordata > Mammalia > Sirenia > Trichechidae > Trichechus > Trichechus manatus. The sequence goes on from NW_004443999.1 coordinate 4,955,503, forward strand.
TCTAATGGCAGAAAACTGCTGTGTAAAAAATAGCCCTAAACTAAAACTAGTTAGTTCTTTACAGGAAAACATGTTCCTTGTTGTCTATCTGTCCTGGGCTTATGTCCAAACAATAATTAATTTCAAGTCAGTGAAATTCAGAAAACTAAACTGAAAGTGGTTGGCCCACTTTTTTGTAAAAAAGGGTATGTGAGCAGTTTCTTGTTTACCCACCTAAGGAAAGCCTCGCTCAGGTAACTCCTAAAATTCTTGGTCAGAAAGATTTTACGGTTTGCTCTTTGCAAAACTAGCTGGATACTTAACCAAGTGTGCTGAAGTTATTTCTAATATCTTTTTAAAGACATGAGGTTTTTAAAAACTTTTTCAGAAAAAAAAAAAAATCTCTGCAAAGCTTTATGTGTAAAAAGAAATCAGGATAGATACTTTTAATTTTTAAGCATAATCTGCTTTATCAGGACATGTTCAAGTCCATCAGAGCTTCGGTGATCATATCAAGGAAGACAAAGAAATTAACCATTGGGAACATATCAATAGAGTAGGTGAAAATCCTTTTTCCTGTGGGTCAAGACAGATCAAAACATTGACTCCAATGTATTTTAAGTTACCCATTGCTGTTAAGGTTTATCTGCCTTTACTTTCAAGAGCAAAATTCCTAGTTTAGAGGTCTGCTGCAACTAACAATTTCAACTTAGATTGGCTTGCTTCAGAAAGAAAAATATTTGTTGTAAATATCTTGAATTCACGCAGGTTTTTTAATGAACAGAAACTGTAAATCTCTATAAAGTCAAGCACTGTCCTTCAGATTCACTTGGGTCATTGTCACTGGTTTTTGTGTCAGCAGGCAACATAACCTGATGAGAGTCTGTGCTGAAACTCTCTCTGATGATTGAGGCTTATGCAGGCGCTAAAATAAGCCGGTACCCTGTGGAGTTGGTATTCAAGTCCCTGGGTTACGCACTCAATCGATGCGCTCGGCTGCTAACCAAAAGGTTGGAAGGATTGAGTCTACCCAAATGTGCCTCAGAAGAAAGGCCTGATGATCTACTTGTGAAAAATCAGCCATTGAAAACCCTGTGAGCACAATTCTACTCTGACAGAAATGGGGTTGCCATGAGCCAGAATTGGCTGGAAGGCAACTGGTGGTTACCGTTGATATTTGTTAAAGTTTTGTGGTTATAGCATACCTGTAATTTTAGACTTTCATTAAAATGCAGCCTTTGTTTTAGCAGTGGTAGTCTTCTCTATATGAAAGAGATGTTTCTGACTCATTGTATGGAGAACTTACATTTAAACTGGTTTTTAAAACGGTGTTAGGGATGGAGCTGTACTCAGGTCTCTCCTGTGTTTCCTTTCTCCCAGTTCCCAAGGGACCAAGGTTGATCTTAAACAGATTTTAACAACCAGTATGGCATCTGCTGACAAATCAGAACAGAAGGAAACACTTAAGCCACACTGGTGTCTACCTGCTCCGTATCAGCTGGGCCAGGGAACCAACATCAAGTGCTTGCAAAATAAAACCGAGCAAACTGGCCTATTTAGATATTAGACATATTCTAACCTTCAGCTCAGTCTATCAGAGCAACATTACTTGACTCGAACATTTTCAAATATTATATATTAACATGAGAACTATTTCCATTCCTCTGAAATATAGAATGTTAATGATGAAGTAAGTATTCTTTTAAGTACTTCTAATTCTATACACTTTGGCCAAACTGAAGTTATACATTTTCCTTCCTTTTCAGATAATCAAGATTAAAATACTTAATTAAAAAATAAAATATTGGAGCAACCATTTCTCACTTTCTGGAATCTGTATGTTCAGTGCTTTATCCAAATAGGTTTAGAACTTCAGTCCAAATGAAGGACAGGGAGAATAAGAGCCACAGAACTAGAAGAAAAGTCATTCCCTAACCCTGGGACGAAGGAGCCCTGGTGGCGCAGTGGCTAAAGGGCTCGGCTGCTAACGGAAAGGTCAGTGGTTCGAACCCACCAGCCTGTCCATGGGAGAAAGATGTGGCAGTGTGCTTCAGTAACGATTTACAGCCTTGGTAATCCAATGGGGCAGTTCTGCCCTGTAGGGTCACTATGAGTCAGAATCAACTCCCCAGCATGGGTTTGGTTTGATAACCCTGTGATGGCTGCAGTGAAGAAGGGAGGAGTGTCTTATTAACCAGGGTGGGGTCTGAAATAACAAGGGTGTAACTTCAAGAACAGAGCCAAGTTCAAGAACAAAACACAGCGTACAATTACAGTTTATCTACTTATCCATGTCTTCTGCAGGAAAAAACTCTGTGGAAAAGATGTTGGAAAAAGTATCAGCCATGACGAATAGCTATGAGTTAAAATATCTACAGAGCTCTGTGGTGCTAATAATCCCAATAACTTTCACTGAATAAAAGATCCAAGAGATACTTATTGTTGACTATAAACCCAGTACAGACAGAAAATTGGACTCAATTTTCACTGAATGAGCACATTACTTTTAATTTAGAGCTACTTCTTATATATAGTAAGGAGAACCTGAGGACCTACGGTACTATGTGCAACATACTATTCAATGGACTGAACCGCTTTGCTATAAAAACCAGTTGCCATAGCGGTAATCCCATGAATGTCAGAGTAGAACTGTACGCCACAGGATTTTCAATGACTGACATTTTGGAAATAGATCACAGGCCTTCTTCCGAGGTGCCTCTTTTATTCTTTTAAGTACTTCTTCAAAATGGTCAACCTTTTGCTTAGCATCCGAGTGCAGCAACTAACAATTACAACAGGGTTAGCGATACAAAGTACAATCAAGTAGCTAAAGGAAGCATAAGTTAATGAGCAAGAACTGAGACATGTAGTCCAGAAGTGTAGGGAAGGGGAAGTAGTTTAATCAGAGAACCTTTTCTTAATCAAATTAAAGAAAGTGTACCAATTTATTAAGAGAAACACAATTTTTTTTTTCTATTATTACATCCTAAGAGTAACTTGTGGTATGGCTCCTTATTGCACAAAGCATATAAGGGACAATATTTTTAACTGTAGTTTTTATAAATGATATAGAAATGGATTTTATATGATTTTATATCAACAATAACAAAAGCCAAGGCATTAATGCTAGTTTGTTGTTCTATGATGGCATTTCTACAGGGATCTAAAGCAGCATGTACTTCCCAGTCTCTGACATGAAATACAGTATTATCACTGGGGAATGTTTCCCCAATATTTACATTCTAAAGCATTTCAGATGAAATTGTTCTAATGGTGGAAATACCCAGTTCTCTGGCAAATTAGAGAGGGGAGAGATGTTTGATCAGACTGCAGTTTTGCAGTCCCTAAAATCATAATAATTAGAGGACTTCTGCATTTATCTAGGCAATAGAGAACCAACCTCGACCTGTCCAAAAAAATGAGGAAGGTTATGGCCTCCAACCCGTAACAAATGACTCCACGTAGAAACACGATGGTAATTAGAAATATAATGTCAATTAGTGGTTATATAGACCCAAAACTGCCCCTTCCAAGTCCATAAGTCTTTCAAATATTCATGCCCTTTTTTATTTTGTTAATTCCTCCTATCACTGATGCTAACAATTTTCTGATGTGATTTGGAGGAAGATACAAAGTATGGGCTTAAAAGGTGAGGGAAGAAACATTAAGGAAAAAAAATTTGCAAAAGTTTGTAAACTCATTTAAACCTCCCCACATATATTTCATGGATTATTGTTGTGTCCAATTTTTTTAGCTTAATTTGTCCTGATTTTTTCAAATGTAGTTATTAACACAATCTTTTCAGAATTTATAAAATCAAGTATTAGTGTGTATAGCTGTTATATAACCCTATGTTATCAGCAACTTTTATATAGAGATTTTTGTATTGAGTCTTGGCCCTTCATATCATTAAAAAGTTAGGAAAAATTCATGGCACTTATATGTAAATAAATGCACATATATTTTCCCAGATTCTAGATAAGGAGCTATTTAAACAAGAACAGGCTGCTGACCAACAGCTAAAAAATAAGGACTTCAGAAAACTGAGGAACAAACAGATTTTTAAAAACCCTCATAATTTATAGAGGACATAAGCAATTCAGTTCCCTTATTTATTTATTTTTTTACATAGAGAAGAATAAAAAAGAAACTTGATACAATTAAATATAACAAATACAATTAAATGGAGATGCAATTTAGTATATTGGAAATAATACGGATTTTATGCAGACTAACTACAGGCAAGGCCCTACCCTTTAATGTAACGCATTCTGGAAATTGTCCACTGAATCAAATATATGGAAAATACGAAACAAAAAATCGATGCATGTTATGGAGGTGGGAGGTTGACGGAGGGGTGTCTCTTCCCAGGCAGCTAAAAGTAATACAGAAATCCTCAGCTACGCTTTGCTTTTTAGATGCAATCTTTGATGATATGTATCTAGCATATTATATACATTGTTTAATTTTGTTCTTTCAAATGTAGTACTCACTCATGTAAGAAATCAGTGTTGTTGTTAGTTTCCGTAGAGCTAATTCTGACTCATGAAGTCCCCGTGTATACAGAGTAGAACTGCTCCACAGGGTTTTCAAGGCTGTGACCTTTTGGAAGCCGATCGCCAGGCTCGTCTTCTGAGGTGCCTCTGGGAGTGTTCGAACCACCAACCATTCAGCTAGTAACCAAGTGCTTATGAAACGAAGAATAAGATAAATAGAATATTTCAGATAATGGCACAAACAGCGCTATCCAAAGATGGCAACACTGAGAAGTGAAGCCATGGCCTGGCCAGCAGTGAAATGCTCATTCCTGAACTGATTTTTAGAAACATGAGTTTGGAATTGTAATACGGACTGCTCAGGAGTGCTGATGTATACTGGGAGAAAGTCCAGAGTTTGAACATGGGGAGGGGATGGCTTGCCATATTAACCTTAAGGGGCCCTGTTGTTTGGTTGCACCTGGGCTGCAGAGGGCTGTGACAGGCTTGTTGCCTAGGGACCACTCCTGGCCCATCATCTGTCATAAAGTCTGTTTGGGGAGCCTGGGGACCTCTTCTCAATAGAATGATAGTTTTTTGGTCAACTGTCTTAAAAATTATGAGTTTTAAACACCCTTAAAATATTACCTTTACCTTTTGACTGTCATCTGCAGCAGAAAATCCCCTTTCCTCTACTCCTCACAACCACCCTGCACTACAAAGAAGATAAATTACTTGCGAACATATAGAATGTATAGACCAAGATAGACTTTGGAGAAGTCTTTTAAAAACCACTCACAGTAGAAAACTGAATAGTCTTCTGACATATTCCTGTCTCTGATAAGCTATGAAAATCATACTGGCTTGATAAGTTAAGTGACATTCTGCCTGTCTCGTGCAAATACTTATAATTTTTTAAGCAAAAATTAACTAAAGGTGGACTTGAGTTAAGAACTTAATCTAACTAGTTAAACCTTTGTAATTTAGCAAAGTGTCCGCTCTACAAATAAACCAATCAGTCATGTGGTGTATTAAGATTCCAACTCGGAAGGAGAATTAACAGCTCCTAGATGATCTCATCATGTGTTTTGTCAAAGACAGATGTATCAGCGTCAGTTATATTATGAAATATTTTCCCCTGTAAAAAAGAATTTATCAGAAGGTTTGTCTAAAGAGCAGACTTCCAATTTTATTCTAAATGTGATTACATTTGCATAAATATCATTTATAAACAACTTTCCTGGAACACAGGCATTGCATAAACTGAAGTATAACTGCATATTTACTTAAAAACAAACAAGAAAAATACCACTCTGTTGTGTTTCATAGCTTGGTGTATGATGTTAGTATGAATGTGCTTATTCATTGTTCTTCCTTTTTGACTTGATTATCATGCCTAAAGATAAATTTTCTGACTTTAGGAAAACATATTCTGTAAGACAATACAGTGTTTTGTTGTTTAAAAGCAATAGAGGATGGATTCTGTAACACCTGGATTCAAATCCCAGCCTTGCCCATCACCACTATCTGTGTGGCCTTGGGCAAGTTACATAACTTTTCTGAGTTTCAGCTTTTTCATTTGCAAAACCTGCAAGGGTGAAATTAACTAATGTATGTAAAGTGGTTAGCATAACAGCAACTCAACCAGAGGCTGTTAATATTAATTCTAATTACAGTTTGGCAACTTGACAAGCATTTGTTAATATTAATTTGACTTGTAGTTTAGCTACACTGAAAAGTCAGCGTATGATACAATAATATGTTTGGGCAGTTTCCTATGTTTTGTTTTCTAATTATACCATAGGTATTAGTTTTATTTCCCTATCTTGAATCTTAGAAATTATTTATTTTTTAAATGTATAATTTTATTTTTTTTAAATATGTAATATATTTATGTGGTTCAAAATTCCAAAGGCACAAAAGGCTTACAGTGAAAAATGTCCTTTCCTTTCTTGAGTACTGCTCCAATCCTCCTCCCTAGAAGCAAACCTTCAAAATGTATTTTATGTATAAATGAACAAAGAGGTACATATACTCTCCCTTCCTCTTTTTTTTTTACACAAAACTTAGCATACAGGCTTGCCAGATAAAATACAGAATATTTAGTTAAATCTGCAATATTTGAAGCACGCATATGTTAAAAAAAAATTATTATTTTTTGTCTGAAATGCAAATTTAACTGCGTGTCCCGTATTTTTATTGCTAACTCTGGCATTCCTAATTGACTATTCACACTATTCAGTATCTTTTTTGTCTGGTTTTTGTTTTTGATTTTTTTTTCACCTTAGAGTAGCCTCGGATGCTTTAAAAAAAAATTCCCGCACCCACGCCACACTCTAGGCCAATTTCATCAAAATGTCTGGGGGTGGTACTTGGGCAAAGGTTTTTTGTTTTTTTCCCAGTGATTTTCTTTTACTGAGGCATAATTTGCACGCAAGAATTGTACCCATTTTAAATGTACAGTTCAATGAGTTTTGACAAATGTATACACTTGTTTTTACTTAACAATATATCCTGGTGATCACTCAAAATCAGTTCTTAAATTGTAAGCCCTTTAGAGCAGGAGCTATATTTTTGCTACTTTTCTTCATAAGACTTGGGCACTCAATAGGTGTTTCGGATAAACACAGGCTGACTAATGAGAGTTATTTTCTGTGATCATTCTCTATTTAGGATTAATGTGCAAAATGAGAAATGTTATGATGAGTGTATATGGCAAAGAAATAGTTTCGGAGACTGCTTTATCCCAAAAGATCATTTGCATCTACTCAGTGTCTCTCCATTGGCTAAGCATTGTTGCTGTGTGCTGTGGAGTTGATTTGGACTCATAGTGAGTCCACGTGGTAGAGTAGAAGCGCCCCGTAGGGTTTTTTTGGCCATAATCTTTACCGAAGCAGATCATCTCTAGATCCTTCTCCCGCAAAGCCACTGGGTGCCAACCTTTTGGTAGCAGCCTAGCCCTTAACCACTTAAACACCAGGTGTTTTTACATAGATTATTGACTTAAGTCTCTCAAGGACCCTACACATTTCCATTTAGAGCAGGAACTTGAGATCCAGGTTAAATAAATTGTTCAAGTCAATGTAGCTAATATGAGTCGGAATCGACTCCATGGCAATGGGTTTGGGATTAGAATTGCATGTCTTGACACCAAGGTTTGTGTTAGGGCCATATCCCAATCTGGCCTAATTTTGATATTCCACCTTTTCTAAAACTACTAAAAAAAATGCCTACTTTTAATTTGAAAAACGGTTCAAAACAGCTGTGTCTGTTTCTCAGTTCTCGCAGCTAAAACCCCCATCTAGAGAACTAGCAGAGAAAACCCCACCCACTGCCATGGAGTAGACTCCGACTCACAGCAAACGTATAGGACAGAGTAGAAATGCTTCATAGGGTTTCCAAGGCTGTAATCTTTACAGAAGCAGACTACCACATCTTTCTCCTGTGGAGCGGCTGGTGAGTTTGAACCGCAGACCTTTCAGTTAGCAGCCTAGCTGCTTTAACCACTGTGCAGCCAGGGCACCTTAGAAACCAAACGGGTAAAATTCCTTCGGGCTCAAATTTCTCTGATCTCTTAAAGCCTTTACAAGGTAATTCTGGATTTTGTGTTGTTGGTTCATTTGCCTTGGATCACCTGAGCATGAAGGGCTTACGAAAAACAGAGTTGAAAGCAGATAACTATGAGTTGTGATTTAGCGGGAAAGGAAGTGCTGTCTTTTTCTAATGAACCTTATCTCTCCCCTCAAATTGGGTGTATATCATAGCCACGTCTTGATGTGTACCTAAAATGAAGGAATTTAATTAAAACATATCAGGGATGAATGTCTTGTTCCTGGACGTGCCAAATATTTTCTTTCTCTTCCTTTCTGAACTGTTTTATGAAATGTGTGATATAGAGACAGACCACAAAACCATTCTAGTGTCTGCAGCAGAGAACACAATGTGTGTATCTGTTTCAAGGTCATTTCCTGCTAATGATATCTTCCAGTAAATGCCAGGCATAAGTTCAGGGACAAGAGAAGAAACTGAATTCTACTGCTGGCTTAGCAGCTAACGTTCATGTCTTCATATTTACAGTAGTTCTGAAAGTTTCTTGCATATAGTCGATGTGCAATAAATATTTGCTGAACTGTCTTGACATTCTCTTTTAAAACTGAGGTTTATTCTGTGTATTGGGTAGATTAGCAATGGGAGGATGTTAGTGGGGGCTCCATATGCAAGCACGTTTATCATGAATCAAAGACCATAGAGCTGTAATGGGATCTTAAATTCTTTTAATTTTGACAATCACAACTCACTTAGAAGGGTCTTTAAAAGATCAACTAAACTTGAAACCTTAACATTTAACAAAAAGGAAATGAGAAAGAACTCTTTAAGGTCCAGTGAGTATCAGAGAGCTTGATGCTCAGCTAGCTATAGCAAGTGTAGACTTGCTTTAAAAATATATATATGTATATATATCCATGAAACCGCAATTTAAGTGATTCCAGTAGTTTGGAATTGGGTTTTTGCCCAGAATCCAAAGGATAAAGCTGTGACAGGAACAAATAAACTCTAAGCAGAGTTTTCCCTAAAAGCTGTGAAAAGAGGGGGAAAAAAAGAAGGAAACCAGGTTAACTTCTTAGTGTTTTATTAATTCTCTTATATGTGCCTGTTGGTCTGAAGTTTCTTGATTTTTCAGAAGTATCACAATTATATGTGCTTTACCATACATGTTTAGTAGGTTTTTTTCTTTTGGTTGAAAGACTTGCCTTTATAAGATTGGAATGATGTATAGCTCTTGTAAGGAGTTTATAAAAATCCCCTTTGTCTGGCCAAGATCCTTTATTATCTCACTTCTAATGTTTTTACCTCACTGGGTCTTCTTTCTTCACCTTATTTCACTTGCATTATTTGAAGTATTTTGCCAGTGGCTTTCTTTTACATAGAAATCCAATAATACTGATATGGAACCCTGGTGGCAAAGTGGTTAAGAGCTTGGCTGGTAACCAGAAGTCAGCAGTTCAAATCCACCAGCAACTCCTTGGAACCCTATGGGGCAGTTTTACTCTGTCCGGTAGGGTTGCTATGAGTTGGAATTGACTCGACGGCAATGGCTAAAACTAATAGAGCTATAATTTCTAGTTGAACCATTTGGTATTTCCTTGTTCTTCTTCTGCCACTTTATTGCATCTTCGTGCAATACATAGCTTTACACTTAGCGTATTAGCAAAAGTACAAATTATTGTAGATTCAATTAAATGCCATTGGTAAAGGGCAGAATGGTTTTTTCAGGTTAATTATTTATAGCAGCTTTTAGAATCTGAAGAGCTCAACAAGCGTGGGCTCAGACCAATTACAATATTTAGAATTTGTTATGATAGCTTTAGGGCCACCTAAGAACAAAATTATGAGGAAGAGGAGATTGGTGCTTTTTTTGCATCCCCATTTTTTAGTGTCCCTCCATCTGCCCATTGACCATATTCTACTAAGTATGTTCTCCACTTTCCTTTCAAGAATTCACTGATAGGAATTTTAATCCATTCTTTACTTCTTTTTAATATCCATTCAACAAAATTTGCTGTGCCTCTTTTTACCAGGTACTCTGCTCATCAAGGAGCCCTGATGGTGTAGTAGTGAAGAGCCTGGCTGCTAACCAGAAGGTCAGCAGTTCAAATCTACCAGCTGCTCCTTGGAAGCCCTATGGGGCAGTTCTACTCTGTCCTATAAGGTCGCTATGAGTCAGAAGTGACTTGACAGCAACGGGTTTTTTGGTTTTTCTGCTCATTAAAACTTACCTTGGAAGACTTGGTTTAGGTGACTGTGGGAGGTAAAGAGTTTAATGAGTTAACTTAATCAACCCTAATGAGTGAACTAGTTAATGTATTACCTCCTTGGGGACTTTTTGCCCTAATACAGTTAACGCTACTTCTTTCCACGAGACCCTTGAGGAATGTCAATTATTTCATGAGAATTTCAGAAGGATTTTAGGCACTGTGGCTGGGCAGATGCTGAAGATCAGGAAGGTCTTTCAGTACACCTCAAAACAGCATTTACGACCCCAGGAAAACTGTGTGCAGGGCACACTTTTGGAGAGCAAATATGGAAAAAAAAATTGTGGGAAAACACAGAGGTTTTCTACTGGTTTGCTTTCATATCACACAAAGGAAGATTAACCATAACCATTATTTTAAAAATATGTTTGGAGGTTGAAAAATAAAGCAGGTGACTTAAGTACAAAATTTCCTAATCCCTAAAGAATTCAACATAGCTGAAATTTGTTCAGACTATATCCCTTACTGAGCAATTACCAGTTGTTGAAAAATCAAGTCAACCGTAAAAACAATGGCTCTATCACTAATTTTATTCTCCAGTTTACATGTAGCAGGAGTTACTTGCATCCTATGATACTAATTTTTTTAAACTTTCCTGAAACACTAGCCATTTTATATGTTTAAAACATGTGTGCATGTGTACTGCGTGTTTGTGTGCATGTATTTCTGTCTGCACATGCAGTCACTTTGACCCTGACGCTCCCATGTAATCAATTGCTGACAAAACCCGATGTAATCCAGTCAGTGCTGTTGTGCTGGAGAAAAATATCCCAACTTGCATCCTTATGCTCATTCCTCATATTTTATCTTACTTATTTATATTGCTTAAAAAAAGTCACACTATCAACCATGAGATACAATATTTTATACGCTGGCATTTGTGGTTTTTCAGAAGGACACCTCACCTTATGTTGGATTTATAAACCAAGTTTCTATTTTAGATAATAGGGAAAATCACCTCTTTCAGATGATAGTAGAAGATATCAGAGTCCCAGCTTTTGCTTAAGTAGGGGAAAGACAATGGACTTAATATTTGCCTCTGTTTCTCATTGTATAAATATGAGCTAGACGATTAGCTGCTGATTAGCATCATCAGAAAAGGGCAGAACAAATTTTATTCTAAAATATAAGCCTAATAATTGTATACAATGGTGTATTCAACTTAATGTATTCAACAGAAATAGACAGAACAAATGTGTTCTCTATTTTGTTATTCTGTGTAGTTGAAATTTATTTTCCCTTAAATTTAATATATTCCAAGTGCTTAGCTTTCGTAAGTATGCCTCTTATTGTAATAATACCCATCACTGTTGAGTCAACTCCAACTCATGGGGACCCCATGTGTTGCAGAGTAGAAATGCTCCATTGGGTTTTCTTGACTGTATTCTTTATGATAGTAGATTGCCAGGCCTTTCTTCTGTGGTGCCAACCTTTTTTTTTTTTTTTTTTTT
>NW_004443999.1:4967320-4980561 GCF_000243295.1 Trichechus manatus latirostris
TTTAGTTGGATTATTTGTCTTTTTGTTGTAGAGGTGTTGGATTTTCTTGTAGATTTTAGAGATTAGACCTTAGTCTGACTTGTAATGTCCAAAATTTTTTTCCCAGTCTGTAGGTTCTCTTTTTACTCTTTTGGTGAAGTCTTTTGATGAGCATGGGTTTTTAATTTTTAGAAGATCCCAGTAGTCTAGTTTATCTTCTGGGGTTTGTATGTTGTTGGTTATGGTTTGTATCCTGTTAATGCCATACATTAGGGCCTCTAGCATTGATCCTTTTTTTTCTTCTATGAACTTTATAGTTTTTGGCTTTATATTTAGGTCTTTGATCCATTTTGAATTAGTTTTTCTATATGGTGTGAGGTATGGGTCCTGTTTCAGTTTTTTGCAGATGGACATCCAGTTTTGCCAGCACCATTTGTTACAAAGACTGTCTGTTCCCCATTTGATGAACTTTGGGCCCTTGTCAAAGATCAGGTGACTGAAGGTGAATGGATTTACATCTGTGTTCTCAATTCTGTTCCACCAGTCAATGTATCTGTCGTTGTACCAGTACCAGGCTGTTTTGACTACTGTAGCTGTATAGTGGGTTTGAGGTCAGGTAGTGTGAGTCCTCTTACTTTATTCTTCTTCTTCAATAGAGCTTTACTTACCCAGGGCTTCTCCCCTTTCCATTTGAAGTTAATGATTAGTCTTTCCATCTCTTTAAAAGAATGTTGTTGGTATTTGGATCGGGATTGCATTATATTTGTAAATTGCTTTGGGTAGAATTGTCATTTTCACAATGTTGAGTCTACCTATCCATGAGCATGGTAGGTTTTTCCATTTATGTAGATCCCTTTGGGTTTCTTGTGGTAGTGTTTTGTAGTTTTCTTTATAGGTCTTTTACATCCCTGGTCAGATTTATTCCTAAGTATTTTATTTTTCTAGGGGCTATTATGAATGGTATTGTTTTCCTGATTTCCTTTTCATCGTTCTGTTTATTGGTGTATAGGAATCCAACTGATTTTTGTATGTTTCTCTTGTATCCTGCTACTCTGCTGAATCTTTCTATTAGTTCCAGTAGCTTTCTCATGGAGTCTTTAGGGTTTTCTATGTATAGTACCATATCATCTGCAAACAAGGACAGTTTAACTTCTTCATTACCAATGTGGATGCCCTTTATATCTTTTTCTTGCCTTATTCCTCTAGCTAGGACTTCCAGCACAATGTTAAATAGGAGTGGAGATAAAGGGCATCCTTGTCTTGTTCCTGTTCTCAAGGGGAGTGTTTCAGCCTCTCTCCATTAAGAATGATGTTGGGCATTGGTTTTGCATAGATGCCCTTTATCATGTTGAGAAATTTCCCTTCTATACCTATTTTATTGAGAGTTTTTATCAGGAATGGGTGTTGGACTTTGTTAAACGACTTAGGAAGAGCATACAGATTGATTCCCAAGAATTTCTTTGAGACTCACAAATCTTCAGTAAGCTAGAACACATCAGATACAGCAAATGTATTCTTTGTGACAGACAGCAGATGGTGATTTTTTTCCCCACTAAAATGTTAGCATTTGTTTACTTTTTAGTATTTTGACTTAATGTAGTAAATTATGATATTGATCTTTTGGTTTAAAAATATCATAAACTAAAATGTTCGTCTTTAATGGGAAGCGTGGTCATGTTTTTCCTTGGTTAGAAGTGGGTTTCAGGGAGGTGACTTGGCAGAAATGAAATGTAGCATAACCTGGTCCGTGTTCTTTCATCCTACCACAAGCTTCCCTCTCCTTTTACATAGACTCCAGAAAATACAGGCAAAGCTAATTTCATAAGAACTGTCTATAACAAATCTTAGCTGGTAAGAAATCCAACTCTTGGTATTTATTCCTTTGCTGAAGTCATGATTCTGTTTCAATGAGAACAGTCACTATGGATGTGAGCAACCAAGAGACTATGCAACCATGTGAAAAATCCCTTTCACAGTTTAAGGAAAAGTTGCAGTTGCACAAAAGCATAATTCAAAATTCTGAGTAGCAGCCTTTTTAGAAGTGTAATTTTGGCAAACCATCTCATATTTTTAGATATTTCAAGACTTTTCTTTCTCAGTCCAAAAATGTTATTATCCAAAAAAAATGTTCACCAGCTCTAAAATTAAAGACTATTGTTGAATGAGAAAACCTCACCACCCTGCTATGATTCTCCCTGTCGTGTGAACATCAGCAGATTCTGAGTGAGGCTCCAATAAGCTGCCTTCTGCTCTGGTCTGATTAAACTTTAAACAGCACCAAACGGCCGTGAAAGGTGATCATAGATGTAAATGTCCTTGTGCTAATGATGACTTTTCTCACCAGTCACAGCTGGTGGTGAAAGCTGACAAAGGAAAATTTATAAATGTTTTATACTGGAAAATGTTATGTGAGCTTAAGACATGGTCGATTGATTAGGTTACTGCCAAGAAGTAAACAATAGACTCATTAAAGTTGTAATTAGTCATCATTGACATATATTTTTAATCAGAGCTCCAACAGTGGATGGAGTGGCTAAAATAATCTAGTCCTTTGTTAACTAAAACCAAATCCAAACCCATCGCCGTCAAGTTGATTCTGACTCATAGAGCAAAACCAGGTTTTTCAAATTTAGCCATGCCTTTTCCTTAAGACTTCTATACCACCTTTGTTCTGAGAGATTTGTTTTCTTCATTGTAGACTAGAAAGTAACCTATGTTGATTAACTATTTTGTGTTTTTATTACATTGTGCAATTGATCAAAAGATTTTTTTAAGGCTCTCTGTTTCCTGCCAAGTCAAGAGTGGATGGCAGTTCAATTCGTGGTAGCTGGATGCATTGAGCCAGGTGTTTTACTTACTTACAACAGCAGATAAAGACCGCCAAAATTAGAGGTTAAGTAACTTTCCTATGGTTAATATTGAACTTCCAAACCCAGCGCTGTGTACTTCACATCCTACCTATTCCCATCACAACATGTTCCACTATTGACCCTGGAAGTCCAGCCTCATCAGCTGGGTCTCCTGCAGCCGGTGACACTCAGAGAGACAATCTAACTCTGGGGGCAGTGCTTCTCATGCTCCAATCCCCAATTCCTCCCCTTTACCTATCAAGACCTAGCTCTCATCTCACCTCCTCCAAGAAGACCCCTTGACCAGTTCTTTCCTAAACCTCACATCCTTTTATGGGTTTTTCTCTGTTCTCTGGACCCATGAGACTTAGAGCCCTAGATTTTCTGAGGTAGACTTGATTGAAAATAACATCAAATGTTGAGATTTGACATTTGTTTTTTTTTCTCTCCAACCACATAAAGATTAAGAAGCATGTGTAATTAAAAAAAAATACTGCTGTCAAGTCGATTCCAACTCATAGTGACCCTGTGTAGGACAGAGTAGAACTACCCTGTAGGGTTTCCAAGGTGGTAAATCTTTACAGAAGCAGACTGCCACATCTTTCTCCCACGGAGGGGCTGGTGGGTTTGAACTGCTGACCTTTCCATTATCAGCCGTGTGCTTTAACCACTGCACCACCAGGGCTCCTCTCCAACCACATAAAAGTTAAGTACCATTTGTAATAGCCCTCTTTTGTATTTAGCCTCACAATGCACAAGTAAAATTCAAATTCAGAAATTTAGATTAACATAAGCATCTACATAGTGTAGAATGAGCCTTTGTACGACAAATAAGCGCTTTCTTTGGACTAACTCCATTCTCTATAGATATAATCTCTATTTTCCAACATTTCTTAAACTCATAAATGCTTCATGTTAAATATCAGCTAAAACAATGACCAGGTGACATTCTTTTCCTACAGAAGTCTTGGAATTTTTATCTTTCTTATTCTTGGAATTACATGGTTCTGCGAGTTAATTAGAATTAATTTTAAAAGAGAAAATTTTAATAATGTGGCACTCAAGTTATTTTCATAGATGTTTGCCTATGAGCCCTCGAGTTATTTTCATAGTTGTTTGCCTATGAGCCCATAGATAATATCCAGTTTGGCTCAGGAAGGCATAGTTTGTGGGCAGATATTTTGATTATTGTGCCCTTTCTCAGATAATGAAGCAAAGCAGTGGACCTTTGGCATGACTTCCTCAAACAGCAGACAGAAAATGAACCCAATTTGTAAGGTGACTAGACCAATGTCTGAAAATTTAGTAAAACATCTTATGAAACAAGGATTTCTTTAACAAAAAGCCGTTATCTTTTTCTATATGGAGACATAAAGAGTAGAAACTTCAATTTACATATGTAAGTTTAATGTCCTATTATATATCATACAAACCTGCAAGCCCTTTATCTGTCCTTATCTCATGTGAAAGGAACAGAGAAAATGGATGGATTGACTGACTTCATAAAGGATAGCATGTCCTTCTCATGATCAGGGAAAGGAATATTCCTATTACTGGTCCCATTTAGCCCAATGCAGCAGGTGCCTGTGGTGGGAAAGGAACAATATTTTCAGCCAGCCTTTATCTTAGGAAATGAATGTCTTCATAAGAGTGATCAACAGTTCTCTCCTAGTAGCTGTGTAGTGAGTGAGACTAGAGGTTACTTCCAAATTTTCATATTAGGAAAAATTGAAGTGAGGAGCCTCTGAGTTAGGATGTAGGGCAGTGGTTCTCAACTTTGACTATGGGGAGCACTGGAATCTATGTGGAGCATTAAAAATATTAATGCTTTTGTCTCACCATTGGGATTCAGATTAATTAGATTAGGGTATGGCCTGGACATCAAGGAGTTTTAACAGCAGCTAACTTTAAGAATCACTGAGCTAGGAAAACCCATTCTCTCGTCCCTGGTGACTGATCTCAGGGAAGGCGTTGGTCTCTCTCTGTCTATTTCCTAATCCTCTCAATGAGAGATTAGTTCAGCTCTATTGCATCATAAGGTTTTTTTGAGTCTCGGAACTGTCTTAAGAGTAAAAATTTCTACTCCGTTAAAGTGAAAACAAAGAAAGTTATCGAAGGTAGCGACAGGTCAAGCCAGGGAAAACACTGACTCTCACAAAGTGAAAGTCAGAGTTCCAAGGTGGTAACACTGCAAACACATTTTTATAGAGTGAGAACAAAGAACTTTAGGTAGACTATTTCGATTGGAAGTTACAAGCTTAGATCAGGGTAAGGCAGGATTACTTGAAATCGGGGCTCATCCAAGATTGGGTTATCAAGGGTATGTGGACATTCTGGATTGGTAGTTAAGCTGTTTGTTTTAAGGCTCCTTGGGAACAAGTTGTAGATGAACTGTTTGTTTTAAGTGTCCCTGGGAATAACAAACAACATTCTGATTGGTGCTAGGTGAGGTAAGACAGTCAAGGGCAGGATATATGGAAACAGGGATCTTAACATGATTGGTTTAAAGAGTATACGTGTGCTTTGTTGATTAGTTACTACTTGATGATATGTATGCTTGCAAGGGATACAAGGCTGTCACAAGATGATTACATGATGAATTCTATGGAAACAGGGTAAAAATTAACTACTTAGGGGAGAGTTTTCCTGAGAACATCTTATATAATGGGTTTTGATATACTTCCTTCTGGCTTTACCTGATGTGATTTTGACATTCTATAATTTAGCTATGAAGACAAACGTTCCCTTGGCTGTATGGTTAAGTCTGTACAAAGATTAACTTTTTAGAGTAGAGCAGGCTTTCCAAAATGGGGTTAAGTTCAGACCCAGCGGCAGCCTCCTATTAGCCATGTTCAAGGTCCAGTTTAATTTTAGGGTGCTGTTTCTCAGCAGAGATATATGTGAAAGATTCTTTTGATATAAGATGTTTCAGAGTTTCAAGGAATTTACATTTCTTTGTCTTGCTCCCCAGCTTAAGTCCTGGCCGAAAGAATCTAGGGAAGCATAAAAATATTATGACTTCCTTAGAAAAAGTAAGTCATGCAGCCCACTTCTGAACACAAACAGAAAACTTTGTACCTCAAATATCAAATATTTCAAAAAATTCTTGAGGCTTAGTTTATTTAATGCAAATATTTATAGAACATCTTCAGAGCCAGTAGTGCATGTGTTTTGAGTGAGTAAAATGAGAACGTTGACGGGGCTACTCCTAATTTTCAGGGAAATAAAATTTAGCATATGTGAGGGAACAAAATTATACGTAGCTAGGGAAGAATGTTAAGGACATTATAACGGTGGTTTTCAGCAAAGGAAGGAGTTGACTAGCTGTATACCAAGCTTTGCTGATAGCAATCCACAAGAGGAAATTGCTCTAAACTGAAACATGATCAAATTAGACAAACTGACTCTCCTCTTGACCAATAGATTTTTCTACACTGAAATAGTTTGCTGAAGGAGGTTATAGAGTCTCAACCTTCCAGAACAGTTTCCTCTAGACATGCCTTAAGGTGAAGAATGGTGCAGTGAAGGTCCATTCCATCCCCGTATTGTTATTCGACGGTGCTTGGATGACCACCTGCCATGCTTTTTCTCAATGAGTTTCAATTATATAGTCCTGATTTGTGAGCCTATTTGCATGTTAGGTTGGTTATCAGGACTTTGTCAAATAATAAGGCTTTTTATAAATAAGAAATCACTTTATTTGTGAGAGTTACACCCACACCGTGAATTCTAGAGGTTCACTCCTAGGAATAGAATTGCAGATTCATATGGTAACTCTATGTTTAACCTTTTGAGAAACTGCCAGGCTGTTTTCCAAAGAAGCTGCACCATTTTATATTCCCACCAGCAGTGTATGAGGATTCTAGTTTCTAGTTATCCTCACCAACAGTTCTTATTATCTTTGTGATTGTAGCTATCCTAGTGGGTATGAGGAGTCCCTGGGTAGTTTGATTTTTGGTTTTAGTAGGTATGAGGTGGTATATCGTTTTGAAGATATCCTTTGAAACACAAAAGTTTTTTTTTTTTTTATTTTGATGATGCCTAATTTATCTTTTTTAAAAGATTTTGTCACCTGGGCTTTTGTTGTCATATATAAGAACCCGTTGTGCAATTCAAGATCAAAAAGATTTATTCATATGTTTTCTTCTAACAGTTTTAAAGTTTTAGCACTTCCATTTAAGTCTATTATCCATTTTGAGTTAATTTTTGTATATGATGTGAGGTAGGGGTCCAGCTTCACTCTACTGAATGTCAGTTTCCAAGCACCATGTATGGTAAAGATGATTATTTCCTCATTTAATTGCCTTGGCACCCTTCCGTCTGGCTTCTTTCGGAGATTTTGGAGGGAAATGTCAAAACCATGCCTTAAAGTTGAGTAAGTGAATGTTAAATGCTCACAACCAGTTTGCAGTAGATATAAAAACATTGCAATGGAATATGAAACAGGCATTTCTGTTACAGGCCAGCTCACAGAAAGATCCTTTCAACCGGTTATCAAAATATCTAAGCAACCCTTATTGTTGTAATTGTGTGGCTATCTTTAAAAACTGCAATTTATGAGTTTGAAGTGAATTATGTGAAATCAGATTTGAAATGGATGTCCTCTCCATGGCAATGTCTTAGCTATAACAATACCTATAGCCGAATTTTCTAAAGATTTAAAAAATAAAGACATATACCTAAAGTAAGGAGAATCTATTATCAACATTCTAGAACTCTCTATCAGTGAAGGTCCAATCAGAACCACTATGAGTGACATGGAATATGGGATTTATTAATCACATTGACCTTATGCAATTGCGGGAGCTGGCTAGGCAGTCTATGTGAACCTTTTGCTTTTATGTCTGGTGTTGGATATGGAGTCAGAAGAACCAGGGTGGGGAAGATGAACATAAAGATTAACATGAAGTGGGGGAGAAGAAGGTCAAAAAAGGAATCTGTGGGTTTGAACCGCTGACTTTTTGGTTAGCAGCTGAGCACTTATCCGTGAGCCACCAGGGCTCCTTGTTTTTGTTTTTGTTTTTGTTTTGGAGAAGGGAGTGTTATATCTTCATGAATGCATGGATTTTAATATATTGGGTGTATATTAATCGTATGCAGTTGTTATTCTTATTAAGGTTGAAATTATCCTCTCTTTGAATGGTGGGAGCCTCCTCATACTGACTCCTGAGTCTTTTTTGATACAACCCTTCTAGTTGTTATGACAAATTGTTCGTTCCTAGAATCAGCCATTTCTGTAAGGAGCCCTTGTTTCTTTTGGTAGAAGAAGATTTAACAACCACAGTCTGGGGACTAACTACCGAGGGGGTCACTGTTTCTAGGTTTTCGAGAGGACAGAGCTAAGAACAACTTAAAAAAAAATTAAATTAAATACAACATGAGTTCATATTGATACTTCTAGTTCAAACATAGGACTACAGGCTTTTAACTCACTCTCATCAACCTGACATCTGGCATTTTAGTAAAAATGCTAAAAGTCCTAATTCTCAATGGCACCAGCATAATCATAAATTTATTTTATTCCATAGTACACTCAGAATAACATTATCAGCACAACCACCAATTGTCTTTCATTTTGGTCCGTATGGTATCCTAAATTTTTGGGATTTTTTCGTACAGTCAATATTACAGAGCCAAACTATTATATTTCAAAGTCAGTTGAAATAGTTTCTCTTTGTGGTTATGGTGCTAACTAGATACCCGGTTAAGATTATTGTTTCATTTTATTTTTAATTTAATTGTGCTTTTCAATTATGTGAACTCTTGACTTTGCTTGTGGTATTTATGACACAAAAAATTTTTTTGTTCTTGTTGATATTGTTGATTTGGGGAGGAGAAATAAAATTCTGAATCATAGTTAGGAAGATTTCTCCACTCCAGGTTATATAGAGGATATTCTTCTACTACTTTAATGGTGTCACTTTTACATTTAATTCTTGGACTCTTTTAATGTTTTTCATAATGTATGTTATGAAGAATTTATCCAAATGCATCTCTTTATGGTTATTGAGCTGTCCCAATACAATTTATTTAAAAGTCCATCTTTTCCTCACTGATTTGAGATGCCAACTCTATCATACACTCAATTTCCATATATAATTAGGTCTATTTCTGCATTTTTCTCTTCTGTTCTATTGGTCTTACTATCTCTTTCTGCAGCACTGTTTTAATTATGATTATTCATAAAATGATTTAATATCTGAAAGTTTTATCCCCTCCTCATTGTTCTTCTTTTGGGGACATCTTTATGATATTGAATCTTGGTATATCTTTTCATGTGGTCAAGTCTTCTATTGTGACTTTCAGGATTACTTAATAGTTTGCCTCATACAGGTTTTAGATATTTTTGTTAAATTTACATCTAAGTATTTTATTTATTTGTTTTTGTAAGTTGGGGATCATCTGTCATATTTTGTGTCATAATGCTAATGTTATTGTTGTTTATATAAGGATTATTGATTTTTCTGTATTGATTTTATTACCTGATACTTTGCTAAATTTTCTTATTATTTGTAGTGGGTTTTCAGTTGATTTTTTTGGATCTTTGAAATGTACAATCATATCATTTATTACTAGGTATACTTTTAGTTCTTTGTTTTATATTCTTATTCCTCTAATTGTTTTCTCTTGTCTACTTTCACTGGTTAATACCTTTATTAGCTAGAGTATTACAGATAGTGGAGATCTTTATCTTGATATTGATTTTAGTTGAAAATTCTCTAGTATTTTCCCATTCAGCAAGATGCTATTTTTTGTTTTGTTTTATTTCATTTTCTTTTAACATGAGTGGATATTGAATATGTCAGTTACCTGTTTCCCTCCACTGAGATGGTCTTATGGCTTTTCTCCTTAACTTGAGTTTATTAATATATTTCTTAATATTGAACCATCTTTATAGTTCTGAAATAAACTCCACTTGCTCATGATATATTTTTTAAGGCGCCATTGGATTCTATCTCTTATATTTCATTTAATTTTTACATTAATTTACATAAATGAGATTTATTTTGTTTTTTGATACAATCTTGGTTTTGAAGTCTGTGTTATACTTGCTTCGTAGAAAAAAATATGGAAGTTTTCTTTCTTTCTCTGTGCTTTATAGTAATTTAAGTATTATTGCAATTATCTACTCTTTAAATGTTTGGAAGAATTTCTGTGTGAAACCATTGTTGACGTGATGATTTTGTGTGGGAGAGTTTCTTTAATTGTCTCGTCTATTTCTTTTTTGGTAAGGGTATTTTTAAACCTCTGTCTCTACTGGATTCAATTTTGCAAAGTTGTAATTTTCTAACCATTTCATCTAGAAATTCAAATGTACTTGTACGGAGTTGTACAAACTATTCTCACATGATTTTTAACATTTCCTCTGTTCTGATGCATATTTCCCACTTGACAACTATAATTTAGTATATTTCTACTTATTTGTGAAATGCTTAAGAAAACCAATTAAGGCACCAGTCTTATTACCTCATGAGTTCATTTTTACTTTCATAATAGGCCATTGATTCTCATTTTCTACCAACATCATTCATTTTTCCCTTACAATATCCTTTCTAAACTTACTCTTTAAAGAGTACTGTGGGGTCAAGTTCCAGTAGACCTTGGAATTCTGGACTTAAAGTTACTAAAACACAGATTTGTTTAAGGTGTGTTCTTGCTGAGAAACCTGCAGCTTGCCATTGTCCTCATATTCTGGGTTAGGATGGGCTGCTCTCTGATCCAAGACATTTGGACCTGAATTGAAAGAGCTTTTTAAATCACTCCATTTCCTAATATTGATCCATTCAGATCAACTCTTTTCATGAATTTCCCTATTATCAGATCATTATCACTCAGCAGGAGCATGCCAAGCACAAAGCTATTTTGTCTCCAGTTATAGCACAATATTGACAAATGCTCTAAATGGAAACTTTTTGAGAAGAACATGAGAGCAAAAGCCTAGCATTTTCTCAAGGCTCACAAGTACTCATGATTAGGAAGCGAATCCCCAATTGGTGTGTGCTTAAAAACATTGTTTAGCAGACACAACCCAAATCTCAGGGTTAGTTCAAGCAATTCAAGCTTTTGGCCTCCAATAAGTCAGTAAGGAAAAAAGTGGTACCTTACAAACTTGCTATTTCAAATTCAAATCGACTTCTCTGAGGGCTTGTGTTTATGGGTTAAAGGTAATTGAGAAATATCTATATAATGCTGATAACCTCAAATATCTGTTAATAAAGAGAGAGTTTAGAACTTTACAACCCTGGAAACTTGAACATGTGAAATCCCAAATGCACCCAGGGTCATGCTGTGGGCACAGGTCTGTTGAAGCACAAACATGTCGTCAATGATCTGTAAGCTCACCTTGTTGGCACGGAGTAAAAAATCAGATTTGTAGTTTCTGCAGCTCCCACAAGATCTCCTTTAGCTTTTCTGAATCCTGGGTTAGATGGGTGTGCAGTTCCATTGCAAAGGCACCAACTTCCTCTGTAGGTCATCTACTCCATTGAAGTTAGAGGTGGTGAAAGACACAGGTAAGTTCCAGTTGTACTCATGGGTTCCAGTTTGTCCCCAGTGACTCTGTATTCCTTCCATCTTCTTTTGATGCTTCCTGTGTCATTCAGTGTTTTGCCCATAGAATCCTTCAGTATTACAACTCAAGCTTTGAATTTATTCTTCAGTTCTTTCAGCACCAGAAATGTTGAGCGTAGTCTTCCCTTTTGGTTTTCTAACTCCAGGTCTTTTCACATTTCATTATAAAATTTACTTTGTCTTCTTGAGTCGCCCTTTGAAATCTTCTGTTCAGTTCTTTTACTTCATATTTATTTCTTCCTTTCACTTTAGGTATTCTACATTCAAGAGCAAGTTTCACACTAAGTAGACAATAGATAAGTGGTAACTTTGGTGAAGGGTAAGACAGTACACAATACTGGGGAAGCCAGTACAACTTGTCCAAGTTAAGGTCATGGAAGCTCCATAGACACATCCAAACTCCCTGAGGGACCAACTTACTAGGCTGAGGGCTGTGGAGATCATCTAGCTCAATTGGCATAACATAGTTTATAAAGAGAATGTTCTACATTCTACTTTGGTGAGTAGTGTCTGGGGTCTTAAAAGCTTGTGAGTGGCCGTCTAAGATACTCCACTCGTCTCACCCCATCTGGAGCAAGGGAAAATGAAGAAAACCAAAGACACATGGGGAAGATTAGTCCAAATGACTAATGGACCACAAGTACCACAAGTAGCACCAGACTGAGTCTAACACAACTAGATGGTACCCAGCTACCACCACTGAATTCTCTGATAGGGATCACAAAGGAGGGTCCCAGACAGGACTGGAGAAAAATGTAGAACAAAGTTCTAACTCACCAAAAAAAAAAAAAAAGACCGCATTTACTGGTCTGACAGAGACTGGAGAAACTCCGAGAGTATGGCCCCGCAAGGACTAGAAGGCAGGAGAGGACAGGAAAGCTGGTAATGGGGAACTTAATGTGGAGAAGGGGAGAATTTTGACATGTCGTAGAGTTGGCAACCAATGTCACAAAACAATATGTATATTAATTGTTTAATGAGAAGGTAGTTTGCTCTGTACACCTTCATCTAAATTGCAATAAAAAATTATATAAAAACAAAGCAATTTAACAATAAAAAAATATAAAAATAATTAAAAACAAAAAAAAGAGCAAGTTTCAGAATCTCTTCTGACGTCCATTTTGGTCTTTTTCTCTTTCCTGTTTTTTTGATGACCTTTTGCTAGCTCCATGTATGATGTCCTTGATGTCATCACACAACTCGTCTGGTCTTTGATCATTGGTGTTCAATGTGTCAAATCTATTCTTAAGTCCGTCTCTAAATTCAGGTGGGATATGCTCAAGTTTGTACTTTTTCTCTTGTGGACTTGTTTTAATTTTCTGCAGCTTCAGCCTGAACTTGCCTATGAGCAATTTATGGTCTGTTTTGAAGTCGGCCCCGGCCTTGTTCTGATTGATGATATTGGGCTGCTCTATCGTCTCTTTCCACAGATGTAGTTGATTTGATTCATGTGTATTCCATCCAGCGAGGTTCACATATATAGTTTCTGTGTACGTTGTTGAAAAAAGGTATTTGTTATGAATAAGTCATTGGTCTCGCAAAATTCTGTCATGCAATCTCCAGCATCCTTTCTATCATCAAGGCCATATTTTCCAACTACCAATCCTTCTTCTTTGTTTCCAACTTTCATATTCCAATTACCAGTAATTATCACTGCATCTTGCTTGCATGTTTGATCAATTTCAGACCGCAGAAGTTAGTAAAAATCTTCAGTTTCTTTATCTTTGGCATTAGTGGTTGGTGCATAAATTTGAATTATAGTTGTATTAACTGATCTTCCTTGTAGGCGTGTGGTTATTATCCTATCATTGACAGTGTTGTATTTCAGGATTAAAAAAAAAA
>NW_004443999.1:4980696-4985799 GCF_000243295.1 Trichechus manatus latirostris
CACTACCTAGGATATCTGTCTTCAAGCTTTACATTTCATGTTCAGAAAATGTTTAGAGAAATAAAATTATTCATTCGTTTAGAAGTGAGTTTAAATTGTGGAATAATAACATGTCAATGGCAATAAATCAATTTAAAGTTGACCTGTGTTGGTATTTTTATCCTTTACTTCAAGGGTGAGTAAGCTGAACTTCAGAGCTCAATTAATTCTTGGTTTATTGCTATTCTGCTAGATCATTTGATCACAAAGGGAAACAGAATGGACATTTTGATTTTTCAAAATAGATTTGATTGTTCCAAAGACATATTGACTACTGTCAGCTTAAGTAAAAGTGGTTCCATTAAGTTGACATTGATTTATTTTTGCAGTTTGGTTCAAATATTTCATATAGCACACATCCATTAATTCTAAATAGCTTATAAGAAGAATTGACATAAAAATTAACTACAGTAACTTTTCCAGCAGAACAAAATGCTAAATACAATACACTAAAGCAGATTTATTTTTAAAAACTCTTATGCCCTCCTGAAGCATGCCTTCTGTACTATTGATGCATAGCCACAGGTCCCTAGAGCAGTACAGCTGTCCATCATTTAACTCTAGCCTCCAGGACATGAATGTGGTCATGGAAAGCAGTATTTCAAGGTCAGTTAGTGGGTACCACCCTCAAGCTATCATTCAGACAATGAAGTGCCTGCTAACAGAGAGCCAGACTTGGAAATGTACCCAACACTGGAACCCAACACAAGCCAATCAAATAAAGATAAATGAGGAAATATTAAACATCTGTCCATTTCAGGCTTCACAACGTTGTTTTATTGAAATCAACTGCACTGAATGTAAAGTAATATCACAAATATCTAATTTGTCTGCCAATTTAAGCTTTCCAAAGTGCCTTAAGCATATTAAGTTGGTTTTTATTAATTTAGTAAGTTAAAAGTCACAAGATTTCATCATAGCTTGTCATGGCATTCCTGAGATTGTTAATTATTGGATTAGCAAAGAACACTGACGTTGGCATGGGTAATTCCGTCTGTTTAGGAGTCATCAACACTTAACTGTAGCATTTGCTAAACTCCCCACTAGAGAGCAATGAGTATATCCTCAGAGCCATGCAAAATGTCATGCAAATAAGAGACACCAGTGAGTGCTGTTAGATGAATGAATGAATACTTTCACTGAGAAGCCTTGTCCTCTGAGCTATGACCTAGTCAACCCACAACTTTACATGTTCTCTGTGAGCACAAATCTCACTTTCAAAAAGCAAGTGCACTTGCAGCTTCCCTTTCTTTCCCCCGGGTTATCCGATACTGCTCCCTTGAAGATATAAATACTCTATTTTGTGGTATTTATACTCTTAGGCAACTTAAAATAGAAAAGTAAGCTCAGAAGTCCAGACTTGGAAAATACTATTGTGGCTATTCAATCTAAATCACTCACCTCACAGATGAGGAAGGAAGGAGAATCCAGCTGCTCATGAGATTAATGTCATTAGTTTCATAAATATTAATCTAAATATTTCAACATTAAATACTGAGCATTAAGTTAAATATTTAAAATAAAACATAATGCCCCATCTCATCCAAGTGGCTTATTTATACATGTAATGTGGCTAAAGAAAACTTACAGAGAAGAAATTTCTTAAATATATTTATTGAGCACCTACTATATGCCAGGCACTGTTCTGGGCTCTGTGAATCCAGCAGTGGACGAAGGTGATTAAGTCCCTGCACTAATAGAACTTACATTGAATAAGAATTAAACATAGCAGGAAAAAAGGGAAAAACTATGGGCAACCTTATTTGAGATATGCTAGTTATATAAAAATCACATTCCTTTTAAAACCTCGGAGAAAATCCCCTCCAACCATAGAATGAAAATATTTCTACCTTCTATCTATCTAACTCACTTTTCATTTCAAATCATAGCAAACATTAGTCTTGGATTTTCCTCTGTTAGTAACTAGCTGTCACTGCTGCAAGTCACAAAATTTCTCTGCACATGACTTCCTCATCTGTAAACTGAGGAGCTGGTCTACAAGATTGCATGGGTTTTTTCTACCTTTAAGAGAGTCTAATGGGTGTTAAGGAACCCTGGTGGCACAGTGGTTAAGTGTTTGGCTGCTAACCCAAAGGTCAGCAGTTCGAATTCACCAGCTACTTCTTAGAAACCCTATGGGGAAGTTCTACTGTGTCCTGCAGGTTCACTATGAGTCAAAATCAACTCCATGGCAATGAGTTTTAGTTTTCATGGGTGCTGATGAATTTTAATTCTTTCCCTTACTCTCCGGTCCCTTGTCTCCTCATGAAGAGCTCTCAGGATGATGCTTTTAGTTTCTGTACCTAAAAGACCCCAAGGCTCTTGTGGTGTAGCTTGTGACACCATGGTAATGACGTAGAGTCAGACACACTTACTGAAACTCTGAAATCTTCTGGCATTTTCTTCCTTTTTATGTCCATAGAACAAAGAACTGACAAGACCATCAATCACGGTGCAGAAATAAACACTACTGCTAAACTTGTCAGCTTTTTGATCCTTCCCAGATCTTTTTTTCAACCTAGTTCTTGGAAAAAGAAACCTTGCCAAGGCTTTTATTTTTCTCTTTGTCGTGTTGTATTTGCTGTGCCAAGGATAGAATATTGAGGTCATAGAATTTTAGGACTGAGAGAATCATATAGTAACAAAAAAAGGAACAGAACCAAATCCAAAGGAATTTTATATATCTATAGTCTTTTATGTTATAAAAAATGAGAAATAAAATGCATTTTAAAAAGAAATTTATAGGTGGACTCTTTCATATCTACCTTATATGTCAATTTCCTTAGTCCATTGGAGACACTAAATGAAGCTTTCCACAGTGCTAAGCTTTGCTTTCATTTTGGGTAGAATCTGTGCTAAATGCCATAGTGACCACCACCCTTCACGTATAGAAAAGAACCAGTGTGGACCATAGTGGAACTGTTCCATGTTGGCCTGGATTGTTCACTCTGGAATGTAGCTTGATTGGGAGGCAGCCCCAGTGTTGGCCCCAGGCAGGTTTCTGTACAAACAATAGAGACACAAATTGGCCGCCGATCAGGAATACATGTAGGTCATGTAATTGGCGTGTGATGCTAGTCTCGCTCTACAAGTAGGAAGTAATCTTCCACATAATGGCCCAGTACCTCCTCTCTTCATAGCTAACTGCTTCCTATGCTATAAGGTTATACACAAATTCATCTTGCTCTATAAAGTCTCCTCAGACCAATACAGTCCATGAAGATCACTGTATTTTCTGAATCCAAAACATGCCATCTACTCGACTCATTTAACAATCAATTATGTTCAACCTTGCAAAATTATGTTGTATTTTCTTGTGTCCTTATTTGACATTTAAGTGTATTCATGTCTTGTCTGGAACTAGATTATGAATTACATTTTTTGAATTTGCATCTTTGGGCCTAACACTGTGTATTTCAAATATTTAAATAGATTTGCTCGAAACTTAGCCACTTAGCCTTTCTTGACAATGTCACAAAAAATATTGCAAAAAACATAGTTAACATTAAGCAAAATTTTGAAGTATGTGAACACACCTTCTTGACTCCATTATTTTCACCCTTCCAAGGAGCCATTGCATTCTCCAGGTTTACCATCTATTTTAGCATCCAGTTGCTTCAATTTCTTCCCTCTGACCATCAAGACTTGTACCCAGTGAAGAATTTGGCTTTATTCACTTATACTTTAGTGAGAATAAATTAACAGTTTCCTCTAATTTTGTTAGTAAAATGACAGACTCTATTACCCCTCAGACGTGTTTCAGATGAGCAAATTTGGAGAGAAAGTAGAATGATGGTGGTGATGATAGATCTTGAGTTGTTGTTGTTAGGTGCCATTGAGTTGATTTTTAACTCATAGTGACCCCATGTGACAGAGTAGAACTGCCCTATAGGATTTTCTAGGCTGTGATCTTTATAGGAGCAGATTACCAGGTCTTTCTCCTGCAGAGTCACCGGGTGAGTTTGAACTGCCAACCTTTTGGTTAGCAGCCAAGCACTTAACCATTGTGCTACCAGGGCTCCTTAGATCTTGAGTAGGGGGAAATAAATGTACTTTGTTAGCAATCTCCTCTAGCAATCCATTCAGTCAAAAACTCTCAGCAGCAAAATTTTCAACTACAAAGTCTTGGTAAAACATTCAGAAAGACCTAAACTAAGAAATTATCTCATCTAATCTCTCAATCAATGCAGACAAGAAAGCCAATATATTTTCCAAGAAGAATTTCATGTCAATAATTGAGACATTTGTATCCTTTTATTAACGAAGGCTGGTTACTGATGGCTGCTATGTGTCTCCTGCTGAGCAAAGATTATGCTTTGTTTTGATATTAAAAAAGAGAAAGAACATTCATGGTCAGCAAACATCTACCCTGAGAGTTCTACTCAGTGCTATAAGGGCCGTTATGGGGGGAAGAAAGCTTTAGAGCAAAAGGGTGTACTGGCAACTCTCAAAACATCCTACCTCAAAAAACAGTAATTAATGAAAGAAACGTATAGCCATAATAAATTCAGTAGTATTTAGCAGCAGTATGATTCAAACATAAGAACATATTTATGTAAAAAGAATTGTAAATTCAACAAGTGTCATAATGATCTTGAATTATTTGCTAAGTACCTAATTATCATTAAACGAATAATTTCTTTAGTAAGAGTCAGAACAAAGCTGATTCCTATGAGGCAGAGTTAAAGATGTCCCAAGCTGATGTACCAAGCTGATGTACCACTCATCTCTACTACCAGCTACTTCCCCTCCCCTTAGTACTCTTACTCCCATCTTTGGGTTCAGTAATTCACTGCCATGTCTCACAGAACTCACAAATTGTACTTACAGTTACGTGGTTTTTTGGGGGAGTAACAGGTTACAAGAAACCCTGATGGCGTAGTGGTTAAGAGCTACGGCTGCTAACCAGAAGGCTGGCAGTTCGAATTCACCAGGTGCTCCTTTGAAACCATACGGGCCAGTTCTACTCTGTCCTATCCGGTCGCTATGAGTCAGAATCGACTCGACGCAACAGTTTAACAGTTTAACAGGAATCAGAGTCAACCTGGAAATAACTGAATACAA
>NW_004443999.1:4985980-5002371 GCF_000243295.1 Trichechus manatus latirostris
GTTGACAAGTGCCCAGAGGCACCCTGCTCTGTCAGCAAGCCCCCTGCCTGAAGGTTTTCAGCTCTCTCTCACTTCATGGGCTGGCAAGCCCACCACAGTCACCTCGCTCCAGTCTCCTGGTTCCTGCCGCTCATACCACTGCCACTCATGCTGCCTCAGGCTGTCACTCACCATCTTCAGTATTACAGTTTCTTCTTCTCTCTTTCTTGGTGTCTCTCTTTCAAAACCTCTGTCAGGTTGGCTGCTTATATAAACAAGTCACTCAGTCCTATTGCGTGTTTTACGAACCCTATTTGCATAGCAGACCAACCAATCCCCTCAGTAGGCCACAGTCAGTTAATTTGAATAGTATACTGACCAATCCCTGTAAAGTGCATAAAATAGACCAATCACAGGGCAGGCTGTGACCCAACAAGTTATCTTTGGCAGCATTATAAACCCAAAGCCAGAAAGGCCATATATGAAAAGAAACCCATTGCAAATATGAAAAGAAACCCATTGCACTGTAATCATCTTTATCGTTACTTACCCAAAGACATGAAACCTTTTTGTTTTGACCACTAATTAAAATGACAATATAAAATAGTAAAGTTTTGTTTTAAATTGATGTACATATACACCATGTACATCATTTTGTTACATTTAGAAAATGATTAGAAATATCTAATGATTTTTAGATATGTCCATGGAATAACCTATTACTGAAACTTAATTTTAATTACTCCAGGGCTCTGGAAGAGTACAACAAAGTATTCTGGATTTTACAGAGGTGGGAGAAATATTCCTCTCTCTCACATAACAAGGAAAGTAATTGTTCTGTTCTAGAAAACTCTTCACAGGCCTTTGTCTACATAGGATATGACAAACCCACTTCTATAACCTATGAATCAGAAAGTTGTACCAAATAGAAAATCATTCGGCTCAACTCAAGAGTGGAAATTTAACCAAGTATTCAGTAGTTGGTGGGATATTCAAATGCACATCATGGTAGTCTTGGTATAATCAGTGCAGAGTGCCAGGCTTATCCTCACCTACATTCCTTGCAACAACTGAGTACACAAAGCTAAGCCAGGGACGGCCAGGGCACTGGAAGAAATGACAAAAAGTGCACTGTTCCTTCAGTCAGGAAAAATACTAGCAGAGTTAGTATAACTATGCCTCTTAACTGCTCTTCCCCTCTTGCAAGACCTGGAAAATGTGCTACCATGCAGTCAATACAGCAGATTTGCCACTGGATAAGTAGAGGATTCAGTGTTTCAGAATAAAAAGTTTTTCAACTTTGATTTCAAATTAATGCTTTTAAAGTTTATCATAGAAGTTGTTAAATTTTTTTAATTAAATAAGGAATATTTTGCAAGTACATGATAGAAAGCTTGCTCTGCGTAGGTAGATGCAAAATATTCCCTTAGACTTTCCTTTTCTACTAACCATGTGTAACATCAGTCTGCCTCTTACATACCTGCATTACCTTGGACTGATTTGTCTGTTTTCTGTAACTCTCCTCCTTATAGCATCATACTTCTGACCCCAAAAGGCACTGGTTAAAAAAAAAAAAGGATTTTTTACTTAAGGTCTCCTATTGCTATGACAATGGCTGTTTTGAGTATAACGTTTTGTTCCATATTAACTGACGTGATGTCAAAATATTTGTACTGAGTGAAATAAAAAATGTACCCTCACTCCTAAAGCTGCTCTGAACAAGTTAATTCAGAATCTAGCAGCATACAGGCGTTGGATTTTTTAACCTTGAAAACCTGATTTGTGTTTTGATACGAGACAAAGGAAAACTAACTTTAATCATAACATACTTGTTTTTCCTCTCCTATGCAGGCCCACCAAGACCATCACTATGACCGATGGGGACTATGATTACCTGATCAAACTCCTGGCCCTCGGAGACTCAGGGGTGGGGAAGACGACATTTCTTTATAGATACACGGACAATAAATTCAATCCCAAATTCATCACAACAGTCGGAATAGACTTTCGGGAAAAACGCGTGGTGAGTTTTTAACTCTAATGTTAACCTTGTTGCTGAGTCCCCCATATAAAATAAGAATTAAGAAGCTATGCTTCCCTCGAACATAATGCTCTTCTAAGATCTATCTATACGCGATCAAACTGACAACAGCAACTCAAAAGATCAGATAGGAAGCTTAGGGGGCAGTGAGTATATGTTAATGCAGGAGGAACAACTCAGAAAAGGAGGGTGAGAGTGGTTGCACAACTCGGAGAATGTAATCAATGTCAGTGAATTTTACATGTAGAAACTGTTGAACTGGTGTATGTTTTGCTGTGTATGTTATCAACAACAACAACAAAAATAAAATAAATTATTTAGAAAAGAAGCTATGCCTTTTCTTTGCCAGATGTCTCTCTTTGATTAGATGAACTTCATAATCTGTCACTTTAATTTACTTTAGAATATTATTTATTACTTTATCAACTATAAATACCATCTTACTTAGAAAAATATTGAGTGGCACTATTTTTTCACTGCAAAAGTATATGGGGCAACTAAAAAAACTTATGGATTTGTATAGTGTGTTTTCTATGAATTCTAAAGGAATCTTTTAAAACTTGACTTTAATTATTCAGAAATCAAGCGCATTAACTCTTTGATCTGAGTTAGATTCCTCAATAAGAGCAAGTGTTTATTTCCCTGCTCTTGAGAAAGAGGTTGAAAATATGATTGGCAAATGGCTGGAACATGAGCTTTATGATTTCCTGCTGCATTTTTATTTATGTGTAGACTCAGCTATCAATCACTGGTTTATTATGAACAGAATGTGAGACCAATCCATGCTACTTTCCAAGATAAGGGGCTTTAAGTGAGAATCACAACCACTTCCTTCTCCCACGCTAGACGCTAATGACAGGAATAAGGATAATTGTGACATGTGAGACATGCAGCATAGGCACATAAGCTTAGCCAGATTTACTGCCACCCAAGGTATCCTTGATTGCCAAGATGGCTCTGGCTCCCAGTTGATGTCACAAAGCCACTCATTCCTTGAGAATTGGGAAGAAAACAAAAGAAATGGTGGTTGGAAGGCCATCGCCTGAGAAGTTATCATTCCTTGTAATATCCTGTACCTTATCTGAAAGTCAATACATTGTAGTGTAATCTTAGCAAACTTGCTTTCAACCCTTCCTGGAGTTTTCCCACCTCCTATTATTCTCTCCTCACTCTACCTCCGCCACACCACTGCTGACCTGAGTATATATAAGTCCTTGCAAACTTCTTCCTTTGAAACATTTCAACTAAACCATATTTTGGGAGAGCTGATTGAACATTAAAATTGTTATGTTTTGCTTAAATTAAAAAGTAGAAAATCTGTTATTGTTAAACTTTAAATGTTTCTAAAAGGAGCTTATGAAGAAATGGCTAGTAAAGGAAGGTTTGAAATGCCCTGTGCCAACTTATTGAGAAATTCTGTGCATATTTCATGGATAAGTCCTTGAAAAAAATCCATCTCTTAGTAAAGGATTTCCAGGTATTTGTAAAGCACTTTACCTTTAAAGACGGGCTTTGACATTTATTATTTCACTGAGGTCTGCAGCAACTCTGTGAAGTAAGAAGGGATTATGGGTCTCAATTTACAGGTAAGATAGTACAAATCCAACAGGTTAAATGAAGAGTTGGTATGTGAACTTAGAACTTGGGTCCTACATCTAATGTTTGCTGCCTCCAGGAGGAAATGACAGAAGGTGTCTAATTTAAGTTTGCAGTATGCCTAAATTGTGCTGAAAATCGTATTTGTACTTGACATTTCAAAGTGAGAGTATATGTGATACTTCTGCAAAAGCAGAGCAAATATTTATTCTGCACTATGAACTTTGATTATAGTAATCGAGAAAAAACATGCTGAGTGAACCCAGAGAATTTGAATGTTGACAAAATCCAAGGCAGTATCAGCTGATGCAAATTGTCTATTTCAGGTTTATAACTCGCAAGGACCAGATGGATCTTCAGGGAAAGCATTTAAGGTGCATCTTCAGCTTTGGGACACTGCAGGACAAGAACGGTAATAGTAAATTACTTTGTTTCCAGCTATATGCAAATGCTAGAAAACATTATTTTAAAACCAACGCTGTATGTGAACTTGGGGGCATTGGTGATTCAGTGGTAGAATTCTTGTCTTCCATGTGGGAGACCTGGGACAATGTACCTCCTGCACAGCTACCACCTGGCCGTCAGTAGAGGTTTGCATGTTACTATAATGCTGAATGATTTCAGTGGAGCTTCCAGACTCAGACAGACCAAGAAGAAAGGTCTGGTGACCTACTTCCAAAAATCAGAGAGTGAAAACGTTTTGGATCACAACTGTCAGATCAATAATCAATCATGGAGATGGTGCACTGTTTGTTCTGTAGTGCATGGGGTGACCAGGAGTTGGGGGAACTTGAGGGCAGCGAACAACAACGACAATGTGAATCTGAAAAAAAAATAAGTAACGTGCAGCTTTTCTCCGGTTTTGAGGTAGACGTTTGTATTGAGAAATAAATATAAATTATTTTTAGTTAAACAACTATAACTAGCATTGTATATTTGGCCTCAGATTTCAAAAATCTCTATGAAGATTCTTATTACGCATTGCCTTTTCACTTTTCTAGAAGGAGAAAGTTCTCCAGTATTTAACTGAATGAAGATGGGAAATTAACACTACTAGGAGTTGGAAGTGACTCCACGGCAATGGGTTATAAGCGCTGCTTTAATAGAGAGTTGAAGGAAAGGGTGTTAAAACCTTTGTCATCTTATCTCTTGGTCTTCCACACACTTTCCAGTGTATGTCAGCTGACTGGCTTTGCCCTCTCAGTCTCTGATCGCACCATTTTCCTCCAGCTAGAATGATTCATCCACTTTCCATTTCCCTGATCCTCTTCCACCAGGCCCACCTCACATTCCACTTCCTCTATGAAGACTTCCTGAATACCCCAGCTGAAACTAACTCCTTCTTTCTTCTGAATTCCTACAACACTGATTCTATCATCCCTTTAGTTACTAAATTAGTTAAATACCACCTTGTGATAAGCGTATCTTCTGTTTTTGTCTCTAACAGTTGTGTAATGGTTCACCTAGTGACCTTGTCACCCCAACTAAATTGTCTTCATAAGAGCAGAGATCTTGCCTGGTTTTCAGTATTGTTTCTGTTATAATGCCCAAGAACGGATACTCAGTAGATAACAGTAAAAGAGCCCTAGTGGTACAATGGTTAAGTGCTTGGCTGCTAACCGAAAGGTCAGTGGTTTGAACCCACCAGCAGCTCCTCAGAAGAAAAGACCCGGTGATCTGCTCCCATAAAGATTACAGCCGAGGAAACCCTATGTGGCAGTTCTACGCAGTCCTATAAGGTTACTATGAGTAGGAATCAAATCGAAGCACACAACAACAACGGCAAACAATAGTAGTGATTGCCTAGGACTGGGGATGCTATTCCATTATTGATGAAAATATATTTCTTTGGGATCCAAGGTTTTGAAGTATTAAAGACCCGAAGCTAATGAAGGTTTTCAGTATTAGATTAAATAAAACTTGGCAGTAGGTCGGCATAGAACATATTTAGAAGGCTCATACCTCCAAATTCTACATCACATATCTTAGTGTGTTTATGCTTGTAAACACTTCAGTTTTTTAAATGCATCCAAAATGTTCTCACTTTCAGTGAGTATAAATGCCAGGAGAGGTGCTGGGCCTCTCTGTTATCTTTTCTGACTGTGAATTC
Source organism: Trichechus manatus latirostris (assembly GCF_000243295.1). Classification (NCBI taxonomy): domain Eukaryota; kingdom Metazoa; phylum Chordata; class Mammalia; order Sirenia; family Trichechidae; genus Trichechus; species Trichechus manatus. Next base: position 4,991,707 of record NW_004443999.1, read on the forward strand.
CATTTACACACACCCTTCAACACTGCTGGTTCCTCCCAAGTCATTCCTCACAAGAGTCTCTGCTCACATGTCAGTTTTGTTGTCACAAAGATGTATGTTTTATAGACCAATTTAACTCATTTTTGAAGAAGTAATATGAGAAAATGTGGTTCCCATATGTCCTGACGCCTGATATGTCAGCCTAGCCTGATGGCAGGCTTCTTTCATCTGTCCCCTTAAGACAGCTGCTCGATGAGGGAAATGGGGAATACTAGGGACATTCTTAGTAATACTTGGGCTATTCATCCCTTGAGAATTTTTCGTTCTGTATATATAAGGTGTAGCTAAGCAATAAGACAAACAATGTCTTTCACACCTCAACCCGGTGTCTGAGGACATCTGGCACTCCAATCCATATAAGATAATAGATATTGATAAGAGTGACATCATGGGAGGCAAGGAAAAACCATACCCCTTGTGTAAACCTAAAGGATACACGGCACAGCCTCAGTCCCCAGGAGAGAGAAAGAGTGATCATATAACTCTGGAATTTGTTTCTTTATGTGGTTCTGGCTTTCCCACCCTACCAGTTCACTGGACAGAATGAGCTCAGTGGATGAAGCCAGAAATCAATTATCTTTCTCCTTGGAAGAAACTCTGAGAAAATTGTGGGATAATAAAGATACTGGGCAGAATGGTCCAGGAGGTGAACCTGGTCCAGTGTGAATGTGTACTATCCATATCGCTAAAGATGCAAAAGAGTTGAAGACTGTTTGCCCCAATAAGATCAATACAAGCATGTTTTGAGTAATTCTGTCATGTGCCATGGACAATGAAAAAGGGAATAAGACATGGTTTTGTCCTCAAATGAGATACACACATACACTTGGGAGAGAACATAGAGAAGTTTTCTTGGCCACAACACCATTATGGTTGAGTAAGAGACAGCTTTATGAGTTCAGCTAGTCCCCGAGGAGAAAGAAAATTTCAGTAAAAGCACTATAATCTCTACGAGCTTCCAGCAAATGGTAGGAACAAATCCACAAGAAAAAAACGAGTAAATTTGTTTGATATCTCTACTGTACATTTTTAGATCATGACAATGCCCTACAAAAGAAATCCTAATTTGGAACTAAATGGCAGTTAAAACTTCTCTTCTCTCTGCTTTGGTATTAAAAGCATCCTTCTCTACAGAAGTCATTTTAAATCTTCGATAGTTTCATCTCCTTTGCTGTTCTCTTTCTTTCTCACTTTCTTTCACGCTGTTTAATGTCACAAATATTTAGTAAGCAGCTACTATGCTCTGGGCCATGAAAATATATAACGTAGAATATGTTGGAAACACAGCTGCTTTTCCCTTGGAGCTTACAGTCTAGTGTGGAATTTGGACAAATAACTAGCAATGGCAATGTAACTTTAGGATACTGATAGGGAAACAAAAGGTGATAGGCAGGCCCACCAGGAGGAGCCCATAACCTAGACTTGGGTGTTGGGAAGGCTGCTTTGGGAGTGATACTTCCTCTCATGCCATTTTGTATGTACTCATAAAGGATGTTTAAATGAGTGTTATCCAAGCAGATAAGAGGCGAGGTGAGGTTTTCAGCAGGGAGATAACAGAAAGAACAGCACATGTGAAAGCCCCAGAGGAGAGAAAGAACTTCCTAAGAACTAAAAGAAGATCAGCATGCCTGTGGGTAATCAAGAGATGAAGCTGGATAGATGACCAAGGATCAGCTCATGTGAAGCATTGACAGTCTGTTAAAAAACTTGGGCATTACCTGAAGAGCAACCTATAATCATTAAAATGCTATTAGCAGAGGATTGATATAACCAATGGGAAGAAATCAGAGGGAGACAGGAGGCCTATTTATAAGATTGGGGGAGTTATCTAGGTGGGAGATAATGGCTTTGGGAACTAGAGTAGCGGTAGGGTGGATGGTCTTAAACGAGCAGGTCGAGAGATATTTGTTGATTATTTGTATATCGTGGATGAAGAGACCGTGGCAAACAGGAGAATGATGATGCCACTGATAGAAGGAGAAATGAGGAGGAGGGACCGGTGTGGTTCTGGACGTGTGAAGTTGGAGGTGCCTGTGTTTCCTCTAAGGAAATACCTAAAAATAATTGGACACACAGTGTCAAGGACAAGAAAGATCTAGACCTATATGTTGTGTAAGTTTGTGATTGAATGTTACAACTCTGTGTGTTTAAGTGCTATGGGACCACATAGTCAGGAAGTGGTCTTAAAACAAATAAACCAAAAAAAAAACTACAACCACATCTCCACTCCTGGCCTTTCAGCAGGCTTTGGGCCTGCTCTCCCTGTTCCCTAGAATAACCCATGACAGTCAGCCATGGAAACTTTGTATCTGAAAAGGAAACACTTGTTTGCATTGCATCATAAGCCTGTGGACTAACTTGCAGAACTACTCACTGTGCTTTCTTGGCAGGTTTCGGAGCCTCACCACCGCGTTTTTCAGAGATGCCATGGGCTTCTTATTAATGTTTGACCTCACCAGTCAACAGAGCTTCTTAAATGTCAGAAACTGGATGAGTAAGTGGGACTGAGTGACTTAGGTTGGCCACTGTAGGGCTCAAGAGCTACAAACACGCACTGGAACCCAACAGCTATATTTGTTTACCTTACAAGCTGTGGCCAGACTAAACACCACAGTCATGAGTGTAGTGTTTCCTTTATTGCCTTCAAAGTGGTAGCCTTTTTCTGGATCGCCCAAGGTGGCTTGGAATTGTATTTTCCTTTGATACCATTTTAAGAAGGGTTAACCACCACCTATATTTAAGGTCTTTGTTATTATGATTGAAAGGTCATTAATTCTACTTGTCTAGTAAGTCTTGAAGGACGCCTTCTGACCAATCAGGATACAACATCCACCGCGTCTGCCTGGAGAAGGCACAGAGAAAACAGTCTTTCCTGACAGGAACAATTTAACCTGAAATATGTGTAAGAACTAATGGGTTAATTAGGCATTAATTAGTAGTTAATGAACTAGTAATAATTAATTGTTAGTTAATAAACTCCTCCAGAGCAAAAGCTGGCATGAAGATTAGGTATAGTGTGCCAGTCAGTCATCTTAGATTAGAGTTTTAGTTTTAAAAAATGTTCAAATATGAGGAGACCTTGTGTGAAATAATCCTCAGCCTCCATAGGAATTTAGACATGATATGGAATTTAAAATTTGCCTAATGAATTATTAAAGCCAATTAAACCAACACCCAGAAGAGTAGTAGTATAATTTTTTCCTTTTTTTTTTTTTACTTTACGTAGCACTAAAGATAATATTTCATTTGCTTTTTTTTATTACAAATAAGAATTTTGATCCTAATGGGATAGACACGCAATAGGACAGATGACTTGTTCTACAGAGCTGGTGCTACTCTGGTCATTTCCAGATTTGCTGGGCAGTCTATGGCCAGACACGATTTTTTTTTTTTTCTTTTTTTAATTTGGATCATGTTATTCCCCTGCTCAAAATCCTTCTGTGATTTCTCACCTCACTGGGAATAAAATCCAGAATGCTTCCCCCAGCATCAAGGCCCTATGGGATCAGGCCCTGGGCATCCTCTCCAATCTACTTCCCTCACTCTGCCTGGCTTACTGGACTCCAGCCCCACATGCTCTCATGCTGTTCCTCGGACCAAGAGCACCTTCCTGCTGTGAGGCCTTGGCGCTTCCCCTCCCTCAGCCTTGATTTCTCTTCTCCCATTTACAGTTGTGTGCTAGTTCCTTCATTTCCTTCAGGTGTTTGATCAAAACTTCTCTCTTCAGAGATGCGTCCCTGACCACCCATCTCCGTTACTGGCATTCTCATCACTGTCTATCCCCTCAATGAATGGACACTTGCCACTACCTGATATTACATTACATATTTCTTTGTTTACTTGTGTTGTAACTCTTCCACCACTAGTATGTGAGCGTTATGAGAGAGAGCACAGACTATCTATTTTGTTCCATCACGATACCCCAGAGGCTGGAAGGGTGCCTAGTGCAGAGTAGATGCTAAAACAAAATACTATTTTTTATTAATATGTTAACATATTTATTATTTTAGATTATTGCTTCTGTAAAGATTTACAGACTTGGAAACGCTATGGGGCAGTTCTACTCTGTCCTAAAGTGTTGCTATGAGTCGGAATGGACTCAATGGCAATGAGTTTTTTTGGTTTTTTAGATTATTTTCTATATATACATGTATATCTATAAACACACACACACATATATAAAACTGCTTTCAATGTGAGTTCAGTAGCACAATTGCTACCAATGGGGGAAAATTAACAAATTCTGACCTTCTTAACCGCTTCTTCAAATGAATGTTTATCCTAGGATCTGTCTCTATTTCTCTTTGTTATTGCATTTCCTTATCAAAATTTTGGTGGTATTATTAGATTCTGAAGGATTAGGACTTTTCAGAGAATGATTCATTTATCCTTTTTCAAGGAAGACGAGACTCTCTCTTGTTTTTTAAGAATCTCCAGAAGGATATTGATGGGATTTAAGATAATTAATTGTCATGCCTAATAATGTTTTCATTTCTAACACTCAAATCATCAGTGTTACAGGATAAGCCTTTGGCTTCTTCCTCTGCACCTACCAAGATAGCACACAATGTGCCTTAAGATAGACAGTGAAGTAGCCTCTGTAATCTCAGAAGCACAGCTTGATAGGTTTCTTTTCTTTTCCTTTCTCTGCTTTCTTTCTCATTCTTGTTTTCCTCTTTCCTTTCTCTCTCTCTCTTTCTTTCTTTCCTCCTTTTGAACAATGTTTCCTGAAGAAAAGAAAAAAACAAATTACCCATATTAAAATTGTTTCTCCATGAATTTGTGGCAGTTTAAAATGTTCTGTTCCTTTAAATTATCACTTGACTTTGGGAGAGGGAAATGTACCATTCTTCTAAAAGAGACAGCAGACTTCCGCACTTCAAAATCATATTCTGTTATCTCCACTTATATCTGAGGAACAAATGGTCTGAAGCAGTATGTCCTTCTCAAAAGGCATTTTCCAGATGTAGAAGAGCACTGATAGATGATAGGTGCTTCATCTATATATTATTTCTAATCATCGTAATATGCAGTTTGTGAGTCATTATCTCCATTTTACAGATGAGGAAACTGAGGCTGACAAAAGTTAAGTAACTGGGCTAATTTAACATAACTAGTAAGCAGCCAAACTGGAGATGAATAATTAGATGAGGAATCTGGAGTATGAGCAGTCGTTTGACATCGCTTGTTTATAACTAACATGCTGGTTCCATCTGCTTTCTTTCCAAGGCCAACTGCAAGCAAATGCTTATTGTGAAAATCCAGATATAGTATTAATTGGCAACAAGGCAGACCTGCCAGACCAGAGGGAAGTCAACGAACGGCAAGCCCGAGACCTGGCAGACAAATACGGGTAGGTTGGTTACATCGAGATGTCATCTGACCTTGCAAACTGCTGATTAAGTGAAGGAACAGAAATCTGACATTGATACTAGGAGGAATCTCTTTGAATCAAGAATGGTACATGAATTAAAAAGATCTTCCTGAAGAATATATATGATATTTTTACTGAATTAATAATAGCAGCTAACACTTACTGAATTATTGCTAGGTGCTAGGAAATGTTCTAAGACTACTCATTTAACTGGTGGCACCCTGATAGTGCAGTGGTTAAGATAGGACTGCTAACCAAAAGGTTGGCAGTTTGATTCTACCAGCGCTGCTTGGAAACCGTATGGGGCAGTTCTACTCTGTCCTATAGGGTTGCCATGGATTGGAATAGACTCTACAGCACTGGGTTAATAATTATATGCAGGAGATACTAGAGTTATTCCATTTTACTTATGAATAACTGAGTCACAGAGAGATTAAGTAACTAATGGAAGGCCACACAACTCCTAAGTAATGGACCTTTAGTTCAACCAGGCAGTCTGGGGTCAGAATTTGTTCTCTGAAACACTGTACTCCACTGCGAGACTCCAAGGATGAATACCTGACATGGACATGATATTGCAGTCCTTATCCTAGCTGTGATTGAATAACAGCTAAAAACAAAACAAAAAATAAACATCTCATGCAATATTTGAGACATACTTATACTAAAATAGTATCCATTGTTTATCTGAAATTCAAATTTAACTGGGTAGCTTGTATTTTTATTTGCTAAATTTGGCCACCCTATCCTTAGCACATGTATATATGAGTCTGTGTTTTAATATCACATTTCTGTTTTGAAGAATTTAGAAAAATATAGAAAAGTTTAAAGAAGAAATTAACAGAATGGGGTAGTGATCCCTGGTCCATACTGAGTAATAAGAAGGCCAGACATGGAAGAAGTCCCGAGAACATTGCTTTACCCCATCTTGCCAAGCACAGCTGAGCCAAGTTCCTTTTCTCTTTCTCAGCTGTCCTACCCTCACCCTCCCACCCCAATGCCATCACAAGTTTTCCTTCTTTTCAGACTGTATCCTACTAACAACACACACAGCATTCGCAACAGTTAGAAAGCTCAAAAAACTGTGGCTAGAGAGCCTCTCCAGGTTGCACTGGCTCTCGCTAGGGGTATAGTGAGATTTCAGTCACTAAAAACTGCTAATGAACAGTTAAGATTTGCAAGCAGTAAACATAATTTGAGATTTTTCTTCTTAAAAAATTTTCTTAGGAACCTTTAATCAATGTAAGTTCATTTGTAAATGAACTTCCAAAGTAGAATTTGTCATTATTTTCTAAATTTAAAGTCGTTTCATCACATCTGCCAATTTTTTACTGAAAAATTCTCCTTGAGAGCTTCAAACGTTTATATGTCTCCTTGGGCTTATTACTTCCAAATACATATAGACTATATTCGCATGAATAGCCTATTCAGTGCATGCTTAATTTCTAAAAATTAGATTTCTAGATAGTTGATTGGAAGGATGTAACATTTTAATGGTAATATTAATTATTAGTTTAGGCATGTTTCACCTCTTAAATTTTGTAAACAGTGATAATACATGGGCTTCAAATTCCTGAGTACCTCCTGTCTCAGCTGCCTTGCCCATAAAACAGTCATACCCATACTAAAGAGCAGCCTACCAGTTTTTAGTCATGGAGCAAAAACAAGGATGCTTTCCAACTTAGCCAGCAAAACCATGATGATCTCCCAGTCTCTTAGCCAACCATGTTTTTGCATATGTGACTCATTTGTACATCTGATTGTATCTTTTTCTGATTTCTTCCTCTCAAAAATACCTATCATCTTTTCTATGCTAGCATACCCTACTTTGAAACAAGTGCAGCGACTGGACAGAATGTGGAGAAAGCTGTGGAGACCCTTCTGGACTTAATAATGAAGCGAATGGAACAGTGTGTAGAGAAGACACAAGTCCCCGGCACCGCCAACGGAGGAAACTCGGGAAAGCTAGATGGGGAGAAGTCAGCAGAGAAAAAATGTGCCTGTTAGACTCTACAAGTGAACTGATAATCAAGAGCCCCACCCAAATTTTACTTCCACAAATGGTGACCAGCCACAAAATTGTTGTTGAGTAGACCATGCACAATGACATGTCTTTCTTTGTCAGCCAGAAAATCTATTTTAAGAAACCACAATAGTCAACAGTGTGCAAAAGAATTAAGTAGCTTTCCCTGAGGCCTCTCCAGACAAGATCAAAGATTTCCTAATGAGATCTCACCATCATGGATGCTTAATTTGTTTTGCTTATAAAGATGAGTATATAAGATAGTGTTCAAGAGGAAATATTAATGAGTTTTTTTAAATCAGCAAAATTTACCTTGTCATATTGAGGAGAGGAAGAGGATACTAAAAAGAGAACATGGAAAGATGATTTTTTTTTTTTTTTTTTTTTTTTATGATTGGGTATCCTTCTATTAATACCATTAGGTTTCCATTGGGGAAAAATATATCAGCTAAAAATGGATAAACAATGAAGAGGTCTATATGGTTCCTAAGACTGGCATTACACCCAATAAGCTGTACTCGAATAACTAAATTACTGATAAGGTTATGAGAGGATGAATGTCAGAGTTCTGCTAAAATGTAGGGGATTGTGTAATGATGCCATTTTTCTATTCTTAATAAATAGCAGGTAGACAAGAACACAACAGTGAATGACAAAGTACAAAGAAACGACCTGGCAGAAAAAATGCAAAGATGTGAACATGGCATTTGAGCAGCTGAAATGAAATGTATCTGTTACAGATGTCTGAGAGAATTGTTCAGCCAAATTTTACTCAAGCCAATTAGAAGGCGACATTATCAGTTGGGATTAAGAGAATCACCAGAGGTTTTAATTTCAAACAAACTTTTAGAAATTGGTTCAGTATTCAGCATCACGTTTCATTTTTTTCTCAGCAAATGTTGATAAATAGCCCCAAGGAGAAATTAAGGATTGCTGTTGATTAAACATTTCTTTCAAAAACTAGCCTTAGCCATTTTTGTTTTAGAAAAATATTCTGGTATCCCTTGAAACAGAACATGACTATTAATTATGTGTTTCCTTTTAATTTATAAGGGCATTGGAAACATAAACCACACTCCTTTCCTCTCACCCACCCACACCTGTGACTTTAAATCAATTTTAGAAAAGCAAGTATTTTACTTTGTAGATCAACAATTTCAGAATAATGATGGATCAACTCTATGGTCACTCTGAATTTTCACCGTCACTAAGCACATACAAATTGATGATACCTCATGCTGTATTACAGTACATTTAGCATTTGTTTTTATTTTGCCTATTAAGGTCAAAATACGCATGGCTGAGCTATATTTGGGGATTGGGTATGGATGGAGCTATCTCTTATGTCACCAAAAATTTGGTTAATTGCTTTATTTTTCATGTAAAACTGCCTTTTTTTCCTCAAAAAATGATCACAAAACTATTTTCCATTGGCCTATTTTTATTATTGTGTCTAAACTAGTATATTTCTTTTTGATCTCAATTTATGATAAGCATGAGCCATTCCTATCAAATGGATGATTATTTAAATATTTCAGTCAGTTTTATCAATAACTTATGACTCATATATTCTCTGTAACAAAGGCAAGTCACTTCAAGTTTTCTCTCTTCCTTATGAGGATATGATTTTTTAACTGGATGGCTCTTCTTTCTATATAATTTGCCAATGAAACCTCGTTTTTCCATACTCTGTGCATAATTTTTTGTTAAGTTACAAAAGCATGGGACACCGTAAATTACAGTTCCCCTTTCAATTCCTCTCTACAACTTCCACCTGGCTTTACATCAATTTTAGAAACACAGACACATCCAAGGAAATGTCTTTTTGTCATGTTCTTAGGGTGGAATAGATCCAGAAATGTGTCATGAATAACAGCAGTTTGGAGGCTTTAATAGGGTTAGCCTGGTGAAAACCTCAGTGTTACTCCCTCATTCCTCTGCTTTCTGCAGCACCGTGCCAACCTCTAAGATTAATCATGGTTGGGTGTTTTCTCTATGATAGTCCTCCTGATATCAATGTGCCATGAAGATAGAAAGCTATTAGCTAATAGTTAAGATGTTTCTTCTAGAAGGAAAATGGGCAGAAGCAATACAACTATTGCTGTGGCAAAATCTGGTGAACTTTTGTGATTATTATAGCAATTTCTTTTTTGGATTCTAATTGTAATATCCCCTGCATTTCTGTAATAGGGAGTGTTTGGCCTTTATAAAGCCCTAAAGGTATTCTATTTTTGCTTCTATGTCTTTTTGTGTTCTCTCATTTTTTAGCTATATGATTGATTTACTTATGCCAAGATTCTGTCATTGTCAGTTATTTAACGAGCATTTATGGGGGTCTGTTTTAAGATGATGTTATTTGATAGCTGTAGCATGAAACAGAGGGTGGTGATGCCCATAATTATAGAACCATGCCTGTAAAAATAATTATTGAGTAATAATCTCAAGAGGAATGAAATTTAAAACAGACAAGGAAGTTAATTTAAAAATATCGTTCTATTTGTAAATAAAATACTTGATCCAAAAAAATGTATTCTCTATAAAGTTTGACATCTGACCACCAATTCCATGTAACCATCATGAGAAATTCCTTCACTCATTATTTCAAAATCAATAGTTCTGTATAATTCATTTTATAATTTCAGACTGATCTGGTGCCATGAAGTATACAGACTCCTTTAAAGAATTGTAGACCCTTTTAGCCCATAATAGCATGTACTTTTACCCAAGATGTGTCCTGTTACTGATTATCTCCCAAATGCTTTAGTAAATCCTATTGTAAGTTGGCAAAATATTTAAAATGTATGTGAAACTCCTTTTTTGGATATAGAAACCATGTCTGTAGTGTTTATATTGGTTTGGTGTTTACATAGCTCTAATACAGTGCCTCAGATACCTCTGTGACCAAATTTATCTCCAGCCATGCAGGTCATTTTCTATAATGTTCTATTCTATGGAAGCCTCTCAGAGACTCCAACACAGCTATAGGCCTTCTGATGCCTTCAGCAAAGGATGCAAGGACTTTGTTGGAATCTGGAGACTACTACCACCATCTGGTCTCCTAGCTCACTTCTCATGGAGTAGGCATTCCTTGAGACACTTAACCATAATTAGATACAGGGTTAGTTAGCTTCTTTTTTTTATTATTATTATTGTTGTTGTAGTTTAAGTGAAAGTTTACAATTCAAGTTAGTTTCTCATACAAAAATTTATACATACATTGTTATGTGAC
>NW_004443999.1:5002471-5070117 GCF_000243295.1 Trichechus manatus latirostris
AATTCAAGTTAGTTTCTCATACAAAAATTTATACATACATTGTTATGTGACCCTAATTGCTCTCCCTATACTGTGACAGCACACTCCTCCTTTCCATCCCTGTATTTCCCATGTCCATTCAACCAGCTCCTAACCCTCTCTGCCCTCTCATCTCGGGCTAGTTAGCTTTTAATGTTAACAATGAAATTCTTTAAAAAAACAAAAGTCAAGAGAACATAATGTTTGTCTTGGTCTGATGATGGTAACAAGTCGTGACTTGGCACAGAAAATCCTAAATGTGGGTGCCCACACAGGAGCTGTAAAATTCTTGCAAGTCATCACTCTAGCCACTTTGCTATCATTTCCATATTATCAGCTACCACACTGCAAAAAAATTTTACAAAACAGCATTTTCTAAAGTAAATATTGTATCTGTTGTTTTTGACTAGAAGAGTAGTTCTGTGTATCAGTGGATGTCTTTGTTATGCTTCCAGTTTGTTATTCTTTGCCAACCTGTACAGGTAAGATGAGCCAGGGTAAAGTTTTAATCAGCCCATCACTATCTCCTTTATAAGAGAGAGAAGCTTGGCCATAGAGAATGACATGACTACATCAAAAATCAGTAACAGCCAAAATATTTTTTAAACGGTAGATCAAGTCCACTGGGAATCAACAAATTTGATGAAGCCCATATATATTCTCACCAACAGAGGTGGAATGATGCAGTAGTTAGAAAGAGAGCCAATATTGTGCAGTAGATACAGTGACCAACTGGTATAGTATGAAACCTGGGCTCCTGAGCATCAATATGCTGTGCCATAGGACAAGATAATTCACTGTTCTCTGTCTCTGTTCACTTAAAAAGGAGGACATATCCTTTCTTCCTTGCATACTACTCTAATCATTTGAGGAAAAAAACTCATCCATAAAGTATTTTGGGTTACAATCTAAAATTTGAGCTACAAAAAAAAAAATGGTTCTTTAGGTCTCTGGTTTCCTAAGATTCTTAATTACTCTTTAAAAGGAAAATATGAGAGCAGATGTTAGTCAAAGTTGTAGAAAAGTTTTCTTTCACCCTCTACTGTCGTCAAGTAGCCATTGAGTCGATTCCGACTCATAGCGACCCTATAGGACAGAGAAGAACTTCTGCATAGGGTTTCCAAGGAGCAGCTGGTGGATCTGAACTGCCAACCTTTTGGTTAGCAGCCATAGCTCTTAACCACTGTGCTACCAAGCTTTAAAGTGTTAAGTCTAGTATATTTGAATATATTAAGGAAAGCATCATTTATAAATATGCCAAGATGCTGTCTATATTTGAAGAGATTGTCTAAAGATTCAGCATAAACTATATTTTCTTCTTGAACTTTAACCAAGATAATATTAAGCTTATTTCTGGGGAGAGTTCTGAGCTATCTCTTAAGCATGGAAAATGGATATAGAACATTCTCTGAGCTGAATGTTGTCTCAACGCTTTATAAATTTATGAAGCTATTTGTCTTCATAAGTAGAACTGATAAAAATAACTATTAGATATTTAGGAAATATTATAAATCTATTGCCCTAGAATTTTTGTGTGGAGACCAAATAACAATGACATTGTTGAGCAAGACCTATAAAGAGAGATAAGAGTTAAAAGTTGTCTAACTAGTCCTCTAAAATAGCATGGAGAAGGTCATATTTAAAAGGTTGATTTTTTCAGTAGGGAAAGACAAGGCTTTCAACAGAAACCTTGAATCAACAGAGTTTTGTAACTAGATCCACAGCAAATATTTACCCATCATTTCTATCTACCTTTCGTTACTATTGACTAAATGGTTTGCCAGCCGCTTTTTGTGCCTCTGGACCTCATTGGCAAGGAGTTATTCCGGTTGTAATGAATTCAAGGTAGGTCCGTTTGAAATGCATGAAGCTCAGCAGAACTGAGTTGGAGCTTCATTGTTGTGTAGATTGAGCATTCTATTAGGTGACACTTGCTAGTTTTCTAAACTTTTGCTTCTTTTTTTCCCTTTATTTCTGTGAGATAAACTTGCAAGCATAATTATGGCTTTCCTGTGTGATAGGGAGTGCTGAAGGGTTTGTTTTGGAAAGGTGCCCACAATAAATTATACCTCCAGTTCCCATTGGCGTCCTGTCATGCCACCGATTGGTGGCACCTCAGTGCCACTAGTCTCATTGGCAGATTGTATTGTCAGATTATATTTCTCAAAATCCATACTACTAACCAAAAATTTAAACACACTCAATTAGTAAGCATGCTTTTCAATACTGAAGACGCATGTCCTCAAAAAACTAAAAGAAATAAAAATTTGGTAATGAAAAGTTTTTAACCAAATAGAGCTTTTGACCTTAAAACTAAGCAATAAAATATTTAAAGATCAAATTTCATTATTGGCATCAAAATTTGGGAAATAGGAATATTTTGTTTACTATATATGAATCTAATTTTCTCATAAATTGTATTTTGATTAAAATTTCAAGAAATAGCATACCAAAGGTGTTTTTCTGTGGAGTTCTTTGTACCAACACACTATGGTTGAGACATTTTCTAACTTTCTACGTGCAAAGGTCTTTTAAAACAAAACTTTATTACCAAGTAGTGGGACTATCTAAAATGGTGTCATCTTTTGCTCTCTCTCTATATATATATATATAAAACCGAAAACCAAATCTGTTGCTGTTGAGTCAATTCCAACTCATAACGACCCTATAGGACTAAGTAGAGTTGCCCCATAGGGTTTCCAAGAGGGGCTGGTGGATTCAAACTGCTGACCTTTTGGTTAGCAGCTAAGCTCTTAACTACTGTGCCACCAGGGCTCCATTACATGTATATACATATATAAACACACACATACACACAGGAGTCATCTTTAAATTGAGTGGTTTACATTTGGTTTCTTGGTTCCTTTCTTACAGGTTGTGGAAGGCATGGCTAATATCCCTCAGCTGACTTAGCTCTTAAGGCTCATTGACAAATTCCGTAGGAGTCAGAATGTCTGTCCTTAACCTAATAGATTCATTATTTAACCAGCAACTGCTGTCCTTACCTCTGTTAGCACAAATACTATCCCTAGTAAGGTAAAAATGTTTGCTTATTCTTACCCTTCTATTCTCCAGATGATTTTTTTCAAATGCTCTCTGAGAAGAAGCCTAGTGTTGTAGAAAAGAAAGTGGCCAGAAATAACAATTGGGGGACTGTGGGAATGTCATTAAATACTTTAGTGACTTCTGCGCATATGAGGGTTACAAAGCCTATGTACCTCACCAGGTGAACATCGGGCTCAAACGACAGCATATATCAGAAAGTGGTTTGTCAATTATGTTCCATTTTATAAACAGACGCTGCTATCACAAACTAAGAACCGCTAATAAAAACCAGTCATAATTTAAGCCACTTGTTGTGAAAAGAAGCATCATAGCAGGGACAAAACACTAATTTTAGCAGACGTATTTAAACTACAGATGGGCAGTCAAATTGAGGTCATCATATTTGATTGAAAAGGTTTACTATATCTCAAGTTATTGAAAACAATCATTTTGTATGTCCTCTTGTATTTCTTTTAAGAAGACCAATTACATTCTAGATAGTATAGTATAACTTGGTCAATGTCCTCCTTGTACAATAGGGCTTTTGTGTCCATAGCCTTGTAAAAGATACCGATGGTATCTGAAATTATTTAAGAAAAGTAATCTATCCTGCTTTAGTTAATATGTTAAAAGTAGATAATGTTCTGACATAACACTGACATTTTTCACTATATCCCGACAATTTACCTTAAAGTAATGTTTCCTCATTGTTCAGTCAAGCATGTTTGATTGTTTTGTGTGTCTTCTACACAGATCTCTGTTTTGTGTAGTGCTATGAATGTCACTTAAAACTTAAAACATGGAGTTATAATTCTATATGCCGATGAATAGACTGTGGTGCCTGACAAACACCGTTAGGTCATTATTGTTATAATAAAGTTCTAGTGGCTTCAGTAATTATAGCATCCAATTATCTCGTGTCTGTGTTTGAATACTACGGTTGAGAACTGTATTCAATGATTGTTTCTGCACACTTTTCAAATAAAAATGCATTTTTTAATCAATCATCTGTACACTTGAAGAGACCTTATTTCTGTGCTTTAAGTTGGATATATGGTGGGTGGGGAACATTAAATTGGGAACAATATGGAACTTGTATCACATTTAAAATGGTATCCATTTGGAACTATGAAATGAGAAGTGATTTGGACTCAGCCAAGTGATTTTTTTACCCATCTCTCCAACCTTTCTTATTTATTATTTGTTTAAATCCTGGCCTTTGCAAGGGAAATTTTCTAATAATTTTGAATTATAAATTCATTAAATTAAGCAATTAACGTGTTGAAATAGTTTACTGTACATAGCATTTCCACATATTGTAACACATTTCTTCCCCACAACAAAAGGTTGAGGCAGGTGGTGGTATCTTCCTAAGTCTGAGGCTAGAGAAAGGATTGATGTTCAAGGCCAGTTCAAAACCACAACCTTGTAGCTTCCTTTAAAATGCTCATTTGCAAAGGCTGCCTTGTTCTGAGTTGTTCTCCTTTAATATGTTACTTAGATAGGCTTTGCCAAGATAATGATGTTTTTAGTTTAAAGGTAAACAACTATCCTACTGCAAGCAAATAAATCCTTGGCACGATTCTCTCAACTTTACTCCCCAGTAGCAGTAATGCTGTTTCACATAGGCAGAATCTTTTGCCCCCTGGGTTCTTCTTAAATGATTCAGGATAAGACAGTAGGGGCTAGGTTTCCTAATGGTTTTGTAGGATGTTTAAATAGTCATAGCATGTCTCATCTTAACAACAACAACAAACAAAAAGGACCCCCTGACATTCAGTACAACTACAGGATTTCTGTTTTTATTACTGTATCCAGAGTATCTTGTATTACTCACAGTTCTCTACACCAAGGAGAATTTCATTTTTAATATGGATGGGTACTTGTGGAGAAAGAATAGCTAGAGTGTGAAAATTGTTGTTTCTTTAAAAACTCATTTAAGTAGCTTGCATTATCGTTCAGGAAGCCAACACATTAATTATAATTTGAATGCAGCTATATTATAGGTGGAGCTCTGGTGGCACAGTGGTTAAGCACTTGGCTACTAACCAAAAGGTCAGCAGTTCGAACCCACCAGCTTCTCTGTGGCAGAAAGACGTGGCAGTCTGCTTCTGTTACGATTTACAGCCTTGGAAAACCTATGGGGAAGTTCTACTCTGTCCTAAAAGGTGGCTATGAGTCAGAATTGACTCTGACAGCAACAGTTTTGTTTTGTTTTTTATTATAGGTACTATAAAAGTTTTGTGACAGTAATCAGATTTCTGCCATTATCATAGCTTTGGATCATTTTCATAGGTCTAAGAGAGAAAAGACTCTTCAGCAGCAAGGTTACCGGCAGGGCTTCAAACTGATTCATTCTTATGTATGATTATGTATACATAAGAATCACCTGGAGATCTTGTTAAACTGTAGCTATATATTCTTTTGTATACATAAGAATTACCTGGGGATCTTGTTAAAATATAGATTCTGATTCAGTATATCTGGGGGGAAATGCAAATTCTTAGCAGGGGGTCAAACCAGAACAAACCAGTTTGAAACCATGGTACAGGAGACCTCAATCTGCTTGATTAATCCTCCATAGAAATTTGCATCTTTAGCTCATTTACCCTCATGACAAAGTGAACCAGAAGCAGAGATGTGGAGTCCTGCTAATTAACATATTGGATTAAAATATGAATACATGGCACCTTTCTCCTCTGATTTCTCTAGAAGGAGGCCCTGATGAGGTCTCTACACCAAGAGGGTGGTCAAAACCAGGGCTTTGAAACAGTTTGAAGCGCTGCTGAAAATTTGCATTTTCACCCCAAGATACTGCATCAGAATCTAAAGTTTAACAAGATCCCCAGGTGATTCTTATGTATAATAAATTTTGAGAACTACTGCTCTACTAGCGGTTTTCAGAATTGGTCCCTAATCAGCAGCATTAGCATCACCTGGGAACTTGTTAGAAACGCAAATTCTCAGCAGAGGTTTAAACCGAATGGTTCTAAGCCCTGGCTCAAAACAAGGAGACTCAGCTGACTCAGCTGTTTTCCCTTTACTGGCCCTTCAGGAGAAGAAGGGCTTTTCTCAGTATGTTAGGGAAATGCAGATTAAGGAGGGAATCTGAGATGCAAATATGGTAGTTTACCACCACTCAGAATTCAAGAACTAAAAGGAAGTAAAAAAGAATGATTTACACAAAGGAAATGTGAAAGAATAAGTTGTGTAGAAATAATTTAACAGATATTGGGACTTAGTCATCATTGCCAGTCCAGCCTCTCTGACAGCCTTGCTCTTCCCAGACTTACCTGGCAGCTTCTCCTGCAGGTTTGTGCACTGCCTGGACCGCCGCCCTTCCCCCTGGCATAATAAGCAGTGCAAACCTCTTTCAGGCTTTACTTGAATGATACCTTCAAAGAGAGAGTTATTATTTAAAATTACCACCCTGTTTAAGAGGGGCCCTGGTGGCACGATGGTTGAAGCTCTTGACTGCTAACCGAAAGGTCACACCAGCCACTCTGTGGGAGAAAAGACCTGGTGATCTGCTCCCGTAAAGATTTCAGCCTAGAAAACCCTACTCTGTCACACGGGGTCACCATGACTCAGAATCAACCGGACAGCACCTAACAATAACAACAACAGCATCCTATTTAAATTACCAATCTATGTTGTTGCTGGTAGGTGCCTTCCAGTTGATTCCAACTCATGGCAACCCCATGTGTGCAGAGTAGATAGAACTGTTCCATAGGGTTTTCAAGATCTGACCTTTTGGAAGCAGATCTCCAGGCCAATATTAGGAGGTGCCTCTGGGTGAGTTGCAAACCCCAGCCTTTTGGCTAGTAGTCAGCACTTAACCATTTGTGCCACCCAGGAAACCTCACCAATCTATAGTTACCATGTTTTAAATTATCACCCAGTTTAAAACTACAACCGCATGCTTTCCTCTCTGGTGAAGTAACTCCTGTGTTCTGCTAAATATTTTTTCATAGTACATCAAAGATAGCTGACTTTATTATCTGTCCCTCTTCATTAGAATGTATTTCAAGAAACTTAGAGATCTCTCTCTCTTTCTTTTACTCACCTCTGTATCCCTGGCAGCTAGAACAGTGTCTGGCAAGTATTTGTTGAATGAAGAAATGAAAGAATCCTACATGAGAAACTGATTAGGGTGGACTGTAGAACAATGAAGTGATAACTTTTTTTTTTCCACTTTATTGAAGTAGATATTATGTACAATAAATTGCAAATATCTAAATTGTACACTTTAGTGAATTTTGACATGGCCCCTACCCATGAACACATCACAATTACCATGACACTGAACATTTCTATTGCCTCCCGATGTTGCTTTCTGCCCCTTTGCAATCTCTCCCTCCCTCCACTTCTGTGCCCAGACAAATACTAATTTGCTTTCTGTCACTATGGAAACATCCAGTGTGTCGTCTTTTCTTCCTCTGGCTTCTTTCACTTGAGGAGTCCCTGGGTGGTGATTTTAATGTGCAGGACTGCTAACTCAGAGGTTGAAAGTTTGGGTCAGAGCTGACTGGATGGCAACTGACTTTTTTGTTTTTTCTTCCACTTGGAAGGAGCCCTGATGGAGCTGTGGCTAAGTGCTTGGCCGCTTACTGAATGTTGGCAGTTGAAACCCACTAGCTGCTCTGCAATCAACAGCAACAGCAACAGGTCTTCCACCTGGCATAATGATTTATCTGTGTTGTTGCATATATTAATAGTTTGTTTATTACTGAGTTATATTACATTGTATGGATGTACCACATTTTATCTTTTCACCTGTCAATGGACATTTGTTTAGTGTTGTTGTGAGTGTGTGTGTTTTGTTTTTAAGTGTTTGGCTATTATACATGAAGGTGCTATGAATATTCATGCATAGATCTTTATGTGAATAGCTTCTGTTTCTCTTGGATAAAAACCTAGGGGTGAAATGGTTGGGTCATGTGGCAGGTACATTTTTAACTTATTAAGAAATTGCCTGTTTTCCAAAGTGGTTGTACCATTTTGCATCCCCCCCCCCCCAATAATGTATGAAAAGTTCATTGCTCTACATCCTCATACTCAACACTTGATATGGTCAGTCTTTTTAATTTTAGCCATTCTAATGAATGGTATGTCTTGGTGGTTTTAATTTGCTTTTCCCTGATAACTAATGATATGAAGCATATTTTCATGTGTGTATTTGCATTTGTATATCTTCTTTTGTGAAGTGACTGTCCAATTATTTTTGCTTATTTGCAAATGGATTGTTTGTCTTATTACTATCATGTTTTAAGAGTTCTTTATATATTCTGGATCCAGACCAAACCCTTTGCTGTCAAGTTGATTCTGACTCACAGCAAACCGATAGGACAGACTAGAACTGCCCCATAGGGTTTCCAAGGCTGTAATCTTTGAGAAGAGACTGCCACATCTTTCTCCCATGGAGTGGCTTGTGTATTCAACTACCAACTTTTTAGATAGCCGCTGAGCTCTTAACCACTGTGCCACCAGGGCTCCTTCATTTTCCAAATACAAATCCTATATATGTTGTGAATATTGACTCCCATTCTGTGGCTTGTTTTTTCATTTTTTTAAGGGTGTCTTTTAAAGAGAAAAGGTTTTAAATTATAATGAAGTCCAGTCTATTTTTTTTATAGTTTGCATTTTTTCATGTACTATTTGAGATTCTTTGCCTACCATAATGTTGTGAAGATAATCTACTGTGTTTTTTTCCTATAAATTTTACAGCTTTAGCTTTATATTTTAGGTATAGTGTCCATTTTGGGTTAATTATTATATATTTTATACAATAAATCAATGTTCATTTTACAGATATTCAGTATTTCCAGTACCACTGAGAACATTTTCCTTGCTCCATTGGAGTGCCTTGACATTCTTTGTCAAAAATCAATTAACCACGTATTTATGGATCTATTTATGAGTTCTCTTTTCTGGCCATTGATATATCTATCCTTTTGCCAATATCAAACTGCTGGTATATTTTGCATTTTAAACTTTTAATCTGTGATCTTGTTAAATTTGCCTATTAGTTCTAGTGGTTGTTTTGTACATTCATTGGAGATTTCTACCTCAAAAAACATATGAACTGGAACAAATAGGCAGTTTTAATTTTTCCCTTCCAAACTGTATGGACTTTTTTTTTCCTTTTTTCTTGCCATATTCCAATGACTGGAATCTGCAATACAATGTTTAAAAAAAAAGTGGTTAAAGCAGGCATTCTGGCCGTGTTCACAATCTTAGGGGTAGAAGCAGTAGCCTGTCACTACTAGTTAGTGAAGTGGCTAACTGAAGGCTTTTCATAAATGCTTTTAATCAGAATGATGAATTTCCCTACTACTCCTAGTTTGCTGAGAGTTTTTATCATGAATAGGTGTTGAATTTTTCTTCATTTATTAAAATAATCATGTAATTTTTCTCATTTTTTCTTTGTATATGATACATTACATTGATTGATTTTTCAAATGATAAACGAATCTTGCACACCGTGGATAAATCTCATCTTGTCATGATGTCGCAATAGAGCCTTTAACTATATTGTTGGATTCAGTTTGCTAATATTTTGTCAAGGAAATTTGTGCCTATGCTCATGACGGATATTACTGTGTGTATGTGTGTGTGTGTTTTTAAATGTCTTCGACAAGTTTTGTTATTAGGGTTATGCTGGTCGCATAAAATAAGATGAGCACTGTTCTGTCCTCTTTAATTTCTGAAAAAATGTGTAAGATATTTGTTATTGCTTTTCCGAATGTTAATATCATCACCAATGAATTCTAGGGCTGTAGTTTTCTTGGTGGGAAAATTTTTTATAATAAATTAAAATACATTAATAAACATAGCTATTCAGATTTCCTGTTTCTTCTTGTGTTGATTTTGCTAAGTTGTATTTTTCAAGAAATTTATCCTTTTCATCTAAGTTCCCATATCTCTTGTCACATTAAAAAAAAACCACACCCGTTGACATCAAGACTCATAGCAACCCTATAGGACAGAGCAGAACTGCCCCACAGGGTAGGGTTTCCAAGGAGCAGCTGCTAGATTCAAACTGCCAACCTTTTGGTTAGCAGCCGTCATGTTTAACCACTGCACCATCAGGGAGCCTCTTGGCACGTAGTTGTTCATAGTGTCCTTTCAATGCCTGTAGGCTTTCTAGTGGTAACCATTTTTGCTTTTAGCATGGTGATTTATATTTTCTCTCTTTTCTTGGCCAATATAGGTAGACATTTATAAATTTTGTTGTTGTTTTTTTTTAAGTATAATCTTTTAGCTTTATTAATTTTCTCTATTGTCTGTTTTGAGAGGACCCGGTGGCACAGTGGTGAATGTGCTCAGCTGCTAACCAGAAGGTCAGTGGTTCTGTGGCAGTCTGCCTCTGTAAAGATCACGGCCTTAGAAACCCCAGGGGGCAGTTCTACTCTGTCCTAGAGGGTTGCTATGAGTTGGAAATGACTTGACAGCAGTGGGCTTTGGCTACTGTCCATCTTATGTTTTGTTCATTTCTGCTCTTTATTATTTCTTTCCTTCTGGTTTCTTGGATTTGCTTTTTTTCTCCCCCCTCCTCCAGCTTTCCAAGATGGAACTTTGATTTCTAGGCTTTTCATATTCATAATATAAACATTTAAAGCTATAAGTTTCCCTCTAAGTATTTCTTTAGCCGTATTTCACAAATTTTGATATGTTGTATTTTCATTCTCATTCAGTCCAAAATATTTTCTAATTTCCCTTGTGATTTCATTTTAGATCCAAGAATTATTTAGAAATATGTGGGATTTTTCTAGCAATCAAATAAAAACTACTTAATTTATTCATAAATAATGATTTTAATGTAAAAAGAAATCAAAACAAAAAGTTCACACAATATGAACCAATTTTCTTTTTCGTACGGCATATTACAAACAACTATTCAAAAGATATTATAGCAATTGTTTAGTCTAAGCATTTCTTAGTGATAATTTGTTACAATACGTGTAATCAAAGTAAAACTAAGTTTCTTCTCATTTTCCCACCTTCATGCATTAACTCCAAGGCCCATCTCAGACCTTCCTATCCAGTATATTGATCAGTATAATTTTAAGTACAATTATTTAAACTATAATTGCACTAGTGTTTTTTTCCTATGTTACCCGTGTAGAATTACGTTTAGACTAATACATTTCATTACCCATTATAATCTTTCGCTTTTTCGTTAGAAACTTTTATTTAAAAAAACATCTTAAAATATAAAAGCTGAAACAATAAGAATATAGGAAATAATCAATACATGACACACAAATGATACTGCTGATGCTATTATAGAAGATATTTTCATACTTGAAAAGTTCAGATCTTTTAAGGCTTCTGAAACTACTTACTCTTATTCCCTGGTGTTCCATAGACCATTCCATAGTGAACCCAGAGCCCTCATGAGTAGGTTCTATCTGTACTAGACCCAACTGGACTTCCATGTTCAAAAATAAATATAGCAAAATCAAAAGCAAATCCAACAATATTTTTCCAGTTCTGACTTTCAAAACTTTTTTCTCTAATAGAAATCATCAGATTGTTAGGTCAATTGGATGACTTCATTCTAAAATCTCAAAATCACATCGTTATTAAAATCTTACATGATGATTAAGCTTTTAACAGGGTCCCCCCAAAAGAGAGGCATTTCTATAACGCAGAAATGCTTCAGAGCAAGTAAGCAGGTAGAATAGATATCAATAGGTCAAAAAGTTTAAATCCTTGCTCCATCATTAGCAGTTAGGCAAATTACTGGACCACTCTCATTATCTTTCATTACAAAATGGGGATAATAACATTACCTGCTTGTGAGGGTTGTTGGAAGACTAAAGGACTTACTACAGGAAAAATACTTGGAATTGTTCATAGTATGGGGCAAGTATGCTTGAAATGTTATTATTAGGGATATATACCTTAAAAATCAGCAGGCAATAAAAACAAAGACAACCTGAAGCATGAAACTCACACATATAAATAGTTATGCAACAACTTTAAGGATTACAGTACTTGGATGAATTTATAAATACATTACTCCATCTCAATAGTACATACCTTCACATATTTTATAGATAACAACACTGATATTTCATATTCTACATTGAAAGCCTTGAAGCATCTTTCCTGAGAAAATGTGTAGAGTTATACATCAGATAGGATGACCAAGGCCTCATTATTCATTTAACTGAAGTAAGTTCTGCTTTCCTGAGGACAGTATGTTTGCATTTCTACAAGTTAGAGTTTGTTTATACTCATAACAATCATAAACCCCACATGTAATGAAGGCATGCATGAAAATTTAAGCACACTTTCACAAAAACACCAAACACATAATTCTAACTCATGAATTCAGATTCTTCCTGGCTTGAACCCATAATATATACATTTTTATGGCAGCATGGGTTAACACCATTATGTGCCATTCTTCCCTCTAAATATTTTATTTAGTTAATATTAATGAACATTAATAAGAAAATTTGTCACAAAGGCAGAGTACACCGTGTGCATCCTTGCGAGCTTATGTCTGTGGGTGGCCTAGAGCTGTCGGTCTGGACCAGTTCTTAACTTCAGCACAATTAAGATCAGTCATGCTTGGTAAAGCAGAAGGTCAGCGAAAAAGAGGAGGACCCTCAGCCAGATGGATTGACATAGTGGCTGCAACAATGGGCTCAAACACAGCAACGACTGTGAGGATGGCACAGGACTGGGCAGTGTTTTGTTCTGTTGTACACAGGGTCGCTATGAGTCGGAACCGACTCAATGGCATCAGTCACTGCCTGATGTGTGGTGAGCTAGCCATGATTCTCACCTTTGGAGTGTGGTATGTGGTAGGGAATGTGCTAAACAGAATCTTCTCCCTCTCCTGCCCATAATTTAGTAGAGAATAACTCACTAAAAATGGGTCAAGAAATGAACTTATGTCATAGTAAGATATTTCTTACTATCCAAAGGCCAACGTTAATGTAACACCATTTATTCATACACATATATCCTCTTCTTTCTATACTCATAAAAATCACTATCAAAAGGTCAACGTTGACAACCTTAAATGAGTCCCATCAGCAAATATCTAAAAACAAGATTCAGGTTAAAAAAAAATTTTTTTTTTTTAAAGCAGAATCCATCTTCCATCATGGTAAAGCTCCTGATTTCTTCACCCATTTAGTAAGTTTTGGAGAAAGAGTTCCTCCCATCAAATATATATTTGTTTGATTTTCTGGAATATTGTGTTCCTGAAAAGCTAATATCATTGTGACAAGTCCTGTTTAAATACTGGCAGTGTGCCCTTTTACCACACAAGTTTGGACTATTTTTCAAGGAATAAATAAGAACTACACAACGATCTTTTTCAATCAGATCTTCTCCAGTCTGTTCATTTCCGTAGTCTAATCAACATTAAATAAGGGGAGGTGCCTTCAGTCTTCAATGCACTGTAGAAAAGACCACATAATTATCAAGTTGAGCAACAGCACATTAAACTTTAGTGATATAATTGCTCTTCTGCCACAATTACCATTTCCACTACCACCATCCTACCAAGTTTCAACTAATTGGTTTGATCTAAGTGATTACGGTTAATAGATTGATTCTGACCAATTCCCCACGAGATACAGTAGCATCACATCATTGTTGTCGTAGTTGTGGGCTGTCAAGTCAATTCTGACTCATCACAACCCTATAGGACAGAGAAGAACTTCCCCATAGGTTTTCCTAGGCTGTAATCTTTACAAAAGCAGATTGCCAGGTCTTTCTCCCACAGAGCTGCTGGATGGGTTTGAACTGGCCATTTTTCAGGTAGTAGCTGACTGCTTAACTGTTGCACAACCAGGACTCCTTGCATCACATCATACAGGCATTTAACTTGTGCATATTCAACTAGTTGTAATAGGACAAGAGTGAGGAACAGAGACAAGAAGGAGTAAGAGCATGGGACTCATTCTACTCTGTGAAGGCAGCACCAGAGTGAGCTGGAGATGCGAACCACAGATCCACTGTCTGTTCCTCAGGATGCTTCAGTCCTGTGGGCTTCTCAAATCCTGAGCTGCTCTCCTCGCTGAGTGTGATTCTAGTATTTAAAACTACATATGTGTATTGAATATACCATGGACTGCCAGAAGAATGAACAAATCTGTCTCGAAAGAAGTACGGCCAGAATGTTCCTTAGAAGGAAGGATGGCGAGACTTCAACTCACGTACTTCAGACATGTTCTTAGGAGGGACCAGTCCCTGGAGAAGGACACCATGCTTGGTAAAGTAGAGGGTCAGTGAAAAAGAGGAAGATTCTCAACGAGATGTATTGACACAGTGGCTACAATGGGCTCAAGCATAACAATGATCGTGAGGATGGTGCAGGACTGGGCAGTGTTTCGTTCTGTTGTACACAGGGTTGCTGTGAGTTGGAACTGACTCAATGACACCTAACAACAACAACATGTGTGTGTGTGTTTTACCAACATATGTCTAATCTCAGGCAAACCACTTGTTCTGGTGTTTGACTCAAGAAACACCTATGTTCCAATGCTGCAGAAAAAAAAAAAATCTAGTCGTTTTATACCTATTCAGAGAAAACTATACTTTATGAGTGATTGAAGAAATATTTCAAGTTTAATTTTTAAGTGTACATAATTTTTATTTGCCTTAACAGCTGCTCTAATCCTTCACTAGTATTATAATTCCATTGTGTATTGGTAAGTCCGGAGTTACCAACCATACTACCACTTACGTTCTCAAAGTAGCCAGTTGGCCACATTTCATATTACAAATGTGAGAGCTACCTTGATATCATTAACACTAGAATTTCTATTAAAAAAATAATAATAAGGGGGATATTTATCCTATCCAGTTTCCAAACCTCAGTTAGGAAATTTCTCCCTTTGACTTTTCTCAAGTCATAGGGTGAAGAAAAGTCTCTAAACCCGGTAGACTTTTAACTATTAATTAGTTGCAGCTAAAGAATAAGCCATAGAAGTCATTCTCTCCAACCCATCCTCTGAACCAACCAGAGTCTCAGAATTCAATACTAGAGTAGTTAGAATGTAGAGAAAATCAGTTGTTCCCTTGACTACCTTACTCTGGCCCCATCCCCTCCAGGGTCAAAGCAGCTGAGGCTGGCCATGATGCCTCACCATCACAGAAGGGGACTGTGTCTGGGTGGACCCAACCCACTGCCGTTGAGTCTATTCTGACTGATAGTGACCCTATAGGACAGAGCAGATCTGCCCCCTAGGGTTTCCAAGGATGTAATTTTTATGGAAGGAGACTGCCCCATCCTTCTCCTACGGAGCAGCTGGTAGGTTCAAACCACTGACCTTTTGGTTAGCAGCTGAGTGCTTTACCCACTGCACCACCAGGGCTCCTTGTCTGGATGGAAGGGAGCAAAAAAAACTTAGCATCCCACTTTCCCTTGGGAAGTCAGTCTTGTTCTCTATTCCAAACCCTTCACTTCTTCCCCCGCAGAAGTGACTCTACTTCTCTCCCTGCCTCTGAAATGTAGGCATTTCACCCCCTCCTAGGATATCTCTGCAGCTTCATTTCGTTCCTTTTTTAGAAGTTGCCAGGCTAGTGACCAAAATGATGATAACTCAGCTTCTGGAGGCCCAAAGATTTTAGAGGACTTGATTCTTAATGGTTTCATCCCTAGTCTCTAATTACATACATCATTAGCAAAGTTAGGCACTGTGGCAGGAAGTCATAAAGAGGGAGATGAATTGGTCTGAATTCCTAGACAGATGCTAACCAGAGTGGGACTGAGCTCCCACTGCAGGCTCTATGCCGGAGAGATTCAGAAAATGGGATTCTTCCCTACAGGGACCAGACTGGGGAATTCAAAAGCTGTGAGAACAGGAAGTTTTTAATCATTTAAAAAATGATACATGTAATTACAACTATGTTTTATTTTAAGTAATAATTTCACAGGGTATTATGGAAATGAGATTTGAGCCCAGAAGTCTGTTTTACATTTTGCCACTTTAAGTTCTGTCAACATTTTTAAAGGACTTAGATTGTTTCAACTGCTTTGGTAGGTCATTACCATTACTTGAATTCATTCGTTATTAGGTAATTTTTAAAGACACTTATCCTTAGCAATGCAGGAAATAAAGAGAAATCCAAGGTACTATTCCTGCCCTCATGATATTTATAATCTATTTTATTTGAGAGATGTTGGGTTGTTGTTGGGTGCTGTCAAGTCGATTCTGACTCATAGTGACCCCATGTGACAGAGTAGAACTGCCCCACAGGCTTTTCTAGGCTGTAATCTTTATGGGAGCAGATCTCCAGGTCTCTCTCCCACAGAGCTGCTGGTGGCTTCAAACAGCCAGCCTTCCGGTTAGCAGCCATGTGCTTAACTGTTGTGCCACCAGCGCTCCCTGCTTTGAGAGATACAGACATGGAAACTAAGATAATTACAAACAATTGATGACTAAAATGCCCATCAATGGAAAAGAAAACATGAGCAATAGAAGCACAAGGACAATAGATAAGATGATCTGCCATGTTTGCAGAAAGCATTAAAGTTGAGATTGGACTTGAATTAAGGCAAAGGAGAGGAAAAAAAGGTATCTAAACATATTTACTCATTTAATCAGTAAATATTTATATGCCAGGTTTTGAGGAGTCAATAGCGAACATGACTAAAGCATTTCCTATCCTCAAAGAGTTTCTTCCCTTTTTTGGAGACAGACAGTAAACAAATAGTCATATGAGTAATTATTTAATCACAATTATGGTAAGTGTTACAAGACTGGAAGACTGGAAGCTTTAAGAGTGATTAACTGAGGACACAGAAGCACTCCCAGGGGCAGGGAAGGCTACTCTGAGGACACGAAACTTAAGAGCTGAGATCAGAAGGATGCGTTCAGGTTAGCCAGGTTGGGGTGGGTAGAGGATAAGGGAAAGGCGAGAATAACTAGAGGTGTGCATTCCCGGGAAGCCCGGTGCCATCAAGCAACAGAAAGACAGTGTCTCAGAAGGAAACAGAGGGAATGTTCCAATTAGGATGGTTCTAGGAGGGTATACCAAAGATGATTTACAAAGACGTGGACAGAGAGTAGAAAAACCACAAGGAATAGTGCAGCATCCCAAGGCTTGAATAGGTGAGGAGAGGGAACAGAGCTGTTTCTAGAACCCCAAAGATAGTCCTGTAGAGAAAATGTGCTTGAAAGGAGCTATGACAACTACCAAGGGATGCAGACAGCCCCACAAAGAGGGTACCAGGGGAAGAATGCCCCAGTCCCACTCTCTCCCTTTCCTAAAATCTCCTACCTGGACTTCCCAATGGTCAAACCCACTAGAAGCCCAAAAGCACAAGAACCTGTATGTAGATGGGGCAAATAGCGAGAAGAAGCACACAGTAGATGTGGGTGGACAAAGAGAACATGCCCAGCACAAAAAAGCAAGCATAGATACAGGGACGTAAACAAAATGGACACGGTCAAGACATGACACTAGAAAGGCCGGAAGGGGCTAGATCTTTCAGGGTTTTGTACCTGGGAAGCCATGTGAAGAACCTCAAACAATGACGTGATTGGATTTTCTTCTCAGATTTGTAGACTTACTTAGCTGAAATTTCACCTCCTTGTTGTTTTCTCAAGGTACTTTGCACTGTGCTTGCCACACTGTATCATTTAGTATTTGATTATGCACCTGAGTCCTCCTTTGACTCTAAGCCAGGGGTTTTCAAAGAGCAATCCAGAGACAACCCGCAGCTGAACCAGCTACGGCAGTTGTTAAAATGCAGACTCTTGCACCCTGCCATGGCCCTACTGAGTAAGACTCTCTGGGTGTGGGGGACTGGGAATATTCACTTTTTAACAAGCACACCCCAAGATTCTTATGCTCACTGCGGTTTGAGGATCCCAAAGAGCTCAGCTGCTAACCAAAAGGTGGGCAGTTCAAATCCATTAGCCACTGCTTGGAAGCCCTATGGGGCAGTTCTACTCTCTCCTATAGGGTTGCTATGAGTCAGAACTGACTCAAAGGCAACAGGTTTGTTTGTTTTTGGCCCTGTGCATTCAAGGGGCCACACTTCATGTTACTATTACATCCACAGCACCAACTACAGCACAAGCCTAGACGGGGCATTCATTGAATAATTGCTGAATAAATGACTGTGGTGAGTCCTGGTGACACAGTGGTTAAAGTGCTTGGCTGCTAACTGAAAGGCCAGCAGTTCCAACCCACCACCAACTGCTCCACTGGAGAAAGATGTGGCAGCCTGCTTCCTTAAAGATTACAGCCTTGGAAACCCTGTAAGGCAGTTCTACTCTATTCTATAGGGTCACTATGAGTCTGAATTGACTTGACAGCAATGAGTTTGTTTGTTTGGTTGGTTTTTTGTTTGTGAGCTGATGGTGGCACAGTGGTTAAAGTGTTCAGCTGCTAACCAAAAGGTTGGAAGTTTGAACCCACCAGCCTCTCCACAGGAGAAAGAGGTCAAAATCTGCTTCCATAAAGATTTACAGCCTTGGAAACCCTACGGGGCAGTTCTACTCTGTCCTATAGGGTCACTATGAGTCGGAATTGACTCAATGGCAGTGGGTTTGGTTTTGGTTTTGTGGTGAGCTGATGATACCCGGAACGAAAATGAAAACTCAGTTTTGAGGGAAAGAAGCTATGCCTCCTTTAAAACGTTGATTTCTTTTAAAACTTTGAAATGATCAGTATTAAACTGGTATTCAGGTATGAGATATCACAGTTAAATCATGTTTGTACCCAAGTATATAAATTTAGCTTTTGACTGACTGAAAATAGACAGTGAAAAATCCCTCTCTGTCAAAGTGAAGTTAAGAATAATGTGAATGCTACCCATCACTGGTAAAGGTCCGTTTCATTGACAGCCTGCATCATCTGTGTGGAGGTTAGCCACAGAATACAGAATATGAGAGTCGGGACAAATCTGGAGTCCAACTCTTTTATTATCCAGGTGAGGGGACAAAATTAACTCTTTCAACTAAACTCTTCATTGTCATATACTTGCCACTCACTGCCCACAGAAAATGGGATCCTTCTGATAAAATAAAAACAGAAATAAGTTCAAGCCCCTTACAAGTAATTTAGGGCTAGTCACTACACTTGCATGATACAAACATTAACAGACTGGACTCTTTCTCACATGGAATGAATGTCCAACATATACAACAGAGGTGGTGAAGGGAGATGGGGCTGGGGGAGGCAGAAAGACCTTACCTTGTAGAGACTGCCTTAGACTCCTTTGTCCTAGGAGTTTCAGACCAGAGTGCCACCTTGGTTTTTAGTTCTTTATTCTAAAATTAAAAAAAAAAATTTTTTTTTGAAGAGATCAGATAGTGCATCTATTAGCCACACACTCAATTGTTCTATGCAACCTATCACCTGCATCACTCCCCGGTGATAAGTCTGTGGTTGCAGACACTATCAGGACACAGAAAATAGCCTGTTGAGAGTCACTAAATATTATCTGTGAAGATAATTTTTCAGATACTCTGAAAAATGCATAACTTTCAGGGATTGTATTTAAGGGATTAAAGTTCGGTATTCTGATTCAGCCTCTGAAATTCAACAGCTAAACTGTGTTTGGTCTTACAGTTTCTTTTATATTGACGGAGCCCTGGTGGTGCAGTGGTTAAGAGCTACGGCTGCTAACTAAAAAGTCAGCAGTTCATAGCCACTAGCCGCTCCTTGGAAACCCTATGTGGCAGTTCTACTTTGTCCTATAGGGTCGCTATGAGTTGGAATTGACTTGATGGCAACGGGTTTGGTTTTTGGTTTTATACTGACAAATGCAAAGCACTTTATTAATGACACCCACGGTACTGATTACACATTTGTCTTTCTTGCTCAGTCTCATGGTTACAAGCCCCATCAATATAGGCACCATCTCTTCTTTACTACACAGTTCACCTTAGCCTGAACTTTCCCATCGAAGCCTTAGGTTCTTTATCCCTACATTGTTGCTGTTGCTGGGTACCATGGAGTCATTTGTGGCTCACAGCAACCTCATGTGACAACTAAAACTGCTCCATAGGGTTTCCTAGTCTGTAATCTTTATGTAAGCAGTTCTCTCTCCTGCGAAGCTACTGGGTGAGTTCAAACTGCTAACTTATCAGTTAGCAGCCGAGGGCTTAACTGCTTGCGCCACCAGGGCTCCTTATCTTCATCCCTATATTTGGGGTAAATAATCCACCCCGCCAATCTTGTATATGTTGTTGGAAGGAACAAATAAAATCATAATATTGTAGATCTGGAAGCAATCTTAAAATTCTGGGAGATAATGTAATGGCTAATAACATGAAACATTAGAATATAAGTTATTAGGTATGAATCCTGGCATAACCACTTACTAGCTGTGTGACCTCATTTAGGTTACTTAACCTCTCTGTGCCTGAATTTTCCCATCTGTATAATAGAAGTAATAACAGTGCCTACTTCACAGGTTCTGAAATGACAAAAAAATATGTAAAGCACCCAGCTTAGTGCCTGGCACAGATTTTAAGACTTAAAGGCAGTTGGTTATGATTTTCTAGTGCAAATACTATTTTATACCCAAAATGGTATAAAGGTCCAAAGAAGTTAAGTGTTCAATATCTTATTCACTGCAGAGATAAGAGTTAAGTCAGGTCTTCAGAGCTCAGAGTGAATACTTTCTCTATAACATGGCCAGTCCAAGCGATTTCATTTTCACATTTGGAAAGTAAGGCTTAAAACAGTGAAGGATCAAGCCCAAGGTTGAGCTGGCAGTTGGCTGCTCAGCTGTGACCCAGACCAGAGGTCTTTAAAGGATACGCCTGTGCAGAAGGAGCTGGGGACTGAGAGGTAGGAGGGGCAAGACGGCAGGCGAGGCTCTGGCTTTGAAAGAGCAGCAATGCACCAGCTCCGTTACCTTTTCGAAAATAAGGACTTAGGGAATCATATAATTAAAGTTTAAAGGTATTTTCTAAGACTCTACCTAATGGTTTGGAGTAAGTCAACACCAAAATGGGTGGATTTTGGAAACAGGCATTGGAATTTTGATAGAACGCGAGGGAGTTAATACTTTGGAGTGCCAGGTGCTTTATGCACATTTCTTTCCTCTGATAGGAGGTCAGCAGTTTGGGTTAAGTTCTATTGCCATGCACATTAAAGAAAAAAGGCAGGCAAAACTATAACTGACAAGGTAACTAGCCTCTGATAACCCTATGGTAGTATATGCAGCACTGATGTACAAACACGCAGGCTTTATGGGGGCCCTTCTGGCTCCAGGAAACCCTGGTGGTGTAGTGGTTAAGAGCTACAGCTGCTAACCAAAAGGTTGGCAGTTCGAATCCACCAGGTGCTCTCGGGAACCCTATAGGGCTGTTCTACTCTGTTCTATAGGGTTGATATGAGTCAGAATCGACTCAACATCAATGGATTTGGTTTTGGTTTGTTGCTGGCTTCAAAGTCCACCTTCTTTTCTCTGTGAAATGTTCCTTTTCTACATGACCAGAGAAATTAGTCCAGCCTCCTCATGTTACAAGAAGCCCTGGTGGTGCAATGGTTAAGTGATTGGTTGCTAACCGAAGGTTGGCAGTTTGAACCCACCCAGTGGCTTCTTGGGAGAAAGACATGGAGATCTGCTCCCGTAAAGAGCGCAGTCTTAAAAAACCCTAAGGGCAGTTCTACTCCGTGACACAAGGTCACTATGAGTCGATATTGACCCCACGGCACCTAACAACAATAACCTCATGTTACAAATAAGAAAACGGTGAACCCCCAGGAGATACAGAGACTCGGCGATTTCTGCAGGATCCCGAGTACGATAAATAGGAAACAGAAGAAAGAAAACTGTCAGGAAACTAATCACCAATCTACCTAACCATCCAGCCCCCCACACATGCATCCAATTGTTGAGTTCCTCTGTGTCCACAGCACAGAGCTGGAGGGCAGAGGGAATGTGAAGATGGGCAAGAAAGCATGGTATCTTCCCTTTCACAGTACAGGATGCACAACATGGTAAAGATGATAAAACAAACATGCGAATGTTAAAAATAAAAAGTAAAATATAAGCAATTCAAGCGATGCCTAAGGCAGTGGGTGATCTATCACTACATAAAAGGTATGAACAGAAACCTGTGTGACTGGAATAACGTAGGACCTTTCATAGAGCAGCACATTAAGCTGGACCTTGAAGATAAGGCCGAATGGGCTAGGTAGAAAAGAAGGGGAAAAACAGGCCAAGGCAATGGTTAAAGTGTGATTCCAGGACCAGAAGCAGCAGCAGCATCACCTGGGGCTTATTAGAAATACAAACCCTCAGTCCCAAACCCAGACCTACTGAGTCAGAAACCCAGAGAGCCCAGTGCACTGTGTTTTAAGAAGCTCACCAGGTCATTCGGATGCCTGCTCACGTCTGAGAACCACTGGACTAAAGTAGTGGTTTTCAGTCTTGGTTGTACATTGCTATTACCTGGGAGCTTTAAAATTTCCTGATGCCTGGATTCCTCCCCAGAGATTCTGTTTCACTGGGTTGCAGTCTGGGCATCAGGAGCTTTCAAAATTCTACAGATAATTCTAACGTGCACCCAATATTAAGAACCACTGGAGTAACAAGAGCAGAGTCAAGAAGTGGACTGTGTCCCATCTTAGCCCTCAGCAACTTGGAATATATTTATATTGAATAATAACTAAAAGATGGAGTCAGTGTCTTCTGACACATTAATCATTTCACAAGTTAATTTAAGTAGCCAAGTAGGACCAGGAAGTGTCTCTCAGATTTGGTAAATTGATAATAAAGATGTGCTTTGTATATTAAAGATAAATCTAGAAACCACTCCAAAAAAATTGCAGGCACATAAGATAGGTCAGTTACGTAGCTGAGGAAAACACTATGTATAGCACTTTCCAGGTTATAAAGCAATTTGAAACACAATGCCGTGATGCCAACTAACGCTGGAATACAAATATTCTGTGACTGGACAGTTACCTAGAAGCTGTTTGGATTTTTTCCAAAATAAACCCTAGATCCTCGAGTTATCAAGTACCAGAAGATACAAAAGCATAAGAGTTATCAGGTTAGACTGGCTTGATTTTCATTTATTTGAACTTTCTGCTAGCGTTAGTTCATCGGCCAAATTTGGGTATTTATTCTTGGTTCAGGGAGTCCTGGTGGCACAATGGTTAAGCACTCAGCTGCTACCCAAAAGATCAGTGGTACAAACCCACCAGCCACTCCACGGAGAAAAGACTTGGTGATCTGCTCCCATAAAGATTACAGCCTAGGAAACCCTATGGGGCAGTTCTAGTCTGTCACATGAGGTCGCTATGACTCGACAGCACGTAACAACAACATTCTTGGTTCATGAGCTTTTCTAATTTTTCCTTTAACTAGAAAATCTAGTTAAAGCAAGCACAAATGCTACATTTATGTCAGGAAAGTATTACAGTTATTTTAATAATTTAATATGCATGGGTTTTATTAAATATTAGTTTACAAAACTACATATCACTGGCCAGAATATGTTTGCTATTACGATGACTTTATCCAAGTTTGGTTTATTGACATAGTTAACCAAAAGAACCTAATTTTTGCATGCTTACTCATCTATCAACACACTCTTGGAATTAAATTTTAAGGATGACGGTGATTATATAAAGTAGGATAATCTTCAAGGTTTAGAAAATGGAGTGATTTCTGAAGATGCACTTCCATATGAGTAGATCATTAGTGCAGAAGATAGAAATGCATGAAAATAGGAGATAAACATGAGAAGCTGTAAGTTATGATGATGAAAAATATGCAGAAGTGGAAAGAAACATAAATCTTTTTGTAGAGTTAGGCAAAAATTTTCTGATGATATTTAAAAGACGTCTAAAAAACTTAAAAAAGGTTAAAAACAAAAACAAAAGGATGGAGTTATATGAGCCAATTTTATCCCCCACACGGAGGAGAAAAAAAACTGCTAGGATGAAAAGAACATCACGGAAAAAAGAATATTTGTTTCCATGACTCGAAAAACTCCTAGAAACAAAATAGAAAAACTTTAATATGGTAACTGTGACAGTGGCTAAAATAAACGTAACTGATCATGCAAATTTAATGTCATTAACTATTCATTTCTAAATATATACGTACATCTAAATATGTATATGTATGTGTATTTCATACACACACCTATACATCACCTAAAAAAATTCAAAATTATAGCCACTGCCATTGAGTTGATTCCAAGCCATGGCAACCCCATATGTGACAAAGTAAAACTGCTCCACTGGGTTTTCTTGGCTGTAATCTTTATGGAAGCAGATCGCCAGGACTTTCTTCCACGGTGCTGCTGGGTGGATTCAAATTGCCAATCTTCAGGTTAGTAGTTGTGTGCAAACTATTTGTGCTACCCCCAGAGAAGTAGATATTGTGGGGGACAAACGTTTTTCAAAGTTAAGTCAACTCAAATGCAGGTTCTGCTACCTGCTAGCTGAGTGATTTTGAATATGTTTCTTAACTTCTCTGAATCTCGGTTTTACCAATTATAAATTGGAGTAAATAATAACATTCTCTCAGATAAGATTTGAGGATTAAACAAAATGAAGTATGTAGCACACTTAATAAGAGATTAATGCTTTTAGTATGGATAACAAAAGTATACTGTCTATATGGTTTAGAAAGGTGATCTATTTAAAAGGGTTGTTCAAGTTATGGTGACTATTTTTATAAATGGAATCATTCTACCCCATTATTTAATGAATTCCAAAATAGGCAGTGGTCTTAAATTTGCACTGCAAGATGTTACAACCCTGCAGATATTCTCCCAGCTTAAGAGCTTCATAATAAAGCATTTGCTAGGAATAGACTAGAAATAGCATCACGATGGCTCAAGAGCTCACTACATTCAAGCACTTGGTCAAATATCATCTGCTCAGAGATGCCTTCCCTGAGCATCACTCTGTACCTCCTCCCACTGTTCCATTCTTTCTCAGAGCACTTACCACCTCCCTAATGAAGCTGTAGATTTACTTATTTGTTTATTGTCTGAATCCTCAATTAAAGTGTGGTAAGCTAGACGAGGTCAGGAACAGTCTGTTCTGTTCATTACCGTATACCTGCATTCACACACACACACATAAACACACACTCACATATAGACACATCCACACATCCACTCACACAGACACATCCATATGTCCACTCACACACAGACACATTCACACACGCACATTCACACATAGACATATCCACACATTCACACACACACAGACACATCTACACATTCACACACAGACATATCCACACATTCACACAC
This sequence comes from Trichechus manatus latirostris, assembly GCF_000243295.1. Lineage (NCBI taxonomy): Eukaryota > Metazoa > Chordata > Mammalia > Sirenia > Trichechidae > Trichechus > Trichechus manatus. The sequence goes on from NW_004443999.1 coordinate 5,027,761, forward strand.
ACACACTAACAAAGACACAGCCACACATTCACACATACACACTCACACATAGACACAGCCACTCATTCACACACACACTCACACAGACACATCCACTCACACATAGACACACCCACTTACAGACACACGCACACACACACATTCACACATACACATATCCACACAGTCACAGACACTCACACATAGACACATCCACTCACACATAGACATGTTCACACATCCACTCACACACAGACACATCCACACATCCACTCACACATAGACACATTCATACATACACACATTCACACATACACATATCCACACATTCACACACACACTCACACATAGACACAGCCACACATTCACACTCACACAGACACATCCACACATTCACACACACTCTCACACTCACACAAAGTCATATTTACACACAGACACATTTACATACACACATGCATTCACACAAAGACATTCATACACACAAAGACACATAAGACTCATTCACACACACATTCACATAGACACATTGCACGCACTCGCAAAGACTCACACAGACACGTTCACGCAGGCACACACACATGCAGTCACACACTGATATGTACAACAGATTCCCTCCTTACCTGGGCTTCAAGTATGTTAATTTTTTCCTTCAGATTTTCAATTCTTTTATCTTGCTCTTTTACATTATTTTTTAACCCTTCCATCTAAGAATTAGGAGACACAATCGGAAAAATCTTGTCAGACAACAGGGAATAGTTAATTAAGTCCGAAATGGTACACATTTCTAAGATAAAATGATCTCCATAAAATAGAAAAATGAATCCAAAAGTCTTAGCACACTCAGCAGGCTGCAGAAAATAGAAGGCCAAACTGGCACCTGGGGATATGAGCATTCAGACAACGCTGTTACACATTTGAATCTTTGGAGAGTCTGATTAAACAAATTCAGAAGGAGTGCACTCTATGGACAGTTGTACTTGCAATCCTTCTGTTTCTCAGCAATGTAACCTTTTCATCCTGCAACTGCAGCTGCTGATGAATATGCTATCAGGCTACTGCCTGGCATGGACAGGCTTCCTGAAGCCATCACACCCATCGCATAACAATGATAGCCTGCTTTGTTTGGAAGAGAAGCATCTGCCAAGAGACAAGGTCGAGTTGGGAGGTGGATCAGGACAATGAGGATCAGAATGGGCCATGAACAGTGGGGACACCTGGATTCTAAGGCCAGCTCTGCCACCAACCTACTCTGTCACTTAAACACTTTGGGCCTCAGTTTTCTGATCTGTAAAATGGGACTGTGAGATGGCACCAAGGTCCTTTTTAGCTCTTAAATTCCCTGGCTCAGTTCTTTGGCCCTTTTATGAGATCATAGCCAAGTGAGCACTGATGCTACATTTATGTCAGGAAGGTATTAGAGTCATTTTGCAGGACTCCTTTTGGAAACAAAAATTAGGTAGTAAAAAATTGGAGATTTGGTTTTAAATCTAAAGCAGACCCCCAAAGCCAGATCAACATATATCTTGAACTAGATCTTATTTATATAGTCCACTATCCAGCTGGCTGCTACCAGAATTCCCTCTTCTTTATCACTTGCCAGGATGTCTCCAGAGAAGCCCAGGCTACACCGCTGCTCTAAACCACCTTCTAAATAAATTTATTCTGTATGAGGTTATGAAAACCATCTCTCCCTCATGAAAGAGCTGGACCCCCTTGTCTACGAGATCTGCTAAAGAACAGTGTACATTATCAGGCTCAGAACACTTAAAAAATCACCAAAACATCTAAAGAGCAGTTAAACACAATTTTCTAAACAAGCTTCATTGAGAACCTTCCAGGTGTTGGCATTCAGACAAGAGAGGGCATTGAACACAGAGCCATGTTACACGTAAAACAAAAAGGATATGTCAGTGGGGAGGACAATCTCATTCCTTCTAAAGTCCAGACAAGCCACTTGTACTTGGCCTTCATAGTGTAAACATCCCATCTATGAGAGAAATACACTTGATTAATCTGACCTCCTGGATGACACTGCGCAGGTTCTGATGTTGGCAGTGAATCACAAACTGCAGATGAGAGATCTGCTCCTGGAGAGTGGAAATCTCCATTTGAAGATCCTGGCAACTGAGAAGGCGGAGGAAAAAAAGAATATTTACTAATGAGTTATCCAGTTCCTTCTTCCTGCATGTGTGGCCAGGCTCTCCCCACACACTACACAGCTACAGGGCGTGATGGGGGCCCAGTATCCCACAGGCCATGTAAGACGGCCCAAAGATGAACGGCTACAAAGCAGCCTCTGCTTTGCTGGGAATATGCATTGGAATGAGAAAACAAACTTAACGTCAAAAGGCCCTTTCTGGCCACCTGTGACTCTGGCTAGTAGGTAGCTGAGTCAAGTTGTGCTGAGATGAATGAAGCATTTAAGTGTCTAACTTGTCTTGCCTACGTGCACTCACAGACCTGGCACCCACAAAAATGCACAGACAACAACATTTGGAGAGCAGAGTCACAGCGTGGGAGCAGGAGTGGGGCCTTTACATATGATCAGAAACCCACTTCCAACGATACAGGTTTAGTATGTGTTGTGGATTACTACTTTTGGTAATGCCAATACCTATAAGGGGGCAAGATAAAAAAGAAAGAAATTAAATTCCCATTAACATTGCGAGTCTATATCGACCATTGTGAAAAAAGATGTGTCAGCTTTGAATTTATATTATTGACACTTTCCCAGAGCTTGATTTAGGTCATTAGAATTGATTCTACAGCTTTTGACTGCTTCTCTTCTTGGCAGTATTATCAGAATTATGAGCAACATGCATTGTGGCAAGAACACCACGCTTGGGAACCTTGTGACCTGAGGGAAGTCACTCAGTTGTTCTAAGCCTCAGTATAGCAGGAATCATAATTCTGGTTCAGCGCTCAGCTGCTAACTGAAAGGTTGGAGGTTCGAACTCACCCAGCAGCTCTGTGGGAGAAAGATCTGGTGATCTGTTCCCATAAAGATTACAGCCTACAAAACCCTATGGGGCAGTTCTACTCTGTCTCATGGGGTCACTATGAGTTGGAACTGACTCAATGGCACATAACAACAGCAACAGCCTTCACTACTTTATAGGATGAAAATGCTTGTGCCCATGTAATTAGAATAACAATAGCAGCAACATAGGCCCTCTCACATTTCCAAAATTGAAGTTCAGGGAATAGCTGCTTCAGCACCAGCCTGATTTGACATTAGATTTCAGTTACCCCGGACCAGTGGTTCAGAGGCTTCCTTATCAAGTTCTCAGGAGCTTGAGGGGATCTCAGGATCCCCAGCGGGTGAGGCTCAGGACCCAAAGGAGGTGAGGGGAACTCAGAACTGTCCAAGGAGGGACCAGATATTGGAGGCTTGCAAACACTCCAATCCATGAATGAGGGATGCTCACGGCCCACAAAGGGAATCTTCAGAGGAAGATTCTCAGAACTAGGGGTGGCAGCAGAGGGTTAGGACCATCCAAGAGGAGGGACTGAGAATCTGGGGATGGTGCTCAGTACCTAAGAGGACAGAGGAGCTGAAAACATGCAGAGGATGGGGGAAGCTGGGGCACTTCAGAAGAATAGTAATGCAGGCATTGGGAAAAGATGACTTGAGGACAACAAGGATCAAAACGGCACAGAAGGCAAGCAAAAATCTGCCCAACAGCTGGTTTTAAAATTCCAAATTGCTCCAGTGAGGAAGGAAAAAGGAGGGAAGACAGCAAGGACCTACTGAGTGGTTCGACCCAGGACTTCCCTGGAAAGTAATGAAAAAGAACTCAGGGCACATGGCAGAGGCAGACCAACTTCAAATATCCATAAATATAAGAATATTGTGAACTGCTAAAGGTGAGTATTTGGAATGGTTCTTATTACGTCCCATGATGACCCAAAACCCAAGACCATAAAAGAAAACAGGTCAATTTAGAAGGGGTGGGGGTGGGGGTGGGGGTGCATACGTTAGTTATGAAGCTCAGATAATATCCCCATGTATTCCTTGAAAGTATTACCAAAAAGGTCACTGTAGATAAATACAAATTTGAAATAGGTTTCAAGATGGAAGAAAAATACTTCTAGAATCACTCCTGAAAACACAGAGCTTTGGAGCTTAGGTGTGTTAATACACCAGAACTAAAGTGTAGTGAAGGACTAAAGGAAGTTGCAGAATATTTCTATCAGGATTGTTCAATAAATATGAAATCTAGTCATTCATTAAGGTCTTTAAATGTGAGAATATATCTACATAAGCTGCCTCTTGAGCTTCCTTTAAGCTTTAGTATTTATATTTTAGTTAAAGCATTCAGTCTTAACAAAGAAGCAGCAAAACATAACATAAACATAAAACAAAATGAGGAAGCAAACGTAACAAAAAGCCAAGTATAGAAAAAGAAATCAACCGGCCTTCCACGAAATGTCTGCGTTTTCATCTAGGATTCATACTTTGCCTCTCAATGCCTCAATATACTTTTTGATCAATGTTTTCTCTACACATGCAATAGAATAAAAATATAAAGAAAATATCGAAATTAGAATTGAAGGACTTCTGCTTCTAGGAAGATGGGAGTAGATGTACTTTTTTCCTATTCTTCCAACTAAGGACAACCAAAAACCCTGGACATTTTATACACGCAGACATGAGAAAACTTAAATGGGTGAAGAGAAGAAGGCAGATAGGCTCAGAACCTTGGGATCGAAGGAATGAACACACAGTTGTGAGCTCCTGGTTTTCTTTTTGCCTTATTTGGCCCAGACTTGGAGCTGAAGAAGCGGGCAACCCAGAAATGGCAATGGAGCAGACAAAAAAAGCCTCCAAAAAGAAGAGGAGAATTTTGACACTACACCATAGATACTCCCTCCATTCACCACTGAGGGAGAGTGAAGGGATCTGCAACTCCCTTAATATTTGGGTTAGACTCCTTAGCATTCAAGAAAGGATATCAATTCTATCTTAGCTTTCAAAAATGAGAAAACTAATAGCTCTGCCTTAGCAACATACGATGACTATAGACTTTTTGTGTGCGTGTGTGCTTTAGGTGAAAGGTTACAGACTAAATTAGTTTCTTATTCAACAATTCATAAAAAAAATTGTTTTGTAATATTGGTTGCAATCCTCACAATGTGTCAACACTCTCCCTTTTCCCACCTTGGGCTCCCCGTTTCCATCTGTCCATTTTTCCTGTCCCTTCCTGCCTTTTCAGCTTTGCTTTTGGCCAGGTTTTGCCCATTTGGTCTTGCATACTTGATTGAACTAAGAAGCACCTTCCTCACAGGTGTTATTGTTTGTTTTATAGACCTGTCTAATCTTTGGCTGAAGGGTGAACTTCGGGAGTGGCTTCAGTTCTGAGTTAAAAGGGTGTCCTGGGGTCATAATCTTGGGGGTTCTTCTAGTCTCTGTCAGACCAGTAAGTCTGGTCTTTGTGTGTATGTGTGTGTGTAAATTTGAATTTTGTTCTACATTTTTCTCCCACTCTGTCCAGGACCCTCTATTGTGAGAGGGTCAGAGCAGCCAGAGGTAGGAGCCGGGCACCGTCTAGTTGCTCTGGGCTCAGGCTGGTGGAGTCTGTGGTTCTTGTGGTCCTTTGAACTAATATTTCCCTTCATTCTCCTTTGCTCTGGACAGGATGGGACCAGTAGATGTATCTTAGATGGCCACTCATGAGCTTTCAAGACACTAGATGCTACTCACCGAAGTTAGATGTAGAACATTGTCTTTATGAACTATCTTATGCCAATTTACCTAGAGGACCCCTGAGACCATGGTCCCCAACCCTCAACCCCAGTAACTCAGTCCCTCAGGTGTTTGGATGTGTCTGTGAACTTTCTATGACTCTGTCTTGGTCAAAATGTGCTGACTTCCCCTATATTGTGTACTGTCTTCCCCTTCACCAAAGTTAACACTTATCTACTATCTAGTCAGTGATTTTCCCTCCCGCGACTAACTTCTTGACAAGAAGCACACCCTCAATCTCTCTGCTACTCAATGTCTGTCAACAGTGTGATCAAAGGAAACCATGTCCCCATCCAGACTCAGGATGCTCTAAAACCCATCCTTGGATTCACTGACACCATCAGAGTTGTTGGACCTTGCCACAGTGCCCTCTGTGCCTGGCTATTATAATGGCTTTGATTGAATTGCTCTTTGCCATCATGCTATCTTTTTAAAAAGGATGCTATGAGGCACAGTCTCTGTGTCTACAATAACGATGTAGCTGAAAATATTATTCAGGGTCCCCATTATGAGCATATCCTGGAAAACTATCTTTCTGGTCTTAGTGATATATTAGAAAAAAAATTAACTCCCAAAGAACTTGTTGGTTTTAGTCACATAGACATTGTTAATCACAAAATATGTAATGGCAGTATAAGCATGCAGTCAACTTTGTTTTTAAAGGTGCTTCAGCCAAATCTTTCAACTCTTTGTTAAAAGTAATTATGATGTTTAACTTAATATGTTATAAGGAGTTTGTTTCCACGTGTATGGAAAGATTTTGTCATTTTTTCTGAGCCATAAAGGCTTAAAATGATTATCCTCAGAGATGCTTTTTAATATTAGAAATACTTATTAGAATATATTGAATTTTCTTATCAAATAGCAGAATGGAAGCCCACTGCAATTAAAAAAAAAAAAGAAAAGGGCATGATGCCTGTCATACTCAACATCTATGCCTAGGTGAAATTAAACCATCCATAGGCTTGCTCAGGGAAGCTGCCCTAGGCTATTCCTGGAGTAAGCGGAGGACTGCGAGTGAGTACCTGCCAAAGGCCACTGGTTGGCTGACAGTGTAGGGGTTGGCTAACATCATCAGTCTCCCCAGTACAGGAAGTGGTACTAAGCCAATCAGAGTCTTTCCTCTGGAATTTGAAAGGAAAATGCAGAGAACATAAGGCAGTTGGTGCCATGGGGTAAAAAGTTAATGAATCACACAGGCAAAACAAAGACTAAGAGAAGAGTTAAACTGCACAAACATCCATGATGGAATGGGAGCAACAAAATAGCTTGGTTCCAAAAACTAGATGCTAAAGGATAGCCCTTCCGTCTTCCCATTAGCTTCATCTTCTTTAAGGCCACATCTATCCAGTCTTAACCTAACAAAAACCCCTTTACGTATGGCAGCTTAACCAACCCTCTATTGCTTCAACCAAAATTCTAATACAAGTAATTTTATCTTCTTGTCACTTTGAAGACTGAATATCTTCACACATCGCTCAGAAAAAGTAATATGTAAAATAGATATTTGTGATACCTACAATCTATGAAAACTGCATGAGCCTGGATGTTCAAACACCCTTCTGGAAACACAAAGCATCCATTTCCCTCAAGACATCTCTATAGCCTCCTTAAGAGCTTTTTGAGAATTCCTTTTAACAACTGCTCATATATATAGAATTGAGAGAAAAGATCAGTCTGGCTTTTAAAACACTTACATTGTTGGTTCAAAGACTGACAAAAACTCTATTATCAATATAAAAAAAAAACATTTTTTAAAGAAAAAAAAATCAAGCTCAGACTGCCTGTCTGCTTAACACAAAGCTCAATGTCCAAGCCAGTAGTTCTGTGGCATTGAAAACTCTTTTAAGGAAAGAAAAAAATAAGTTAAGTCAAAGATTTAATTAAAATTAAATGAGTATCTGCAAGTAATTCCGATGACTTAAGGATGTTTTCCACAATATTTCCTTCATTCTCTACAGGGTTGTGCAGCGCTACAAACCTACCTTAGAAGTCCACCTTCAGGGAATATATGCATGTACACAGGAAGGAAGATGGGGAAATTAATCACTTAGTGGTATCTCAGTATTGCCAAATATATTTGTGCTATTGCCTGGGTCAGCCCATTCCTGCGACTTTGGCAGAATGTGACCCAAAATGCATGAATATGAGCCTGACAGAAAGCACAGAATATAAGGAGAGGCGAGAAAAGGAAGATATGTATTAGGAAACGATAGAAAAATAGGGAGAAAAAAATCCCTCTCTGTGAGAGAGGGATGTTTGAGCAAATGTTATTGAATGAATAAGAACAGCAAATACTCGTAAGTTATTTGCATATTCTGAAGGTCATAATAGTACCTGACATCCTAGTGAACAATAGCTCTAGATGGACAAGCTAAGATCTTGAAATAGACTTGACTCTGACCATTATATCTTTACATCACAACATATAATGACCATGATGGGCTTGGAATTAAAAAACTCTCAGAAAACTTCAAATGACATGTTACATGATATTCCACAGGCTTGTTCTGATAGCGGTTGAGTAGTAAACCAGTTGTGGTGATAACCACAAATCCACCTCCACCCCCAGCATACTGAAGACTCTGTAACTGCTTGGAATTAATTTATGAGTATTTATAAGTCCAAAGAACTAAGGATGTTTTCCGCAATATTTCTTTCCTTATCTGCAGAGTTGAGGAGCACCACAAAACTACAAACTTTCCATGTGTGGGCAGTCCAGTTGGCTTTAGCATAGACCAATTAACAACAACAACAAAAGCATCACAGGAAAGGGAGATCTCTACAGCATATCCTCCTTAGCACTAAAAGAAAACAGGGAGGCTTAGTTACTCTTGAGAAGGATTAACCCACATGTTCCCCAGTACTCTCAGCGAACCCTGCCACCTGATTATCCAAGAGGTAGGGAAGGGGAGGTACACGGTTATTAATCCTAGGGATCCTCCCTCCCTCCTGCATTGTCAGTTGTCCTATTCCCTTGTGGGTTGCAGAATCTCTATCCATGGCCAGCGTACCAGTGGAGAGGAAAGATATCCGGAACTGCTTTTACTTAGGGGCTTGATTTGCAAACCTTTTAGCATATGTAGCGTTGGCTTTGCGTTGCAGCAGCTTGTTTTCCAGAGACATTTTTCTTTCTAGCAGTGTTCTCTTTTCCTAGGAGAAAATAAGATAGTTTTCACTTATTTGGTGTGTGTGTGTGTGTGTGTGTGTGTGTGTGTGTGTGTGTGGTAAGGCATTCTTCCAAACTGTCCACAAAAGATGCTTCTTGTAATATCAGAAACATGGCTTGAGCTGAAGAGCTAATTTCAAACGAGCTGTTACACCCCATCCCTAATGAAGCTTGGATGGGGGCACCTTCTGGCATGGTTTACAGGTAGCTCAATGACAGGTCAAGACCAGTTGTCTTCACTCCCCTCACCTGCCAGCAGAGCTTTTGCTCCTCTCCAGCCCACTGCTGAAATACAGTCTGCACAGTACTCCTGCCTCTCTCCATCCGCCCAGATGCAAACCGCCTGCTCATCCCTCTCTAGGCATTGCCTCTCCCAGCATCGCCTCTCCTGTCATTACACCTGTTTCTCCCACATTAGACAGAGTTGTTGATATCCAAGGGCACTACTGCTCTTATCTTGACATCCCTAGCTGCTCCATGGCGTCTGTCAGGAAATAGCAAAGTTGTACATGTATTTTTAATGAAGAATTAAGGATACAAATGATAAAATAGCTTCTTAATTAGGATGCAGGAGAAATTATGACATTGAGAAATAATATGTGAAGAAATGTCTTAAACCATTATTAAACCAAACTCTTTCCAACTAAAAGGGAAACAGACAAGTCTACGAAAAACCAGGCTGAGATGACTGCATTCTTTTTTATATTTGATGGCTACATGCTGAAAAAAAAAGAATTTGGAGCTTTGGCCTGCTGGTTTAAGTTGCCAAGTTGGGAGAAATAAGGAGAGCAGACTGAGAAAAGGCAGGAACTGGTGTTGGCAACGTGGATGGGATCAACTTGGAGAGATTTTTAAAACCATTTACAATGCTGTTTAAAACAACTCCCACTCTTCAGGCAAAGATTAGACAGGACTGTAAAACAAAAAATAATACAGGTGAGGAGTGCGCTTCTTAGTTCAATCAGATACACGAGAGCAAATGGTAGCTCCTGTTGGGAGGCAGGATGAGATGGCAGGAAGGGACAGAAACTGGTTGAATGGACACAGGGAACCCGGAGTGGAAAGCAGGAATGTGCTGTTACATTGTGGGGATTGCAACTAAGGTCATAAAACAGTATGTGTACAAATTTTTGTATGAGAAATTCACTTGAGTGTAAACTTTCACCTAAAGCACAATTAAAAAACAAACAACTTCCTCCTGCTTTATTTGTACGGGTACAATACAAGGCAGTGCTGTGTTGCAGAAAAATCAGAAAGACCTTGGACATGGACTGACCTGATTTTGAAACTTCATGGCTGTGTTTTTGGCCATGGTTTTAACCTCTCTGGGCCTATCATTGTTAAGAAAAATTAACCAAGACTTGGAAATCTAAAAAGTATACAGTATGTGGTTTGAATGTCATATTGGATCATTGTTTAATAATCCCAACCAAGGATTATTTAATTTTCTCAGAGAATGTCCTTGTGTTTGACTTTATTATTTTTTATTCGATTAGAGCCCTGACTCTGTGAAACTACATGCTGATTTGTGGATTTCTGTCTCGTGGAAAAGAGAACCCTAAAAGTTATGGTTTAATATCCCTAGAGGACGTTAACCACTTTTGTATCTAGCCTAGCTACTCTATACTCCTTTATTCCAAATGCCTATAGCCAGTTTTTCAAAATGTTCTATTTCAATTAGTTGTGCCGTCTTACTCTGTCCCTCATTAAATTAGTGGGATGAATAAAACGTTGAACATGTATTCATTCTATATTTGTACAAGTCATGTTTTTAACTTTTTGAACATCCCTAAAATCGGGATTGTTGTTGTGTGCCGTCAAATCAATTCCAACTCATAGCAACCCTAGAAGACAGAGCAGAACTTCCCCATAGGGTTTCCTAGGCTGTAATCTTTACGGGAGCAGATCGCCAGGTCTTTTCTCCTGCAGAGCTGCTGGTGGGTTCAAACTGTCAACCTTTCAGTTAGCAACTGAGCACTTAACCATTGTGCCACCAGGGCTCCTTAAAATGGGGATAATACTGTCTATATTGAAATGTTGGGGTGATTGGAGTTAATATATGTGAAAGGCCTGCTAGCTTCCTTGGCACATAGAAGGCCCTCAATATAGAATAATTTGAAGATAAAAAATACTTCATAGTTTACATGCTTTTCTCTTTAATTAGACTAACTTTTGAATTCCCCTGTAGCATTCTTACCATACATAGAAATTGTCCCTATGCAGCATTAATTGTCTTCAAATTATTTCCAAGGGATCACAAGATAGGCCTTACAAGGTGATTTTGGATCATCAAAGGAACACAACACAAATAATATATTTTGAATTTGTAGGGGAAAATGGTGTTTAACAGACATTCTCCTCATGGACTCACTCTGTATTAATGAATCTGCATAACCAGGTTCAAGGAGACCAGATATCTGGGCAAGTAAATTTCTACCTTGGCCAGATCTCAAGCATCTAGTTTGGGTTCTTAATGCCTTCTGTTTGACAATACAGAAAATTACTACTGTACCAACTGGTATTTCTCAGAGACAATATCTTCCAGAAAGGATAAAAGAGTTGACAGCACCACCCAGTGGCCAGTCCACTGTTCCCACTCAAGATTGCCCTGCCCTATCAATCAGAGTATTGGAGCCCTGGTGGCGCAGTGGTTAAGAGCCTGGCTGTTAACCAAAAGGTCAGCAGTTTCAACCCACCAGCCACTCCTTGGAAACCCTGTGGGGCAGCTCTACTCTGTCCTATAGGGTCTCTGTGAGTCGGAATCCACTTGATGGCAATGGGTTATTGATCAGAGTGGGCACCAATTTAAATCATTAGCAAATATTAGCATCTAAACAGTTTAGGAAGCAAGGATATCATTTTTTATCCTGCATCTGAGAAGATCAGGGCATAGTGGAAAGGGCTGTGGACTAGTAACTGGAGAACTGTGAAACAGCTTCTTGTTCACACTGTCTTCACCTATGCAAAGATAATGAGGAACTAGGTGGTCCTGAAAGCTCCTTTGAGCTCTAAAACTCTAGCAGAGCTACATCAATGACACCAAACCAAATACTATGATGCATGTGAATTTCTGTTCCTGCTAGCAAAAGGAACATATGCCATATTAAAATGCCCTTATTGGGCGTTTTTGCTGGCTTATCACTGTATTTATGGAATTCGTTCTCACTGCATTCCTGATTAAAGTGGGACAGATGGTGAAGGGTTTAAGTAATGTCTTCATTACCAGACCTCATACCACTAATGGCTATTTACTAGAGCAGTGGCTTGTTCAAACGAGTAGAAAATGAATCCTTCTCCAGGGAGAACCCGCTACCAAGGCAGCATTTATCAACCTTTGTTGTGTTTGTTCAGTTCTAATTTTCATTTCCTGTTTAAACTCATGTCTTCTGATGATGAATGCTAAATTCTCAGTACTCCCCTCATTCTCATACACACTCCCCACCTGAGAAGCCCTTCCTCAGAGCCTGTCTTCTCAGGGCCTCCCTAAACTAAGAAAATGTTGCCAACCCTTGTTTTTGTTTTTGTTTTTTTTTAATATAGTTTTAATTAATTTCTTGTTTGCTTTACAAATATAAGATTCTTTATGCCAAATATTTTTTTAAATTCCTGTACGTTGCTCCTGCACCCCATCCCCACCTACCTCCACCTCCCAGAGACTCCAATAGCAATCCCCTCAGAAAGTCACTGAAGGTTGCTGCATGTCCTTGCTGAGCTATGGGCATCCTCTCCACCTACTCCCTAAGCTCACAGAGCTCCTACAGACAGACCACACTTATGGGCCAATATCAAGGCAGGACTTCTCCAAAAATGTAGTATCAGTATCTTAGCCACTCGCCCTCAATCTGGGGTATACTCCCCTAACTTCAACAGGGTTTTCAGCCTCCCTAAATGGTCCCTGGAGCCCTGGTGGTACAGTGGTTAGGCGTTTGGCTGCTAACCGAAAGGTCTACAGTTCAAATCCACCAGCCGCTACTTGGAAACCCGATGGGGCAGTTCTACTCTGTCCTATAGGGTCTCTATGAGTCTGAATTGACTCAGCGGCAATAGGTTTTCGGTTAAAGGCCCCCTAGGAGAATGAAAGAAGGGAAACCTGGAAAGTTCCTTGAGCCCCACACTATCCAGATATACTACATTGTAATCTTCACAAGAAGAGAAACTACGTCTGGTTCATTCACAAATGCAGACCCACCCCTAGCTCTGCCTGGCACATGGTAGGTGCTCAGATATTTTTTGAATAAACAGTTGAGTGACTATACACCAGAACTCTGGGGTGAGCTCACATCTAGCACGGATTTCCTGCAGTTGCTAAGAAATAGAAATTATTTTCCACTGTTCTTTTGTTTGGTTTGGTCCCTGGGTACAAATGGTTAAGCACTTGGTTACTAAGTGAAGGTTGGCGGTTCAAACCCACCCAGAGGCCCCTCTGACAAAGGCCTGGCGACCTGCTGAAAGGTCACAGTCATGAAAACCCTTAGGAGCGTAGTTCTACTTTGCAACACATAGGGTCGCCATGAGTGGGAATAGACTCAACAGCAACTGGTATTTTTTGTTGTTTTTGTTCTTTTGTTAATTTTCAGGGACTGACAGGTAGCCTCTAAACACCTGGCGGTCACAGGTCTAAACTTAAATTTCAAGCTTGTTCATCAGGTTGTTTGGTTATACAGCCCTACTTGCATTCCAGACTTGTCTTTCCTAAATGCCAACATTCTTAGTACTATTTTATTGGTTTATTCAACTCTATTACAGAATGAAATATTCTAACACTACAAAGTATTCATCTAAATATAACAGTTTGTCCAAAAATGCATAATTATGAAGTAATGTCATGCCTAGATAACCAACTGCTTGGGACACTCTAGCCCAGTTATACTGTGCTAAAGCCCAACACACAGTGACCCACCACACGAGACACATAGGCAGCTGTGTACATTACTATTGTTATATCCAGTTAAGATTTGGCTTATTTAATTTTTTGTGACTTTCTTGTAGAACCTTCATTAAGATAACAAATTCAGCCCAATTCAGAGTTATAAAACATTAAATTCTTGGGAAATGTTTTGAAACTAAAGTTCTTTTGGTAACATGGTGCGATTGATTGCTTTTGTGTGGCCTTTGTAACCATGGTCTTGTAACTCCCACCCAAACGATTGGGTGGGGCCATGCAGATAAGATAATTGTGGCCCACCAAGGGGATTCGTCACTTTTGCCACCCTGCTGGGCTTGAAATGAGCCATCCCAGAGGCGAGAGAGAGAAGATTCCACCCCAACTAGGAAGAACAGCCAGAAGCCAGCATGTCCTTTGGACCCAGGATCCCTGTGCTGAGAAGCTCCTGGAACAATGAAACAGAGAGAGAGAGAGAGCTGTACCACTGATGGCAAGGAGAAGCAGCAGCATTGACGCGACAGCAGAGACTGCAAGAAGCAGTAGCAGAGAAGCGCTGGCAAGAGAGACCAGCAGGAGAGACTGTGCAGTAGGCTTCCTGGCTCACAGAGAGAGAAAGCTGAGTGCCTTTGGGCAGAGGCTGAGGGCCAGGGAGAGGTGCCTGAGAGCATGGCTGGGAAGAGGTTGTCTTCATGGAAGAACTATATCCTGAGTGTTCCTGAACCTGAATTGTAACTGTTATTTCCCTAATAGACCCCATAATCGTGAGTATTGTCTATGAGTTCAGTGTGGCCATTGCAATGAATTATCGAACCCAGAAGAGAAGTACAGAGTGCTGTGGGAGGGACGGTTGGTGATGGCAGAGAGAGGAGGAATGTCTGACCTCCACCTCACAGGAATCAGCCTTGGGCTGTTGATCTTGATTCTCCTTCCCCCTTGAGAAGTTAGAGGAGGTCAGGTGTGCTCCCTATGCCATTTTTACAGGTAAGAAATCTGAATATTGAAATCTGATGTTTTTGAAGTGACATTTCCAAAACAGCGTTAACCAAGGCAGTGTCATGAAACAAATTAAGGCTGAGAAGAACAGAGGCAAGTTGGGGAATCAATACAATAAATAGAAAAGTGGATCGATTGGGCAACATTGGCTAGAAGTCAAAGCCTGTATTCTTATCTACCTTACTCAGTTTTGGAGATGCCAGTTTTCTATTTGTTTGGTTTGCTGTTAAAAAGTAGTGTTTCTTGATTTGTCTGAATTCCAGATTCTAAGATGTGCATAATTAAATGTATGTGCTCACCTTTTGTATACATTTGGTGTGCTTGCTATTTAAAGGAACACTGCATGAAACTTTCTGTAAGAATGTTTGTTATATTATTACTCTTCCTTAAATTATCTCTTTTGAAAGTTCCAGTTTCCATATAATAGCTTTCCTTTTTTATTTTGTGAAAATATACACAGCAAAGGATATACCATTTCAACAAAATTCTACATGTACAATTCAATGACATTGTTTACTTTCTTCAAGTTGTATAACCATTCTTGCTATCTCTTTCCAAATTATTCCACCACCGCTACCTTGTCACTGCCCGCTAAGCTTCTCATCTAACCTTTGGAGATGCTGTTGTAAATTTGATCCCACAGAGAAAAATCTTTGAAAGAGCACAACGCTCAAGGCAGACATACTTTACTAATTAAGCTAAACTGCTGTTTGATTCAAAGTGGACTTCTGCACTCCTTCAGCAGCAAGAGAGAAAGAAGAAAACAAGATACAAGGAAAAGATCAGTCCAGAGAACTAACAGACCACAATTACTACGGCCTCCACCAGACTGAGTCCAGTACAACTAGATGGTGCCCAACTACCACCACCGACTGCTCTGACTGGGATCACAACAGAAGGTCCCAGACAGAGCTGGAGAAAGATGTAGAACAAAACTCTAACTCACAGAAAAAGACCAGACTTACTGGCCTGACAGAGATTGGGGAAACCTTGAAAGTATGGCTCCCAGACACCCTTTTAGCTCAGTAATGAAGTCACTCCCGAGGTTCACCCTTCAGCCAAAGATTAGACAGCCCCATAAAACAAAACGAGACTAATGGGGCAGAACAGTCCAGGGACAAGGACTAGAAGGCAAGAGGGGACAGGAAAGCTGGTAACAGGGAACCCAAGGTTGAGAAGGGAGAGTGTTGACATGTCGTGAGGTTGTTAACCATTGTCATGAAACAATATGTGTACTAACTGTTTAATGAGAAACTGTTTGTTCTGTAAACCTTCATCTAAAGTACAATAAAAAGAAAATTAAATTAAAAAAAAAAACAAAAACAAAAAACAAAGTGGACTTCTGGGAAAACTTTTGGTTTGAGTTTTAAGGTTTAAAGATTACCTCAGGGCAATAGTTTTGGGTATTAATCCAGCCTCACTGGTTCCAGAAGGTCTGGATTTCTTAATGCAAACTACATCTCTCCTGGAGCAGCCATAAATTTTTACAAACCTGTAAGTGGACCTGAATGGCCAAAAATGGATACTTTGCTAACCCTAATACATAAAAATGCTTTGATTATCAGGATTCACTCTATTATTAGGAGTAGGTGGACTTGGGAATCTCTTCCATTGTTTCCATTCACGGTCTCACTGAGTTCTCTTTCTAAAAGATACGTTTACTAAAAAGTGGGAGGATGTGACAGACAAAGAAATGAATGCAATATTTGGTGAGAGATAAATCAATAACTATAGGATGGATCTTATTAAATGTTTAGGTGAAGAAACTAACATTACTGAGTAACTCCTAAAACCAAGTATTATGAAGGGTACTTTCACTTAATGTTTTTTCTCTTTTTTTCATTTAATTTACTGTCCTATTCATTTTAATGTTAATTTTCTTTAATTCTCACACGAACTCTGTCAGGAAGGAATCTGTTTAATTCTCTAGCAGCTCACCTTTTCCATTTGCTGTACAAGGTTCTCCAATTTTGTGATTCGGTTGTGTTTTTCTTCAAGCTTTTCAGCAACTTGATTCAAATTTTCAACATGTTGTTTCAACTTCTGCTCGTATTCAAGCTTGTTAGCCTTTGGTCAGAAAAACAGTTGTCAAATTCTTGTTTTTAATAAACTATACAAGTGTTACCTCCTTCTATAATTTTCTGACTAACCAAAAAATTCATAATTCACAGTTGTTCAGGATTACCCTTTGGAATTCAGTGTTTTCTTCAAAATAAACCTGATAAAATATAAGAATGCTAGATCAATAGCTAAATTAATAATGTGTAAATATTAGTCCTAGAATATGTACATTTGTAGCCATAATGCATACTAACTGAACTAGTATAAGGAAGAGAAATATTAATTTAAGAAAAGCAAAGCTTTTCACTTTTTTGCAATACAACTTATCTAGAACAAAAATAAAATCTTTGTTCTACTAAAAAAAAAAAGGCATCTTTTTGATCAGGAAGTGTCATAAAAGCAGAATAATTCTCACCACTGTATCATGGGTTATTTCAAAGCAGGGCTTTGAACCAGTTCATTCCGTTTCGACCCCCTGATGAGAATTTGCATTTCCACCCCAGATACACTGAATCAGAATCTATATTTTAACAAGCACATAAGAATCACCTGGGGAATCTTGTTAAAATGCAGACTCTGATGCAGTGTGTCTCGGGTGGAAATGCAAATGCTCAGCATGGGGTCAAACTGAAACGAACCAGTTTGAAGCCCTGGTTCTAAGCATATAGCAAGACTTGAGCTGATAGATCATAGAAGAGAGGCCTCCCTCTGGCAGTCCATGGCCACATTTAGGAGTGTTTCCACTGACTATTCTATAGAGTGTGCATGCATATATGTGCATACACACAAGTGTGTGTATTGAATAGAACTCTCAATATCACAGTTTTAAAAAAAAAAGTATCTTGCTTCCCTTGACAACACCAGGTGGGCATTCCTTCCAGGCAGCTCTGGCTGGGGCTGAGCCTTCTTTGAAAGGACTCCCATTCCCCCGAGCCCCACGCTCACACAGTGTACTTCCAGTCCTCAAATGCCAGCTCACTTCACTCAGTCAGTCTTTATCTGCATCCTGCATGCATGCAAGTGTGCAGTAATCATCTCCATGGCCAGAAGCATGAGAGGATGTCACCTACTCGCTGGATTTCCTACTGTGCTCTCCTGGGGACCTTCCTAGAGCCAGAGCTGGCAGAACTGCAGGTGCCCACTCAGCAAAAATTAGCTTCCCTCCTAACTCTTTTGTATTTTGAGTTTCAACAAAAACACACAAACACATTTTCCCTCCAGTCCTAGAATATATTTTTCAGCTTAAAAACCAACAAAATATACGTGTGTGTGTGTGCGTGTTTGTATATGTCTTTATATATTTTTAAATATATTTTAATATATTTAATACTAAAAAAAAAAAGAAAGCACTAAACCCGTTGCCATCAAGTTGATTCCATTTCCCAGCAACCCTATAGGACAGAGTAGAACTGCCTCATAGGATTTCCGAGGAGTGGCTGGTAGATTCAAACTGCCGACCTTTTGGTTAGCAGATATAGCTCTTAACCACTGCGCGACCAGGGCTCCTTTTATTTAGTAGACATTTATTTATATTTATATATATTTATATTTTAAATCTAAAGAATGAAAACCATTTGCCCGAACCAATTCTCTTTCATTTTAGGGACAAGAAAACCCAAGTCCGGAGAGGCAGAATGACTCAGCCTGGGTCATTTCATTAGTCAGAGGCAGTACCAGAAGAGAAGTTACTTGTCAGTTTCACTGAGGCCAGCCCTGACTTCCAAGCAGGGTGGCACTGCCTTCCTCCCACCTACGTGCTCTGCAGGGGCTCTGAGCAGAGTAGCAACCCAGCAGTTTAGCTCCATCTGAACACCGGGCTAAGGAGGCCTGGTGGCACAATGGTCAAGCACTTGGCTGCTAACCAAGAGGTTGGTGGTTTAAACCCACCAACTGCTCCATGGAAGAAAGATGTGGCAATCTGCTTCCATAAAGATTACAGCCTTGGAAACTCTATGGGGCAGTTCTACTCTGTCCTATAGGCTCAATAGGAGTCACAATCAAATTGAAGGCAACAGGTTTGGACACTAGGCTAAGTAAGGCTGGGGGACAAAAGACATACACCCTCCCCTCTCTTGAGCTTGCCAAGTAACTTGCCCACTGCTTGTCTCACATCTAATTCCTCTGAAAAGAGGGACTTGAATGAATAGGGGCTTTAGTTTTCTAACAGACAAGCTCTAGCTCAGTACCTGGAGTGAGTGTGCACTGTCCTCGTGCTTTTTTCTAACTTCTTCAGACTGTCGTTGATAGTTTTCAAACAATCTCTGTGCCACGTTTCTCAGAGCCGCTGCTCCAGCTTCTCTGGAGGCGTCCAGCTAGGGAAAAAAGGTCACCATGCATGTTGTGACATTTACAGTAAAAAGCATTAAAGGCAGAACAGTTTGATGGGCAATTAAAAACACCGAGGTTGTAACTGTACCATTTGCACCATCACAGACAATGGATAGGAGAAAAAACACTTATCTGGTATGAAGAAACAAAGTCAGAAACCCCTGTTTAGTGAGAGTGGCAACGCAGACAGATTGGCACTGGCCAGGCCAGTCTAGAGTCCAAAGGTATCAATGCTCTCCAGTTACAGACAACACCCTTCAGAGAACTCCACAACATCCTGCCAGCTTATCACACTTATTGGCAAACATTTTATCACTGATGTTCACAACAGTACTAAAAGGCGAATTTTCCTGAAAGAGAAGTGGGCCAAGGTTGGGGTATAAAGGACAGTAAAGCTAAAGTGTCATGAATCTTCCAAGGATTTAACCTGAGGAAATAATCAAAGACAAATGCCAAGACTTACCTGCCAAGATATTCCCTGCAGTACTGCATATAAAATACACAAAAAAGGAAAACAGAAAATATCCAGCCATAGCAGATAAACAAATAATGAGACATTTGACTATGAATGCTGCAGTTTATATTCATTAAATATGGAAACACTTTTGTAAGGCTTTTTTAAACATAAAAGTAGTCTCCAAAACAAAACAGTGAAATGTAAAAATGCTCTTCTATGTATAAGAGCATTTGTGTGATCTGTGTGTGTGTATGTGTGTATGTCCCTCTACTTTCCAGATCCAAGAATGCTAACAATCTATTCTATTGGCTCAAAAGCTCAGTATGCAAAATTAGAAGTTTCTCGTCATGATCATACCTTGATTTTCAATACTTCATTCTCTTTGTTCATTTCTAAGAGCTGTAAATCTTTTCCTCTCATCCTTTCCATAAGCTGATCCAAACTGCAACAAGAGGGCTCCATTTCAGATTCAGAGTCATTTTGCATGTTTTGACGGTGCTGAAATGAATAAACACAAAAATAATACACTTGACTATAACTTTCCTCTACAATTAGCCTGTGTTGCATACATCGAGAATTCAGGGCAGCACAAAGAAAATAAAACTTAAATCTTAATCCAGTCAAGGAGGAATTGAAGCAACTTGCCTCTATATTTGCTCAAATTTGAACAGATTCTTAAATTAAAAAGAGGTAGAGCTATATCTTTTATATCTGCCATAGTCCCTGGGAATTGACTCGATGGTATATAACAACAATATTCCCTATAATTTCAAATATACCATTAAGCCTTTCTGACACATAAAACACATTGCCATTGAGTCAATTTTGACTCGTAGCCACCCTATAGGACAGAGTAGAACTGCCCAATAGGGTTTCCAAGGAGCAGCTGGTGGATTCAGACTGCCTACCTTTTGGTTAGCAGCCAAGCTCTTAACCACTGTGCCACCAGGGCTCTAAGCCCATCTTAGGGGATAAATAATATCCACAAGGCCAGAATTTTTTTTACCTAAATTGCAGACATAAATATATTTTGGTTGCACTGCATTACAGAATAATATAATCAGACCTAATAGTTACCGTACATAATATTCAATTGTCCGTGGTACTTCCTCACAATCATCTCTTATTAAATTTCCCATCAGAGATGTCAGAACTGAGTGTTACCGCCAGTGCAACTTCAGCTTACGTAAACTCTCATTCATTGAAAATACACTGGCAGCATAAAATAAATCTCATCTGGAATCATGAACTTTTAAAGTTGAAAAGAAATTAGAAACTGTCTAGCTTAACCCAAACAATTTTACAGATATGGAAACTGAGCACCAGAGTCCAAGTTCACACACAAGGGAGGGGCAGAGCTCCTGACACGGTGCCTTGCTCCTCCATCTTGTGCTCTTTCTATACTTTCAATTTACTTCAAGACAGACTTAGGGATTATTCTACAATTATGCATACCCTACAATTATAATAAAAACTTCTATTTGTTGAGTACCTATTATGTGCCAGGTAATCTTTTAGATGTTTCCTATATATTCCTTTCTCTGAACAAGCAAAACACTGTAAGGCAATATGCTCATAACACAGATGAGGACATGGATGATCAGAGAGTTTAACTGGACCAAGGTCATACTGAAAATAACTGCCAGAACCAGAATTAGAATCCAGGGTTGTTTACAACAAAGTCTGTGTTCTTTCCACTACCATATGCTGACTACATTTATAGAAATGAAAAAAAGAAAGAAAAGAACATAAGGCATATAAACATACTCATCATAACTCTACCAGGTTTTTGTTTTTTATAGTCTAGCCCCTAGTGTATACGCTCACTCTCCTTACAAATGGAATAGGAATTATTATCTTTTTTTTATTTATAATTGATGGAAAGACTCTCATAGAAGGAAGATAATTGGAAGAGTGGATGGCTCCAAAGATCAGAAGTCAGTGTTTCCCAAAATTTAATGTACATATGAATCACGTGGTGACAGATCTTGGTAAAATGCAGATTCTGAGTAGATATGGGTAGGGCCCCAAAGGCTGCATTTATAAACAACATCCTGGTGATATGGATGCTGCTGGGGCTGCAGACCACACTTTGAGTGGCAAGGCCCTAGATCGTTATTGCTAAATCCCTACGGGGACAGTGCCATGATACTGAGGGGGAAGGGGATAATATTTTGATGCTCGATTGCTCTGTTGACTTTCCATGGCTGGAAATGGCTGAGGCAGATGCACTGGCAACACAAATCACCTCCACTCCTAAGAAGCTACTACCCTCATGGTCACCAGCATCCTCCACTTTGTTCTACCCAATGATCAATTTTCAGTCCTCAATTTACTTGGCCCATTCATAGCGTTTGATAGAGTGGTCCCTCCCACATTTCTGAAATTCTTTCCTCAGTGTCTGCCGAGACTCCAATCTCTCTTGTTCTTCCTCCTACAACACTGACTGCTCTGCTCAGCCTCCTGTGCTGGTTCTTCTTCCAAAAATCTAAACGCTGGAAACCCCACCACTCAGTCCTTAGAGAGAATCTCCTCTCATTTCTATCCACATTTACTTGCTGTGATGGATAAGACTGTGTGTCAACTTGGCTGAGTCAGTGTTTATACGTATGTGATCACTCCCATGACTGAATATACTGTGAGTAGCCAATCAGATGGAAGGGAGTTTCCTTGGGGGTGTGACCTCCATCTGAATATAAGCAGATGTTCTGGCTGTTTGCTGTCTCTGGATCCTGCAACTGCCTCCTCTCATTTCACCTCCAGTTCTTGGGACTTGAGCTGTTAGCTTATCTGCCGAACTTGAGATTCGTCGATCTTCACAGCCTGTGAGCGGAGCCCTGCTCTCTGACCTGCCGATCTTGGGTTTGCCAGCCCCTGCAGCTACATGAATCAGGAGAAACCTTGTGGTCTTGCCTGCTGATCTGGGAATTCATCAACCTTCACAGCCTGTGAGCGGGAGCCCTGCTCTCCGACCTGTCGATCTTGGGCTCGCCAGCTTCTGTGGCTCCGTGAATTGGGAGAGTCTTCTACCCTGATCCATGGACTTGGGACGTTCTAGCCTCTACAATTGAGTGAGCTGTTTTCTTGATATAAATCTCTCTATATATATATTTACATGCTTTATTGGTTTTGCTTCTCTAGAGAACCCAGCCTAAGACTTTTGGTACCGCGGAATCATGACCTAGCCAAGTTGACAGATATTTTTCAGGGACACAGTTCAATCCATGACACTCCACCCTTTGGTCCCCCAAAATTCATGTCCTTGCCACATGTAAAACATATTCACTCCATTATATCATAAAAAAGTCTTAAATCAACTCCAAGTCCAAAATCCAAAAATTCTTCTTCATCTATGAAATCTAGAATACAAGTTTTCTGCTTCCAAAGGTACAATGACAGAACAGGTACAAGCTAGACATTTCCATTATAAATAGGAGAAATTGGAGGAGAAGAAGGGATAACAGGCACGAAAGAAATCAGCAGAACATATTACATTAGCCCTTAAGGCTTTGAAAACAATTTTCTGTTCTCTGAGACAATTTACACAATAGCCCTATCCTCCAGACTCTAAATATTGGCCACAGTCTCTGGATTCTGAATGGAGGCCCCTTGACCCTGGGCTTCAGCTCCGCCTTCCAGGCCCACTGGGATGGCAACTCTGCTCCCTTGGCTTTAGGTACACCATTCTCCTAGTGCATCGGAGTGAAAACTCTACCCTTAGAAACACCAGAGGCCATGGCTCCACCCTTTGAAACCCCTGAGGTCATGGCCATACCTTTTGAGATGGAAGCAGCTCAGCTTCTTGTGTTCCTTGTCTCTTCAGCTTCTGCTTTCTGTGGCATCTCAGCCCTCGGGCCTCCCACCCCCATCTGCCCTGCTGGGGCAAGTGTTCCAAAGCTCAGTAGCTCCACTGATAAGTACCCAGAGGCACCACACTCCGCCAGGAAGCCTCCTGCACACAGGCACTCAGCTCCCTTGTTCTGTGGGTCAGCAAGTCCAAACTTAGGTGTCAGCTCCAAGGGAATGCTTTCTCTGTCATCTCTGGAGAAAGGTCTGTGGCATCAATCTTCCCTTGGTCTGGGAGCTTGTCTTGCACAGGAACCTCAGGTCCAAAGGACGTGCTCTGCTCCCGGCACTGCTTTCTTGGTGGTATGAGGTTCCCATGTGTCTCTGCTCACTTCTCTCTTCTATATCTCAGAATAGACTGGCTCAAGACACTATCCAATCTTGTAGAAGTCACCAGTATAATCTCATCATAGTGATAGAGTTTACAACACATAAGGAAATCACATCAGATTACACAACTATGCAATACTGGGAATCATGACTTAGCCAAGTTGACAGATATTTTGGGGGGACACAATTCAATCCATAACACTTGTTTAGTGATCTCCTCTGTTTGAGGACTTCAGACTCCATCTGTAACTCCCAAAGTTTCTACCCTGTAGCCTGGACTTTCTAGAACAGAACCCTTTCTTTAACTCTAGAACCATGGATCCAGCTACCCATTAGAAACCTCCACTTGGAGTTCTAACCAACTTCTCAACATAGTCCAAACTGAATTTTTTATCTTCCCCATCATTCCCATATTTAACCTTTCCTCTAGTTTTAGAACACTTAATTTAAGAAAATAATTGGAGTTGCCTGTGTTACCTTGGGAGGCTGAGGGTGATAAAGGAGTACTGTTTCTGTGCTGCATCTCATGCTCTGGTGTACTTTGTATCCACACTGTAGAGTGGATAACACTGCACTTGGCTCAGAGAAGGTTTAGCCTGGCATGATCCAGAGAAAGCCACGCACAGATTGCTCATCCATAAGCATATAAGGCCGGCCTTGGGGTAGGGGTGGAGAGTGGTACATTTAAGCTTATTGACTGACAAGGTCCTCACTTATTAAGACCTAACAGCTTCAACTGTGTACCCACTGGTGTGGCCCAGCTGAGCCTAAAAGACTATATTTCTGTCTGTCATTGAAAGATGTTGATGCCATGCATCCTGGCTGGGCCAACATCTTCCCATATACTTCAGATAAGTAAACCAGTTATTGTCAAGTTGCCTCCAACTCATGATGATCCCATTTGTGTCAGAGTAGAGCTGTGCTCCATAGAGTTTTCAACAGCTGATTTTTTGGAAGTAGATCACCATGTTTTATTTATTTAGTTAGCTGTTTGTTTTGTTTTTTTCTGAGGTGCTTCTGGGTAGACTCAAACCTCCATGCTAATGGTTAGTAGCCATGCACATTAACCATTTGCACAACACAGAGACTCCTTAGATAAGTAAACCCTGTTTAAAATACTCAAGTGTGGTCTGGTCATTCCAATCTGATCCTACTGATGAGATCTGTGGTTAAACATTTCACACATCCAGCCATCATCAGCTAAAATTTTAAAGAATAACTTGATAGTCACCAAAAAAAAAGAAGAGAAGTTAAATAAAGTCTATACAGTTTTAAGTTTCTTTCTGAAGGAATAAAAGTAGTAAAGCTTGATGAATTCATTACCTTTGCATCTAGTATGTTATTTGTATTGTTACGTCCTATTTCATCTTTAAACAGTTGATTTCGGACCTTTTCCAGAGTAGTTCGAATCTGGAAGAAAAAGAAATTTTTTTTCAAAGGAATGTAATGTCAAAAGCTTTTTTCCCTATAGTAACTGCTACCTGATTTATCTGGTAATTGCCATCAGTCTAACTTCCATTTAGGCTAATATTGTCTACATTGCAAAATAACAAGCATTTGATCTTTATAACTTTTTCTCAGTCAAACATAAAATATGATAATATTATACTACAAATATACTATAAAATAATTACTGCTTAGTAATTACTATATAATACTATTTAGTTCTATTTTTTCTGTATAGTAATTTAGTACTTATTTACTATTTAGTAATTGGTATAAAAGAATTACTACCTAATAATTACTAAAAAATAATTACTATCTAGTAATTACTACAGAATAATTACTACAAGGAGACAATACAAATTTATGTATAAAATATAGGCTCCATGTCTTGGTGAGCTATGGAACTGAGACACTCAAAGATGAATTAATTAATTCATCTGAACAAGTTACCAACTACTCATGTCAGAATTTTTCCATCTGTTCTAAGAAACAATTAAAAGAATATATACCATTGTCAGCCATTATCATCTTGGATTCTCATAAGATTTCGCATTTTTTAATCAAGCAACCTGTCACATGTATTCATTGGCAGTACCTACCCTGAACTGTGAAAAGGAACAACGTAACAAGAGACACAAATGCAGCAGGAAGTGTAAACATCTACTTGGGAACACAGTATCAATGCTCATGAAACAACCAGGAAAGGACATAAAACAGCAGGAAATCCAGTGGTGAATAGTGTGGCACAAATTAAGTGCTGATAGGTGTTCTGAACCCTCCTGGCCCCAGGATTCAATTTTACTGAGTGAAGAGCATCATTTTATTCCAGGTGTAGGAACAGAAGTCCTCAAGAGAAATTACTAAACATGTATCCCAAGAGAATTTACCAAATTTGTATCTCAATTTCAGCTATAAAGACCATCCTTTGTCAAAGGAAGTTTGTTCTTCCTCACACGTGCTATTAAAGATGGAAACAAAGTCCACCAATCCATATTAGAATTTGTTCTTAAAAGTCATATCATGCTACATGATTTCTAGCATCCACGTACCTTTTTCACATATTCTGTCTCTTCAATAATGTGAGCCGACGTTGACTCATACGAGGCAGAATTATCTTCTTTCCTGCCCTTTGAAGAAACTTCTGTGGTCACTGTTACTGTTGTCATTGTGGAGTAGTCGAATTCTGGCTTTAGGAAAACATAAATCAGTTAAGCAACACTGACTTCTTTGATTATCTGATTACATGATTCATAAACTGAAAGAAGTTCTGTATTACCACTGTGATCAATATAGTAGAAAAGACTGTAAATCATTGACTTCTGCAGCTATATATAAATCCAGGAATATAAAAGTAACACCATCTGAATCAGTGAATAAAATTTTTAAAATGAAATAAACTTAAAAGGAAAATGTGAAATTTCTCTTTTTTATTTCACCTCATATTAGACTGTAAAACCTCAAGGGCAGGGATCATGTCTTAGTCATCTTTGTATCTCTACTACTTGGGACACTAAAGTGCTTAATAAATGGCTGTGGAAGAAAACAATCTAACAAAATTACACACACACATACATATATGTACTTTGCTTTATACTTTACACAGCCCTTTAATATACTTCATTTTCTTTAATTCACAAATAGCCTGTAAAGGCTATTTATTAAAGAAATATTTGTAGTAGGAAAGGCTGGAAAGAAAACCTAAATACTCACAAAAAGAGGACTGACTGAATAAACTCTCTACTTCCGTGGAGTCATCTCTAGGACATGTTACTCAGTGAAAAGCATGGTGCAGAAAATAATACAGAGTATCATATTTCATATAAGAAGGAGGGAAATACCAAAGGAAGAGGAAATTTTGTGTTTTATAGTTTTGACTGGGGCCATGTAAATATTTTACCTAATTATAAAACAATAAGAAAAAAAAATCTTCTAAAATAAAAAAAGAAACAAATGAACCTAACTGTATGTGAAGTTGTTGCCAAAACCACATAAATTATCTTTAAAATATCTTAAAAACAACTTAAAAATTATCTTAAAATATCTTAAAAACAACTTTAAAATTCATACTAGGGACTGTTTATCCCTGATGTGTGCTATCCTAAGAATAAAAAGAGTTGAAAAAAAAAGTCAAACTATATTTAATAACTATATTAGTGGAAATATTGATATTGCTATTTTGAAACTATTGTGTGTGTGTGTGTGTGTGTGTGTGTGTGTGTGTGTGTGTGTGTGTGTGAGGATAATGTAATTATGTTAACATCATTAGGAAACAAGATTTTCAGCATAAAAAAAATGCAAATATAGAACCAAAGATGCTAGGTAAAAGCTCTACATCTACACTGGAATTACCATCATAAAATAATGATTTTTTTCCTTTAAAAAATGTATATTCTAGCTCTATCCACTAGAAACCCTGGTGGTGTAGTGGTTCAGAACTACAGCTGCTAACCAAAAAGTCAGCAGTTCAAATCCACTAGGCACTCCTTGGAAACCCTATGGGGCAGTTCTACCCTGTCCAATAGGGTCACTATGAGTTGGAATTGACTTGACAGCAACAAGTTTTTTAATCTACTAGAAAAATCTAGAAATAATAACAAGCCAGTAGTAATTTGAACTCTTAGCATCCAGACTGTGGTCTCTATAATACCATTTCCTACTAAAAAGAAACTAGGACTTCTAGGAAAATTGGCTGATTCAGGTCTAGGGCAAGAAATGTACAAGGTAAGCCTGGGATATCCTGTCATATCAAAAAGCAAGAAAGTAATCAAATCTTACTGCAATAAGACACAGAAGCCAACCTGAAGAAGAATGTGATGAATTGACACATGAAAAAATTTAAATCCTTGAAATTTATGATGCAGGAGAAATACCACCATCACCAACACCACCAACCACCACCCTCGTTGTTCACCTTTAGAAGTCGAAAAGGCACCAACTCACTGGGAGAAGTCACGATTATTACAAAACTGGCAAATAAAAGGAATAAACAAATACTCAGCATGGCTTTATTGCATGAAATGTATTTTATGGCAACCAAATTGTTGATGAGGGTAAGTTTTCTATAAAAATTCAATTAATAAATTTAGAAGAATTGATAGAAAACCTACATTTTGCAACCCCTTATGAGGTAATATACTTAACCAAGAACCATGAACTAATGATAAAACATTAGGTGAAAGTTAATGAGGACTACATTAACCTGAAAGATCCCTCTAATCGATCTTAACATACAGAGACAACCAGACATTATGTCCTTTAAATGTAATACAATAAGAAATATAAAGCACCACCTATGAAATATGCTTCCAAAAAAAATGAACCTGAATCTAATCAAGGCTCTATATCTAATTATAGCAAATATGAGAAAGAAAAGAAGACGTTCAATGACTCTACAAGGGTAAAGACCGTAATCAGCCAAATCCAGAATATGCAAAATTCTACAGGACAAACACCTAGTTTCTTCCACAAATTAACTGTATGAAGAAAGACGAAGAGGCAAGAGCGGGAAGTGCTACGCATTAAGAGACTTAAGAAGGAGGCGTGGTGGTGCGGTAGTCAAACGCTCAGCTGATAACCGAAAGGTCGAGGGTTTGAACCTACCAGCTGCTCCACCAGAAAAAGATGTGGCAGTCTGCTTCAGTAAATATTATAGCCTAGAAAACCCTATGGGGTAGTTCTACTGTGTCCTGTAGGTTCACGATGAGTCAGAATCAACTCGATGGCAATGGATTTTTTTTGTTGTTGTTGTTGTTTGGTAAGAGATTTGAGAAACACATGACCAAATGCAATATCTGAATCTTGATTGGTTCCTGATTCAAACAAACCAACTACATAAAGGCATTTTGGGGACAACTGGGGAAATCTGAACACTGCCTAGATATTAGATGTTATTAAAGAATTACTGCACTTTTGTTGGAACCCTGGTGGCATAGAGGTTAAGAGCTTGGCTGCTAACCAAAAGGTCAGCAGTTCGAATCCATCAGCTCATCTTTGGAAACCTATGGGGCAGTTCTACATGTGGTAATGGAATTATGGTACTGTTTTATAAAGATCTTATCTGTTAGTGATACATACTGAAATATTTGAAGGTGAAATTATACTACATTTGGATTTGCTTTAAAATACTCTGGTAGGGAGGAAAAATGGAGTGGGGATAAAGATGAAAGAGTTTGGCAAAATGGATAATTATTGAAGCAGGTTGATGGGCCCGGGGGTTCATTATATTACTCTCTTTTCTTTTTGTTTGAAACTTTCCATAATAAATAGTAAAGAACTATGAATAAATAAATAAATAAAATGAATAAATGTCCCTGTGAGGTAGGATTATTAACCCCATTTTATTGATAAGGAAGTCAAAACTGTCATTGCTGATGTTAACTTACCCAAGATCACAATAAAACTAACCAAGATTCAACGCAAACCTTGGTCTTTTTGACACCAAGTTCAGGGCTATTTCCATCACATCAAGGCTCACCTCCCTAGAGAGAAAGAGCAACAACAAAAATATATAAAATTTAGTAAGGACCTATACTGTTTAAACACACAAAGAACTTCCATATTTGTTGGCACCACTTTGAAACAAGATAGCTTCTGGGGATACCACAAAGCCCTGCATTTCCTTTAATCTTGAATAAAAACGACAGAGCACGCCAAGAAATTTTCCATTTTGTTATAAATCCTCTTAGATGGTCACCATGGCTTCTATTTGTTTTGTACAAAGTTGATTTGGCAGCGGCAATTCTGCAAGCTGCATTTCTGCAAAACGCGAGTGAAAGGAATTCTGTTACTCAGTTCTCTGAAGTCTACTCTTGGATTCAGCTCCTGGTCCAAAACAACATAGAAATGCTTAAAGTAAAAGAAACACCCACAGAGACAATAAGCAACATGTTTGGAAACCAGAGGGGTGTGATCAGGCTAGGGTTGTTGTTGGGTGCTGTCGAATCCATTTCTACTCATAGAGACCCCATGTAACAGAGTTGAAATGCCCCATAGGGTTTCCCGGGCTGTAATCTTTACAGGAGCAGATCACCAGGACTCTTCTCTCGAGGAGCTGCTGGTAGGTTCGAACTGCTGACCTTTCAGTTAGCAGCCGAGCACTTAACCATTGCACCACCAGGGCTCCTTCCATGCTAGGATCAACCAAACCCATTTCTGTAGTGTCAATTCCAACTCAATAGTGACCAAGCTAGGGTACCAAAAACCAAACCAAACCCGTTCCTGTCAAGTTGATTCTGACTCATAGTGACCCTATAGGACAGAGTAGAACTGCCCCATAGGGTTTCCAAGCAGTGGCTGGTGGACACGAACTGCCGACCTTAGCCCGTGAGCCAAATCTGGCCTGTTGCCTGTTTGTATAGCCTACGAGCTAAGAATGGTTTTTACGTTTTTGAATGGTTGAAACAATAATCAAAAGAAGAATAACATTTCGTGACACGTGAAAACAATATGAAGTTCAAATTTCAGTCTCCACAAATGAAGTTTTATTCTACCATAACCATGTCCTTTTGTTTACATATTGTCTATGGCTGCTTTTGAGCTACAACAGCTGAACTGAGTAGCTGCAAGAAAGAAAGTATGTGGTATGTAAAACCTAAAATATTTACTCTCTGGCCATTTACACAAAAGGTTTGCAGACCCCTGAGCTATAAAGTGGCAGGGGGGAGAGGGGTGGGAGTAGGGACCAGTGGGAAAATAGCAATCAGTCTGGCCTGAGTCGCCTTTTTGTCCTGTTCAGTCCCACTTGATTTATAGTCCCATTTAATTGATTTATCGTCTATTTTCTTTTTAATATTTCATGCATTGTCTACATTAATAAATAAGAGGTATTATATCACAGAAATCAATCACTCTTTAGAATGAATCCCACTGAATTCTCAGTCTACGTAATTTGAGAATCCTATTGACCCTCGTTACATATCCCAAAATATATACTCCAAACTGCCTTTTATTCTTTATATTAAGAGATTTTGCTCCTTAATCACTGATTTTTCTCGAAACATACTTCTCACCTCCATCACCACATAAGGATCTCAAGTGACTTTAAAATACATACCAGGAATTGTTAATCCTTGGTGTGCTATTTGGTTCGGCCATCTTAAACAAGTTACATAAAATTTTAGCCTCAATTTACATACCTGTAAAATAGGGGTAATAACACTAAAGTTGTGAAAATGAGGGAAAAAAAAACCCTTGTCCTCAAGTTAATTTCAACTCATAGCGACCCTGTAGGACAGAGTAGAACTACCCCATAGGGATTTCAAGGCTGGCGCAGTGGTTAAGAGTTTGGCTGCTAACCAAAAGGTTGGCAGTTCAAACCCACCATCTGCTCTTTAGAAACCCTGTGGAGCAGTTCTACTCTGTCCTATACGGTCACTATGAGTTGGAATCGACTCAATGGCAACGGGTTTGTTTTTTTTTTTAATCTTTACAGAAGCAGACTGCCACATCTTTCTTCCAAGCAGCAGCTGGTAGGTTCAAACAACCAACCCTTCAGGTTTTTAAAAAATATCCAGTTGTAAAAGGCACTCAATGGGCAGTAGTTGTCACTACTGTTGCTGCTGTTACTTTATCTTAACCCCAGAAGACAAGCGTCCCATGACAGAGGAGGTAGATCATGACGTGCTGGTTCTAATCTTAATACCCAACTCTTTCTTTATGACATTAAATTCCATTTCTCTCTTTTGTCCAGAAAACTTTTATGCCCACAGTCCTTGCTTTGTATAAGAAAGCTCAGGTGAGCTTAAGCCAGTAAAGCCTACATTGTTATATGGCATTACCACCCTGGGGAAAATCCACCTTAGTATTTTATTTCATCTGGAAGAAGATTAGGCAGATAACATTTTCAAAATAAAGCATAATCAGGTAATTAAAGTGAGAAAAGGATTTTATTTGTTTTAGGTCAGGATGGATTGAAGACAGCTTACAAGTGGCCTCTTGCCAAGGGGAGTTATTTCCTGGATCAGGGCTTTACAAACAGGGCTCCAAAGAGGGGAGACGACAGGGCTACACAGACAGGGCTTGGCTAGCTCGCATTCGATCGCAACCGCCCTGCTTTGCTCTGCTCCACACATGGACTTTCTGCATGAGATTTTCTGTGAAGAAAGAGGGTTCTACAGCTAAAGGGTGTGGCGGCAGATTGCCTAGTTTCATGGCCTGGCTCTGCTACTTAGTATATGTGTGATCTTGGACAAGTCTCTTAACTTCTCAGCACCTCAGTTTCCTTATCTGTTAAATGTGGATACTAATAATTTCTTCTTCACCCGTTGTTTTCAGGATCACACGAACTATTACTTGTCAAGCACTTATAACAATGCCTAGCACATAATAAGTGATTTGTATGTGTTTGTCAAATAAATAAAATATGAGACCATATCCACAACCAAGGCTGGTACACAGGCTGGCTGGTTTTCTTCTGCAGGGAAGAACCAGATCATAGTCTAAAGAGTCTGCAGACTGAGCTGGGCTATAGGGGGAATTCTGCTTTGGGTGATTTTAAGAATTGCAAATCCATGGTACTGATTCTTTACTGTTAATGTATCAGTAATTGGTCAACATCCCCACCTGATGACACTAACATCTGACAAATAGTTTGTAATTTTCAAAGCAAGTCACACACGTTATTAGGAATCACAAGAAGTTATAAACCAACATATCACTGGACACCCAGGAGAATGTAAGTTAACCTTCTCCACTGTTTTATGACAGAATGGCTTAAGAAAACCATTATGCAATAAGTACGTACATGGCTATTGTTGTTAGTTACTATCAAGTCAGCCCTCAACTCATGGTGACCCCACGTACAACAGAACTAAACACTGCCCAGTCCTGCTCCATCCCCATGATTAGTTGAGGATCAGACTATTGCGTCCACAGGGTCTCCATTAGCTGACTTTCAGAAATAGATTGCCAGGCCTTTCTTCCTAGTCTGTCTTAGTCTAGAAGCTCCACTGAAACCTGTTCAGCATCATAACAAGCAAGCCTCCACTGACAGACAGGTCGTGGCTGTGCATGGGGTGGACTGGCCAGGAACTGAACCATGAGAAACGAGAGTTTTTGTTTCTATGCTACAGACTATAACAAAGGTGTTTTCTTTCTTTACTTAACCTTTGATTCATTTATTTATAGAGTAAATATTTATTGAATGCCACTGTGCTAGGAGATGTACATACAGAGGTGAACCAGACACCTTGCTGTCAAGGGACTCTCAGTACAGAGGGGGAGACAGACATGAAACAAATAAATCAGCATCTAGGAATGATGTTGTGAGGTGGTGATAGTGACATGAGCAAAAGCAGAGCAGGGTAATGGGGCTAAAGGAAGTGCTAGTTTGGACGAGTGGTAAAAGAAGACCAATCAGAGGAAGTAACATTTGAGCAAAAGACCTCAATGAAGGGATGGGAGGTGCAGCAGTGCACTCATCCGGGAAAAGAGTGTTCCAGGCAAAGGGGGAACAAGAGCAGAGGCTGGAATTGGTTTAGAATGTTCTAGGGACAATAGAGTAGCCATAGAGTAGAGAGTGAGGAGGTCAGTGGGAGAAGACAAGATCAGGCCAGTTCACATGGAGGCTTGTAGGCCATTGGGAAACTTTGAATGTTTTTTGAAAGGTGATGTGAAGGCAGCGGAGGCTTGTCAAAGGAGCACTGTGGCTGCTGTGTGGAGAACAAGCTACAGGGCAAGAGCAGATACAGGAGACAAGTCAGTAGGTACTGTGGTCATTCAAGCAGGAAGATAGCAGCTTGGATTCAAAAGGTAGGGTGGAGGGAGTGACAACTAATTTGATTTGGGTACATGTTATAAAGGTAGATCCAGTTGAAAATATTTTTCACATATGACTTTTTGCCAAGTTTTTTCTGTGTGGGAGGCCAAATCACATGTCCAGTGGGTAAGAGCAGAGGGTAGAGTCAGGAGGCCTCGTCTGAAGCCCAGCTCTGTCACTCACTTAAATGAAACTCCTGCACAGCTCTCTGTATCTGCATGACTTCTACTCCAAAACAGGGACAGAAATAACTACTGTCACAGGGCTTTTGCAAGCATCAAATCAAACTTTATATGGCATAGTGTATGGTACATAACAAGGTAGATACCATGATGTTAATCTTTCAATCTTAATCTTTACATACAAATTCTATGAGCAAATGGTAGAACAAAAGCAATTTGAAATCTGAAAACATTTGTGCCTCATTAAATTTCTCACTGGAAATAACTGTAGGCACAAGAATTTTCATCATCATACTACATTTTCTAATCCTTTTTTAGTTCATTTTGCTCTTTTTGCAAGATAGAGCATCCTCATTTATAGAAAACTCAAAACATTTTTTCAATTCCTGATTGCCAACAAATATCTTCAGCTTAAACTTCGCCAGATAGCCAAAATAATAATAATAATAATAATAATATTGATAGGTAGATAGGTAGACAGACAGATGTGTATGTTTATGTACATGATGTATTTTTTTAAGATCATATGAGCTAAACTTAAAGATATGTGAACAGAAACCTATAATAGTAAATTCTAGTAACTCTCCAAGGACTTCTGACTGCTGTATATGGTAATAACATTAAATATAATGTTAAATATCCTAAATAATATTTCATACTTTTAATATTCAATTTAACTGCTAGGAAATATACTGAATGTTGAAACCAGAAAGTGGTATTGAGTTTTTTGTTTTTATTCTTTGTACGTTCTTCTGTTTAAAAAATTGATTACTATAAACTAATGATAATTTTCTTTTCTTGGCACTATTTCTCTTTCAATAATTTTAGATTTGCTATGAGGTGTTGAATTTTTTCTTTTAATGCGGCATGGCTTTTTTTTTTAAATAGCTGAAACTCACTGGGTCATCCAATTTGCCTAAGGAGTTGCCTCTTTAGCCACATTAAAACCATAGCCCTGGTTGTTATGAAGTGCCAAGGGTTGAAGGAAGGCAGGATACACTGAAATCTATGGAGCTGTCAGGTGTCCAGAGGCATCCATAACTGACCCAGTTCAGCCCTGCTAAGGGGCAATAAAGCCTGGGCGATTGCACACAGGTATTCTCAACTCACTTCCGGTGGGTGCCGAAGGGAAAGCACCATAATCATGGTGGACGTTTAACATGGTTTGTGTGTCCAGCACTTGACAGATATGTGGAATCATCACCTGCTTGAAAGTTCCCTTACTTGTTCTTCCTCCCTAAAGCTGAAGCACAAGAACAAGACCAAAACTCAGCCAGTTGAGTGTTCCCTCCTGGAAGTCCACCTTGGGGATTCGCCACCTGGCTGGTTGAAGCTGGAGGCAGTGAACACTAGTTGTTCTTTAGAGAAAGGGAAGTAGTCTGACACA
The DNA here is from genome assembly GCF_000243295.1 of Trichechus manatus latirostris. Taxonomy (NCBI): domain Eukaryota; kingdom Metazoa; phylum Chordata; class Mammalia; order Sirenia; family Trichechidae; genus Trichechus; species Trichechus manatus. The sequence continues at coordinate 5,063,328 of NW_004443999.1, forward strand.
GAGTGGGGCTTCACTACCAGCAGCAGGGACACCAGTGGTGGTAGCCAGCGACCAGTGGCATTGCCAGAAGGACCTAACCCAGCTTTCCCTGCTGCCTAACCTTTGTTGCGCTACCAGCACACTGGATCCTGCCCGTTTCCTAAACCCAGTTTTCCAACTTTCCTATCACTTCTGGGAAATACTCCATATTTTCCCAGTAAATTCTTTTTCTGCTTAAGTCAACCAGAGTCAATTACTTGGGTTTGCAATCAAGAACCCTGATGAGTTTTAGTATAGTTTGAGTTTTCAGATTTAGTTTCTTGATTCCAAGCTAACAATATTGTTTAATTGTTTTGGTCACTATTATATGGGGCTTAGATATTAGGAACTGAAAATGAAAGTTACAAGCCTAGTGGCATGAGGATAATTAGGTTATAGGTGGGAAAGAAATAAACATATCTCCAAACCCTTGAAGAGACCGACCATGTCCTGAATATTAAATAGCACACCAGGGGCAGATTATCCAATACGCAAGGTAAACACGGTGCTTACCTTGCTTATCAGATCATCTTTAGTGACCAATTTCACATTTTTTCACATCAAAGATTCTGCTTCTAGGTATAGCTAGCATCGGTCTCTCTCCCAACCCCACAGCACCTTCCTACAGAACCAAAGCCTCTTTTCAAATTTACAGTCCCTGACAGGGGCAGATGACCCAGTAAGCAAGGTGAACACAGGCTTAGTTGTGCTTACTTACTAATCTGTAGTGAACAATTTGTGGTGAAACAATGATGTGGTAAAACCCACATGAAATTGTTCACTACAGATTAGTAAGTAAGCTCAAGTAAGCCTGTGCTTATCTTGCTTATTGGGTGATCCCCCTTGTAGCACACCTGTTCTACAGCTACATTACACAGCACAATGGTGACATCCAGTGTCAGCTGGCTAATTCTCAGGGGACTTTGCAGTTTACCTGAAAATGATGCACACTATACCAAAAGATACACATTTGAAAGGAAGTATGTGATTTGACAGTAATATTGCTTCAGCCATCATCAAAAGTGACAGATGGTCATTGATGTGCTTGCTAATCCATGGTCTCCAGTGCCGTGGAGGGCTTCAACGTGTAAACTCCAGGAGGACAAGAAAGTGTCTGATTTACACTGGGCTGTATCCCTCCTTCAAGGAGCACTGGTCATGCAGTGGTTAAGCCCTCGGCTACTAATGAAAATGTCATCAGTTCGAACCCAGTAGCCACTCCACGGGAGAAAGATGTGGCAGTCTGCTGCCATAAAGATTACAGCCTTGGAAACCTTATGGGGCAGTTCTACTCTGTCCTATAGGGTCACTATGAGTCAGAATTGACTCTGTGGTTTTGGTTTGATATCCCCCATATATCTCTAACACAGAACAAAGTGCCCTGCACCACAGGCACTCAATAAATACTGGCTCAATGAATATGTGGACAGGCCTGCAAATCATAGGTGCATCAAATATTTTCTAAACATTTTCTAAAACTGAATGTACACACACACATACACTCATACGCACTATGGTTTTCCAAACCCATGTAGATGCTGTTTTCATGCTTAATAAAATGTAAATTCATTTAAATGTGGTACTACGTCCATAGTAATTTTTTGCCATTATGACTTTTTTTCCATTTACAGTAAAAGAATTATATAAATTGCCAAAAAATTTTGATGTAAACATCTCAGTTCAAAAGATTTGAAGCCACTGCATGAAAGACTTCTAAACTCCCTTCAAAATCTTCAATTCTTTCCAGTCATTATTCCAAACACATATACACATCATTTTTCAGCTATGGCAAAGATTTAGATTACAACTCAAGTCCACAGTTGAACAAATTGTAAATAAGTACGTTAACAAATAAGCATGCCTACTATTAATTTATAAAATCATAAAGGTAAATAATACACCTGAAATAACTTCATTTCTTTCAAAAGTGCTTTTTTAGTTAGCACAGAGGATCAACTTCTGTAAATAACAAAGGGAAGGAAAGTTCTTATGAAGTTTGCCTGGGTCCCAGGAACTATAACCTGTTTTCCTCCTTTCCTTAAATAGCTGAGAAGTCATGCTGGGGTATTCTCTGCTTTAGGGGCAAATTCTTCTGTATCAGGAGCCTTCACTCTCAAACTGTGGGGTGCGGGTAGATGGGGGAGGAAGGCAGCCCAGCAACCGTGTAACAACACCACCCATTGTGCCTGCCAGGGTACCTGACCCTCCAGCCCAGCTCAAATTTCTGGAAAACCAGACTTTGCAAAGCTAAATATTTAATAGCATTAGGTAAAATCAAAAGTACAGATCATCTTTTCTCTATTGCGAATGCAGAAAAATTCCCTTTTGTATTGTGACACTTCATCTGGTGTATACATATATATATACACATATACCAAGAAAGTAGTAAAAAAGGTTTTAATTCCTAAAATACATAGCATCAACAACAACTATGATACAAAAGTGAACAACACAGCGTCAGTGGTGTGTGGGGCTAGTTGCTTCTTCTGACCGTATATTCAACCTCATTTTTTTTCCCTTTCAAAACCAAAACAAAACCCGTTGTTATCGAGTGGATTCTGATTCATACCGACTCTATAGAATAGAACTGCCCCCATAGGGATTCCAAGGAGCGACTGGTAGATTTGAACTGCCGGCCTTTTGGTTAGCAGCCAACCGCTTAACCACTGTGTCACCAGGGCCCCTTTCCTTTCAAAGAAGCTGAAAATTCACAACCATGTCATCATCAAACCTAAAATCTACACTTGCACTGACTGTCCTGCTCCTATGCTTTTAGTAACATAATGCTGCTTGTTTGCAAAAAAAAAGCTACCTAAAAAAAGCTACCTAAATAAAATCCCATGATGCTCGCTCAACCAAAGAGAACTGTCAACCAATAAGCTGTTTGCTTTTGCTACACCTGTGACTCCGGAAGCCAGCATGAATGAATGAACCCCTTCATTCATTTCTGCCCTTAAAAACTCTGGTTAACACGTGGCAACAAGTTCTTCGGAGGACTTTTCTCCAAGGCCTCTGAAATTAGCGGGCAGAAAAGGCAGGGACCCCTAGCAGATGGGCTGCATAACAGCCGCGTAAATGAATAATCAGGTGTGCCTCAGGTTAAGGACGGGTTATCGGTTCTCGGGGGAAACGTAACGCTTGCCTTCCCAGAGGAGAAACTTCTTGCCTAAAGAATCAGAACCAGAACAGAAGTTTACAAGGGGGGCATGCCCTATTCTCCATGTCCGCGTTTACTGGAAATGTCCTTGGCGCATGCAGTTGCGCAGAGGGATCCGGTTCTAAGGACACCTGGACGCGCACCCACCTGGCAGAGGCGATCTGGCGCGCGCAGCAGGGGCTGGGCCTGCTAGTGGCCGGGGCTCACTTACCTTGGGGGACGCCCAGCGAGCGCGGGGTCCCGGCGATTCTCCTTACCCTCGGCGCCTGGGCCTTCCGGCCAGGGTCGAGTCCGCGGGCCAGAGCTGTCGCCACTGCAGCCGGCAGATTCGGCTCCGCCCCCAGGGCGCGCCCCGGACTGAGGCCTGCGCCAGGGAGGCGGAGCCTGGGCTCTTGGCGCTCAGCGCGCTGTTCCAGTCCCAACTGCCCAGGCTCACTGCCGGGACTCCCGGCACCCCCGCACCAAACACCGGGCCCTGCACGCCTCAGTAGAGTTACACAAAGGGATATTTGCTTCTGCTTTTAAAGAATGCTTTCTTGGCGCTGGAAGTTCATGAACTCTTGTTTTTAATAACCTTTTTTTATTTTGGAATAATTTTAGATTTCTAGAGAAGTTGCAAAGATTGTACAGAGAGCTTCCCTATCCGCCACCCACTGTCCCCTAATGCAACATCTTATATTACCATGGTGAATTTGTTAAAACTAAGAAATTAACATTGAGATGTTACTATTAGCTAAACTCTTGGCTGTATTCAAATTTCACTTGTTTTTCCACTAGTATCTTTACCTATTTCAGGATCCCATCCAGTATACCACATTGCATTTAGTCCTGTCTCCTTAACTCCTCTGATCTGGGACAGTTTCTCAGTGTTTTCTTCTTGTTCTTGACCTTGACAGTTTTAAAGAACTCTGGTAAGATATTTTGTAGATGCTTCTTATTTGGTTTTGTCTGTTTTTCTCATGATTAGACTGTGCTTATCGGTTTTGTGGAAAAATACCAGAGAGGGGAAGTGCCCTTCTCATCACATCATATCAGGGAAATACATGATATCAGCATGACATCACTAACAATGTTAACCTTGATACTCAAAACAGTGCTTGCCTGGTTTCTCCACAGTAAAGTTACTGGTTTTCTCTTCTATATGCTCTTCTTTGGATGGGAGTCACTAAATTCAGCCCACACTCGAGAGGTGGAAGGGATGGTTGGGCTCCACCTCCTCAAATAAGCAGACAAAACATTTTGGGTAGAGTGGATTCTGACTGGAACCCTGGTGGCACGGTGGTTAAGAGTTCAGCTGCTAACCAAAAAGGTCAGCAGTTTGAATCCACCAGCTGCTCCTTGAAAACCCAATGGGGCAGTTCTACTCTGCCCTACAGGGTTGCTATGAGTCAGAATACACTCCAGGACAACGAGTTTGGATTCTGACTCATAGCTTCTGATTCATGGCAATACCATGTATTACAGAGCTGTAAACTTTACAGAGGCAGATTGCTAGGCCTTTCTTCCATGTCACCGCTGGGTGGATTGGATTGAGTGCAAACCGTTTGTGTTACCCAGGGACCTCCAACTCCTGAACGGGAAAGTATTTACTTGTATCATTTGGAATACTTCTACAGTAAAACCTACCACGGCCAAAACCCGTGTAAGGTGGAAACCTGTCATTGAAGAAAAACTCAAATATTTTCCCAATAGAAAAGTGGTGACTGCTCAACATAATAAAGGGCATCTATGCAAAATTGATGGCCAACATCACTCTTAATGGAGAGAGGCTGAAAACATTCCCCTTGAGAACAGGAACAAGACAAGGATGCCCTTTATCACCACTCCTATTTAACATTGTGCTGGAAGTCCTAGCTACAGCAATAAGGCAAAAAAAAAAAAAAAAAGAAATAAAGGGCATCCAAATTGGTAAAAAAAAGTTAAACTGTCCCTGTTTGCAAGTTATATGATACTATAAATAGAAAACCCTAAAGACTCCAAGAGAGAACTACTGGAACTAATAGAAAGATTCAGCAGAGTAGCAGGATACAAGATAAACATACAAAGATTGGATTCCTATACACCAATAAAGAGAACGATGAAAAGGAAATCAGGAAAACAATACCATTTATAATAGCCCCTAGAAAAATAAAATACTTAGGAATAAATCTAACCAGGGATGTAAAAGACCTATACAAAGAAAACTACGAAAGACTACTGCAAGAAAACCAAAGGGATCTATATAAATGGAAAAACATATCATGCTCATGGGTAGGTAGACTCAACATTGTGAAAATGACAATTCTACCCCAAGCAATTTACAGATACAATGCAATCCCAACCCAAATACCAACAACATTCTTTACAGAGATGGAAAAACTAATCATTAACTTTATATGGAAAGGGAAGAAGCCCCGGATAAGCAAAGCACTATTGAAGAATACAGAAGAAGAACTCGCTTTACCTGACCTCAGAACATACTATACAGCTATGGTAGTCAAAACAGCCTGGTACAGGTACAATGACAGATACATTGACCAATGGAACAGAATTGAGAACTCAGATGTAAATCTATCCACCTACGGTCACCTGATCTTCAACAAGGGCCCAAAGTCCATCAAATGAGGAACAGACAGTCTTTTTAACAAGTGGTGCTGGCAAAACTGGATATCCATCTACAAAAAACTGAAACAGGACCCATACCTCACACCATATAGAAAAACTAATTCAAAATGGATCAAAGACCTAAATATAAAGCCAAAAACTATAAAGTTCATAGAAGAAAAAATAGGATCAATGCTAGAGGCCCTACTACATGGCATTAACAGGATACAAACCATAACCAACAACACACAAACTCCAGAAGATAAGCTTGATAACTGAGATCTTCTAAAAATTAAACACTTATGTCATCAAAAGACTTCACCAAAAGAGTAAAAAGAGAACCTACAGACTGGGAAAAAATTTCGGACAAGTCAGACAAAGGTCTAATCTCTAAAATCTACAAGAAAATCCAACAATTCTACAACAAAAAAGACAAATAATCCAATTAAAAACTGGGCAAAGCAAATAAACAGACACTTCACCAAAGAAGACATTCAAGCAGCCAACAGACATATGAGGAAATGCTCACAATCACTAGCCATTAGAGAAATGCAAATAAAAACCACGGTGAGATACCATCTTACCGGGCATTACTGGTGAGAATCAAAAACACTGGAAATAACACATTTTGGAGAGGCTGCGGGAAGATCAGAACTCTTATGCACTGCTGGTGGGAATGCATAATGATACAACCATTTTGGAAAATGATGTGGCGCTTCCTTGGAAAGCTAGAAATAGAAATACCATATGATCCAGCAATCTCACTTCTAGGAATATATCCTAAAGAAATAAGAGCCATCACACGAATAGACATATGCACACCCATGTTCATTGAAGCTTTGTTCACAATAGCAAAAAGATGGAAACAACCTAGATGCCCATCAACAGAAGAATGGATAAACAAACTATGGTACATACACATAATGGAGTATTATGCAACGAGAAAGAACAACGATGAATCTGTGAAGCAATTCATAACATGGATGAAACTGGAGGACATTATGCTGAGTGAAATAAGTCAATCACAAAAGG
>NW_004443999.1:5070289-5108574 GCF_000243295.1 Trichechus manatus latirostris
AGCACAACTTGTACAAGGAAAGGTCATGGAAGTTCCATAGACACATCCAAACTCCCTGAGGGACTGACTTGCTGGGCTGAGGGCTGTGGGGACCATGGTCTTGGGGGACATCTAGCTCAACTGGCATAACACAGTTTATAAAGAAAATGTTCATATTCTACCTTGGTAAGTAGCATCTGAGGTCTTAAAAGCCTGTAAGCAGCCATCTAAGATACTCCTCTGGTCTCACCCCTTCGGGAGCAAGGGAGAATGAAGAAAACAAGATACAAGGAAAAGATTAGTCCAAAGGACTAATGAACCACAACTACTACAGCCTCCACCAGACAGAGTCCAGCACAACTAGATGGTGCCTGGCTACCACCACTGGCTGCTCTGACCGGGATCACAACAGACAGTCCAGAACAGAGCTGGAGAAAAATGCAGAGCAAAATTCTAACTCACAAAAACAGACCAGACTTACTGTCCTAACAGAGACTGGAAAAAACCCGAGAGTATGGCCCCTGAACACACTTTTAGCTCAGTAATGAAGTCACTCCCGAGGTTCACTATTCAACCAAACATTAGACAGCCCCATAAAACAAAATGAGACTAATGGGGCACAACAGTCCAGGGACAAGGACCAGAAGACAGGAGGGGACAGGAAAGCTGGTAATAGGGAACCCATGGTTGAGAAGGGACAGTGTTGACATGTCGTGGGGTTGTTAACCATTGTCATAAAACAATATGTTACTGTTTAATGGGAAACTATTTGTTCTGTAAACCTTCATCTAAAGTACAATTAAAAAAAGAAAAATGGTGACTGCATCCTGTCAAAAGCAGAAACCTTGCAAGACTCGGAAAAACAAAGCAGTCCTGTAGAGTTCCGGCTCTCACAGTTTTCACTGTATAAAGAAGATTTGTTCCTTCTCTCCCATGCATTTATCTATCCAAACACTTATTTATATCAGTATAGACTCATGTATATTTATTTTTTACTTGGGGTTATAATAGAATACTACATTATTGACTTTGTTGCTCAAATTGTTCTAGTTTTGACCACTGGGAGCTCTTTCAGGTTGACTCTTGTGACTCTTTGAAAGTACATAAACTTTTAGGGCTGCCTTCTCAAAGTAGAGTCAACCTTAACGACGTGGACAGAGTCAAGCGTTTAGGACCTTCATTGGCTGATGTGGCGTGACTCAAAATGAGAAGAAACAGCTGCAAACTTCCATTAATAATCAGAACGTGGAATGTATAAAGTATGAATCTAGGAAAATTAGAAATCGTCAAAGATGAAATGGAATGCATAGACATTGATATCATAGGCATTAGTGAGCTGAAACGGACTGGTATTGGCCATTTTGAATCAGACAATCATATGGTCTGCTATGCCCAGAATGACAAATTGAAGAGCAATGGGGTCGCATTCATCATCAAAAAGAACATTTCAAGATCTATCCTGAAGCACAATGCTGTCAATGATAGGATAATGTCCATACACCTACAAGGAAGACTAGTTAATACGATTATTATTCAAATTTTTACACACCAACCACTAATGCCACAGATAAGGAAATTGAAGATTTTTACCAACTTCTGCAGTCTGACATTGATCAAACATGCAATCAGGATGCACTGATAATTACTGGTGATTGGAATGCAAAAGTTGGAAACAAAGAAGGATTGGTAAGTTGGACAATATGGCCTTGGTGATAGAAATGGCACTGGACATTACATGATAGAATTTTGTAAGACCAATGACTTATTTATTGCAAATACCTTTGTTCAACAATGTAAATGGCAATTATACACAGGGACCTCACCAGATGGAAAACACAGGAATCAAATCGACTACATCTGTGGAAAGAGATGACAGAGAAGCTCGATATCATCAGTCATAACAAGGCCAGGTGCTGACTGCAGAACAGACCATCAACTGCTTGTATGCAAGTTCAAGTTGAAGCTGAAGAAAATTAAAACAAGTCTGCAAGAGCCCAAATACGACCTTGAGTATATCCCATCTGAAAGTAGAGACCATCTCAAGAATAGATTTGATGCATTGAACACTAATGACCGAAGACCAGATGAGTTGTGAAATGCCATCAAGGACATTATACATGAAGAAAGCAAAAGGTCATTAAAAAGACAGGAAAGAAAGAAAAGACCAAAATGGATGTCAGAAGAGACTCTGAAACTTGCCCTCAGCTAAAGTGAATGGAAGAAATGATGAAGTAAAAGAGCTGAACACAACATTTCAAAGGGTCGCTCAAGAAGACAAAGTAAAATATTATAATGAAATGTGCAAAGACCCAGGGTTAGAAAACCAAAAGGAAAAAAACATGCTTGGCATTTCTCAAGGTGAAATAACCGAAGAAAAAACTCAAGCCTCAAGTTGCAATACTGAAGGATTCTAAAGGCAAAATATTGAATGACCCAGGAAGCATCAAAAGAAGATGGAAGGAATACACAGAGTCACTGTACCAAAAACAATTGGTCAAGTTCAACCATTTCAGGAGGTAACATATGATCAAGAACCAATGGTATTGAAGGAGGAAGTCCAACCTACACTGGAGGCATTGGCGAAAAACAAGCCCCAGGAACTGACAGAATATCAATTAAGATGTTTCCACAAAGGGATGCAGCACCGGAGGTGCTCACTAGTCTATGCCAAGAAATTTGGAAGAGAGCTACCTGGCCAACCAACCGGAAGAGATCTATATTTGTGCTCATTCGAAAGAATGGTGATCCAACAGAATATGGAAATTATCAAACAATATTATTAATATCACACACAAGTAAGATTTTGCTGAAGATCATTCAGAAGCAGTTGCAGCAGTACATCAACAGGGAACTGCCAGAAATTCAAGCTGGATTCAGAAGAGAACAGGAACAAGGGATATCATTTCTGACGTCAGATGGATCTTAGCTGAAAACAGAGAATACCAGAAAGATGTTTACATGAGTTTTATTGACTATGCAAAGGCATTTGACTGTGTGGATCATAACAAATTATGGATAACATTGCGAAGAATGGGAATTTTGGAACACTTAATTGTACTCATGAGGAACCTGCACATAGACCAAGAGGCAGTTATGCAAAGAGCAAGGGGATGCTGCATGGTTTAAGATCAAGAAAAGTGTGCATCAGGGTTGTATCCTTTCACCGTACTTATTCAATCTGTATGTTGAGAAAATAATCTGAGAAGCTGGACTATATGAAAAATAATGGGGCATCAGGATTGGTGGAAGACTCATTAACAACCTGCAATATGCAGATGAAACAAACTTGCTTGCTGAAAGTGAAGAGTACTTGAAGCACTTACTGGTAATCAAAGACCACAGCCTTCAGTATGGATTATACCTCAACATAAAGAAAACAAAAATCCTCTCAACTGGACCAATAAGCAACATCATGATAAATGGAGAAAATACTGATGTTGTCAAGGATTTCTTTTTCCTTGGATCCACAATCAGTGCTCATGGAAGCAGCAGTTAGGAATGAAAGGACGCATTGCATTGGGCAAATCTGTGACAAAAGACCTCCTTAAAGTGTTAAAAAGCAAAGATGTCACTCTGAGGACTAAGGTGCACCTGACCAAAGCCATGGTATTTTCAATAGCCTCATATGCATGGGAAAGCTGGACAATGAATAAGGAAGGCTCAAAAAGAATTGATGCCTTTGAATTATGGTGTTGGCAAAGAATATTGAATATACCGTGGACTACCAGAAGAATGAAGAAGTCTATCTTGGAAGAAATACAGCAAGATTGCTCCTTAGAAATGAGGATGGCAAGACTTTGTCTCACGTATTTTGGACATGTTACCAGGAGGGACCAGTCCCTGGAGAAGGACATCATGCTTGGTAAAGTAGAGGGTCATCAAAAAAGAGGAAGACCCTCACTGAGATGGATTGACACAGTGACTGCCACAATGGGCTCGAACATAGCAAGGATTGTGAGGATGGCACAGGACCAGGGAGGGTTTCATTCTGTTATCTCTAGGGTCTCTATGACTCAACAGCACCTAACAACGACATGCATATATACACGCACAAATCATGTTCCCAATATAGCAGTAGATGTTTATTACTGGTTTAAACTGAAGAAATCCAGCAGTTTAGGATCCTTTGTTATATTGTTTAGGTTTGCTCTTGTTTGCATTTGCAAGTTGGTCCCATAAACACCACACTTCCTCCTCCTGAGCTTGACTCTGGCTCAGCCTTTGATGCTGCCCTGCTTTCTACACCTTCCAACCTCTTTCTGGCCTTAACCCTTCTTGGAGAGGGAAACCTACTTCTCCATTTGTCCAGATGTTGCCAGGTAAACACAGGACATTATGGCCCTGTGAGTATTCATTCCAGCACCACAGAGCTGAGCGATTATCTGTCTTTCAAGTATTTTTGACAAAGTTATTAAAATAGTAATAATTAAAAGAAAACATTTTGGATTTAAGTCCCACCATATCCTAGAAGAAATTGACAAGATTGGAGGTGAAGGGGAGATTTTGTGCACTTTTTGTGGGGGGAGACTTTAACACAAAGTAATAGTTCTAATCAGTATGAAATATTGATTGCATTTCATAATTCTGCAAATGTACTATTACCTAAGTAATTTTAATAAATCTCTTGTGAAGGAGAGCAGGGAACCACTCGGGATTAATGAAAACATGAAATTATAAAGTATTATCAATCTACATAGGGATACTTAGGAGAATCTATAAACCATCCTTAAATAAATAAGTCCAGTGGCATGACTTAGAGGTTGGAAATTGGAGTAGGGGGTAGGGGATAAAGGTTTATGGATTTTGCTTGCAGCTATAGCATTTAATTGCTGTTTTCTACGACATTCTATGTACAAATCATTTGAAATAGCCAAATTTTCTAAAGCTGATTTTATTCACATTTTATGTAAGATTATCCACATTAAGAAAAATTATTGTTATTACATGTTTTTTGGAACGGCTGGGGTTGAGTTTGGTAAGGATTATGTGGAATCAAAGACATCCCCAACCCTCCTCCTCAGCACCCTCACCGAATAAATCTCTCCTACTACTGACCGTGGTGGCACAATGGTTAAGAGCTCAGTTGCTAACCAAAAGGTCAGCAGTTCAAATCCACCGGCTGCTCCTTGGAAACCCTACAGGACAGTTCTGCCCTGTCCTACAGGGTCACTGTGAGTTGGAATCGATTTGAGGGCAACAGGACCACTGACCGTGTGTGTGTGTGTGTGTGTGTGTGTGTGTGTGTGTGTGTGAGAGTGAGTGTGTGTGTGTGTGAGTGTGTGTGTGTGTGTAGCGGTAGGGCACTAAAAAGAGGAGGGACTTAGGATGCAAAAGAACCTACCAGGAACAGTCTCCCCTCCTGCAGCATTCCACAGATTGTTGTTGCTGGATGTTGAAAGAGGGTCTGATGGCAAATTGAATGCAGATACTCGGCACTCCACTCCTGTGACATTCAGTCTGGGGCTCATATTAGAAATCATTGTCATTTCTTTCTGTTTGGGGTTTATTTGCTAAAAGGAAAAAAATACATGTGTGTGTGTGTATACATATATATGAAGGAATTTTTTCTTACCATGTCAGTCCCCTACCTCCAACACACACACACATATACACACACCATTCTTTAAAACACTCTTCATTCCCTCCACCCTGTGCTTCATCTCTTGCCACGTTGTTTCATACACTAGTAACATGGAATGGCTTGTAGCGTTCTACCAACATTACATTGTTTCTCACCTTCTTCTTCTTTGCTCTTGTTTTTTGTTTTGTTTTTTTCTCCACAGACTAGAAGGCTCTCTGCTCTCCTCTTTGCCCTGGAAACACCTTCTTAATTTATTTGCTGTATATCAGGAAGCCTTTCCCAAAATCCCCAGTTTACTTTGGGTGTCTTGTTTAGGTATTCCCCAAAAATACTTGATATATTGCATTTGCTATTGTATTAGTTCCCTATTGCTGCTATAACAAATTACCACAAACTTGGTAAATAAAGACAAGATACATTTACTATCTTACAGTTCTATAAATTAGAAGCCTGGCATGGGTCTCGCAGGGCTAAAATGAAGATGTCAGCAGGGCTGCATTCCTTTCTGGAGGCTCTAGTGGAGAATCTGTTTCCTTGCCTTTTCCAGCTTCTAGAGGCTGCCTACATTCCCTGGCTCTTGGCTCCTTCCTCCATCTTCAGAGCCACCATCACAGCATCTTCGAATATCTGATTCTAATTCTCTCTCTTTCATTTATAAGGATGCTTGTGATTATGTGGGGCCACCTAGGTAATCTGAGATAATCTCCCCATCTCAAGATCCTTAACTGCATCTGCAAATCTCTTTCTCCATCTAAGGTAACATATTCACAGGTTCCAGGGATTAGGTCATGGATATGTTTGTGGGGTGGCAGGGAGTGGGTATTATTCTGCCTCAACTGGACCAATAAGCAACATTATGATAAATGGAGAAAAGATTGAAGTAGTGAAGGATTTCGTTTTATCTGAATCAACAATCAACGTCTATGGAAGCAGCAGCCAAGAAATCAAACGATGCATTTCATTGGGAAAATCTGCTGCGAAAGACCTCTTTAAAGTGTTACAAAGCAAAGATGTCTCTTTAAGGACTAAGGTGTGCCTGACCCAAGCAATGGTATTTTCAGTTGCCTCATTGTCCATGCAAAAGCTGGACAATGAAAAGGAAGACGGAAGAAGAATTGATGCATTTGAATTATAGTGTTGGCAAAAAATATTGAATATACCACGGACTGCCAGAAAAACAAACAAATTTGTTTTGGAAGAAGTACAGCCAGAATGCTCCTTAGAAGCAAGGATGATGAGACTTTGTCTCACTTACTTTAGACATGTTATATGGAGGGACCAGTCCCTGGAGAAAGACATCATGCTTGTAAGTAGAGGGTCATCGAAAAAGAGGAAGACCCTCAGTGAGATGGAATGACACAGTGGCTGCAACAATGGTCTCAAACATACCTACTATTGTGAGGATGGCACAGCAGTGAGCTAGCTATATTTTGTTCTATTGTATATAGGGTCACTATGAGTCAGAACCAACTAAAGGACATCTAACAACAACAACATTATTTACAACTGTGCCCCTAAATTTCTTCATAATTTAAATTGTTGTTATTGTGTTATTAGCTGCCATAGTCAGCCACTGACTCATGGCAATTCTGTGCAGATCCTTGTGATCAGGAGCAGATTGGATCATTGTGATCTATAGAGTTTTCACTGGCTGATTTTTGGGAGTAGATTGCCAGGTCTTTCCTCAAATTCAAACATTGATTAGGTTTTATTATTTGACATTTCATTTTTAAGGCACAGAAGCTTAAACCCTTGGCAAGGTCATAAAGAGGGCATGCTCCATCACCTTTTAGTGACTCCTCTGCCTGTCTTTCACTGTCTTTCACTCAAATGCCACCCTAAGGAGCACCTGATATTGGAAAATTTTCCAAGTTCTTCTCCCTCCTCCATGCCTACAGCCTTCCTGGGCTTTCTAGGACTTGTTAGGTAGAGAAGGGGGTGCAAATATGGAAATTAAGGCATTTAATCTTAACAGGATTTTACTCTCGGGATCCCCTGAGTCTGGCTGACTGAGCTCTGAGCCCACATTCTGAGTTGCTACGGGAAATGCAGTGTATCTACATGTCTCTAGCCAGCTTAGAACAACAATCCATTCATGGATATTTAATATGCATCTACTCTATGCAAGGTGAGACACTGGTGGTTCAGCATTAGAATTCTCACCTTCCATGGAAAAGACCCAGGTTCAACTCCCAGCCAACGCACCTCATGTGCAGCACCACGCATCTGTCAGTAGAGGCTTGCATGTTGCTATGATGCTGAACAGGTTTTAGCAGAGCTTCCAGACTAAGATGGACTAAGAGAAAGGCCTGGCAATCTGTGATCCACTTCTGAAAATCAGGCAATGAAAATTCTGTGGATCACAATAGCCTGCTCCACATCCCATCATGGGGATGGTGCAGGACCAGGCAGCATTTTGTTCCATCATGCATGGGATTGCCATGAGTCGGGGTTCAACTTGACCACAGCTAAGAACAATTAACGCAAGTTGTTATGCTGAGAGTTGGGGTCAACTTTTATAATTGTAAATTTCAATGAGTTTGTACTCTAAATGCATAGGTAATACAAACACACATGGAAAACAACTACAAAAACAATTGCATAATGAATTAAAACATTCCCAAACAATCAATCATAACTGAGTAGGTATCAAGTGCCAGTAACTGGAGAAAGAGTGTTGAATTTAGTTGGTGTTCTAGGGAAGGCCTCAAGCAAAGGCAAGATTGGAGCTGTGCCTGGAGTATAAGTACCATGTAAATACTGGGAAAGGATGGAAGCCTTTTTAGTCAGACAGAGGCAAGTTTTTAGGCAGATTTGGGAACTACCCATTAGACCAGACCAGCTGAACGCAGGAGACTCATGGGAGATAAAGCAAAGAGCTGGAAGCAAATCTTGAGTAACAGGCAAGAGGTCCAGGAAATACATTGTTCTTGTCCATCTCTGCTAAGAAAGGAAAGGAAAATCATTGTAGGAACTGAAACTCTGGTTGTTGTTATGAGTTCACTAGTAAAACACTTAGCAATTATTTACAAACAATGTATGAGTGTCTACTTGTATGTACAAGTCTATCTAAACGTGAAACTTTTTCTAAGATTCCTTTCACATAATAGATACAGAAACTATGACATAACCAAATGTGATAGTCACAATATGTAACTACTGCTTCAGCAAGGGCACTGACCAATCATAAAAGCTGCCACCCATAAACAACCTGTCTGAATGAACCAATGTGAGCCAGCTGAAGGTCAGCCCTGGATATCACTATTTAAAACTATTTAAAAGTCTTAGCACAACTAGATGTTCTTTCAAAAAGGCCCGTTCAAAGCGTGTTGTTATTGTGTGCCGTCAAGTTGATTCCGACTCATAGCAACCCTATATGACAGAGTAGATGGTTGGATATAGTCCTTTGGACTTAACAAGTTCTGGTGTTTGTAGTGTTTAATTCCACGATGAGCTTGGTTCGTGCTGTGTCGCTTCCCTCTCTGCATTGTGAGCCCTTCTCTCCGAATGAAGCAAGCATGGAGAAAGGTGGAGGGAGGCATGACATGAGAGTTGAGATGTCTATTTTAAAATATTTTATCCATGTATTTCTAGAGTTGGAGGAAGGATATAGAGCTCAGAATAAGGCTGTGGGAAGACTGTGTTAGACAAATTTTTTGCTTAAGCATTCCTTGGGATTAGCTCCAGTGAGGTTGGGGTTAATGTCAGGGTCCACATGGCAATAAGGGAGATGAAGAGCTCATTCCAAATACAGGGACCCTGCAGTGGCTGGGACTCCTGGACACTAGATCTGCATCAAAGTCCATTTAGGATTTCAGCATGAGAGTTCGGGAGACCCACTCTAGTGTTCTGACCAGCAGTAATGTGACCCAGGTGTTCCCCACCTCCACTTCTCTGAGGATACCTTCTCACTGCTCTTCCTGCCATCAGGTGGCTTCCATACCCCTTGCTCTGCAAATCTTCAGTGTCCATTAGGTGTAGAATAAAGCAGATTCCAGGTCAACTATTGGACTTAGGCAAGCTACATTACCTGTCTGGGCTTTAGTTTCTTTAAAATGGGCCTTAATGTATAAATCCTTTCAGCTTCAGCTGCTCACTACTATACTCTTTCTGTTCTTCCCAACTCTGATTGCTGAGAGTGAGGCTGTGATAAAGCCTACCTGTTCCTTTTTTGGATGAGATATTTGTACCAGGTTACCTTAAAAGCCACCAGCCATCCTATGGATTTACAGCCACTGGGGCAGGTGCCCAGCTCTGAATGGATAAGCTGAGCCCCATGATGGAGAACATGGCTGCTCAGAGCTCCTCCCCTCACATGGGCTGTGGGTAGGGCAGAGGACTTTAGAATGGAAACTAGGATTGGTCAGCACCATGACTGATGTTTCAAGTACAAAAAAAAAATACCCAAGAACTGAAGTCAGGATGTGAGCTAGTGGCTCCTGGGGGCAGAACTGGACAGAGCCTTTGAAAACAGATCAATCAAAAAGAAAGGAAGGGCAGCCTTCTTTACAGAAACAGAAAAACCAAACCTCAACTTCATATGGAATCACAAGAGGCCTCAAAAAGCTAAAACAATGTGCAAAGAGAAGAACAAAGTAGGAGGACTCACCCTTCCTGATTTTAAAACATGCTAGCATAGGGAGCCCTGATGGCATAGTGGTTAAGAATTCAGGCTGCTAACCAAAAGGTCGGCAGTTCGAATCTAACAGCTGCTCCTTGGAAACCCTATGGGGCAGCTCTATTTTGTCCTATAGGGTTGCTATGAGTCAGAATCGACTTGATGGCAATGGGTTTTTATACAGCTACAGTAATCAAAACAGCCTGGTACTGGTATAACAATAGATACATAGACTAATGGAATAGAACTGAGAGTCCAGAAATAAACCACACATTATGGTCAACTGATTTTTGACAAGGGTGCCAAGTCCATTCCATGGGGATAGAAGAGTCTCTTCAATAAATGGTGCTGGGAAAATCAGATTTCCACATGAAGAAAAATGAAACAGGATCTGTGCATCATACCATACCCAAAAAGAAATTCAAAATGGATTAAGGACCTAAATGTGCAAACTAAAACCATAAAATTCATAGAAGAACAAGCAGGGACAATACTGTCAGGCCTAGCTTTCAACAATGAATTATCTAATATAATAACAAAAGCACAAAGAGCAGAAGACAAAATAAACACATGGGACCTCCTAAAAAATAAAAACTTTTGTTCATCAGGAGCCCTGGTAGCACACTGGTTAAGAGCTCAGTTTCTAACCAAAAGATCAGCAGTTCAAATCTACCAGCCACTTCTTGGAAACCCTACGGGGCAGTTCTACTCTGTCCTATAGGGTCACTGTGAGTCTCAATCAACTTGACAGCAACGGGTTTGGGATTGTTTGTTTGTTTTTGTTCATCAAAAGACTTTATCAAAAAAGTGAAAAGACAAGCTACCGACTAGGAAAATATCTTCGAAAACCATATATCTGACAAGAATCTAATAAACAAAATATATATAAAACTTCAATGACTTAATTACAAAAAGACAAATAACCCAGTCATAAAATGGGCAAAGGACTTGAATAGACATTTCACCAAAGAGGACATTCAAATGGCCACCAAATGCATGGAAAGATGCTTCAGTGTCATTAGCCATCAGAGAGATACAAATCAAAACCACAGTAGATGCCATTTCACTCCCACTAGGATGGCTAAGATTTTAAAAAAAAAAAAAAACTAGAAAACAACAAATGTTGGGAGGATGTGGGGAAATTGAGATTCTTATCCATTGCTTGTGGGAATGCAAAATAGTACAGTCACTGTGGAAAACAGTGTGGCTGTTCCTCAAAAAACTAAACATAGGACTACCATATGACCCATTAATTCCATGCCTAGGTAGACCCAAAAGACTTGAAAGCAGAGACTCAAAAAGAGACTTGTACACCCGTGTTCTTTGCAGCACTATTCACAATAGCCAAAAGGTGGAAACAACCTAAATGTCCATCAACAGATGAACGGATAAACAAAACGTGGTACATAGGTACAATGGAATACTACTCAGCCAGTAGGAGAAATGAAGTCTTGATACACACTACAGCATGGATGGAACTTGAAGACATTCTGAGCAAAATCAGCCAATTAACAAAAGGACAAATATTGTAAGACCTTACTTATGTAAAAAGACAAGAAAAGGCAAGTGTATAGAGACCAAAGTTTATTAGTGGTTACGGGGGTGGGAGGGAGGGGTAAAAGGGGTTAACTGTGATGGAAAAATCACACTGATTAAGGGTAGGGTTGCATAGCCTATTATTGTAATTGCTGTCAATAAGTTGTACACTGTAAAAAGTTGAATTGGAAAAGTCGTGTGATAGATATATTTACAAGGACAAAAAAAAAAAAAAGAGTAGCTGATGAGGCTGCTTATGTACAACCAAACACCTCCTGGGATTTGGTTCCTTGGTTTGGGGGTTTAGGATCATGGTTTTATGGGACATCTCAGTTAATTGGCCTAATAATATGACTAGTGCTTCTGTTCTACATCCTTGTTCATTGCATAGCACCTGGGGTCTTAAAAGCTTGCAGGCAGCTATCCAAGGTATAACAATTGATCTCTATTCACCTAAAGTAACAAAAGAAGAAGGAGAATCAGAAATAGGAGGAGAATATGGAATGTGTGGCTAATTGCCTCCAGGAACCACTGTCTGCTTTGCCATGAAACCAGAAGAACTGGATGGTGCCTGGCTACCATTACTGAACATTTTGATAAAAGATTCCATAGAAGAATCCTGATCAAAAGGGGAAAAATGTAGAACAGAATTTAAAATTTTCATGGACTCTAGATTTTCTAGAGCCATGGAGGGTGAATGAAACCCTGAAATTATTGCCCTGAGACAATCTTTAAATCTTAAACAAAAATATCCCCTGAAGTCATCTTAAAACCGAACAGTAGTTTAGCTTAAATAGTAAAAAGAAGGTCTGCCTTGAGCATTATGCTCTTTTAAGAACTATCTATACGGGATCAAATTGACAACAGCAACTCAGAAGATTAGATAGGAACCTTAGGGGGCAGTGAGTTTATGTCTATGGGGGAGGAACATCTCAGAAAAGGAGGGTGAGAATTGTTGCATAACTCAAAAGAATGTAATCAATGTCACTAAATTGTACATGTAGAAACTTGAATTGGTGTATGTTTTGCTCTGTATATTCTCAACAACAACAACAAAATGAATAAAATTCAGAAAAAAACCAGAAAGACGGAAGGGAGGGAAGGAGGAGGAGAGAGAGGAAGGAAGGGAGAAAGGGAGGAAGGAAGGAAAAGAAGAAAGGAAGAGAATTTTAGGAGTTACATTTCTCTTTCTCACCTCTAGCTAAAAGCTTTAAATTCATTATCTATTTGCACATTTATAAAGCTGTATACACCAGAATTCACACACATATATAAATGTATATTAATCAGTTCTTATATTAATAATGCATAAAAGCGTTACAATTAGAATTTGGGTGTTTTTTTTCTGTGAAATGACTAAGGTATTTTATGCTGAGAGTAGTAGAGGTTCTGCTGGGTCACCAAAATTCTCAGTGCTTTTTCATGTAGTCTAAAATAATTTTTTAAAAGATTCCTTGCTTTTGAAAAGGTGTTCCTTATAATTATTGTTTATTGCTGTGTATTTTTACAATGTTGCCTGTAAATGTATCTTTTCTTTTGATACTTATGACATATCTTCTTTAGAAAATGTTCTTGATTTTGCTTCTCCAAAATTCAGGCCCCAAATTCAGAATAAGAAGACTATTAAGATGCCTTTTATGCTTAAACTGTCTTTGGGTTTCCTGAGATGGACATTAAGTGATGTAAATATTTGTTCCTTCGTTCTACAAAAGGAAGGATGATAGGAATAATTAGGTTTTACTAAAAATCTCCAAATCTTAATTCATTCAGAGCTGGTTTGCAAGCTCTTTTGTTTACCAAATTTCCAATAATTAAAAATAACTGAAGAAGGGAAGGAAGGAAAGAAGGAAGTGGGGTAAGGGGGGTGGGGAGGAAGGAAGGAATCAAAACGAGAGTTTATAGGTTACTTATATATAATACATATATGCTAATATAAATATCTTTCAATGATTATATACTTTTCAAGCTAAAAAAACAAACTCATGATTAAGCACAAAGACTGTTACAATAACTGTCTAGTAAGAGGTTTGTTTCTAGGATTCTAGATGCACAAATCCTTTTCTCTTATCATTCATGGAAAGTCTCAATAAGCTCTCGAGTCACTGACTCACGTTCATGGAATCATCAGAGGCCCTGTGTTTCTTTTAGTCATTCATTAGATCCAGCAACCAAGGCATATCTTTCTTATCTAAAAGCTTTAGCAGCAATAGCAAAACACGTGAAAGCTTCAGCTGATTTATTGCTAGGGTTTCCACTAAACTTAACAGTTCCCTGTCCTGTACACGCTCCTCTACTAACTAAAAACACTCAGCCATTTATAGCTAGTTGCTTGACCTCCTGTGAAAAATTGTTTCTTTCCCCTCACACATCCCAACCTGTTACTGTAAAACTCTAAACCCAGCCACTCTCCTTCTTTCACCCTAAAGAAGCCCATGATCACTTTCCTCCGTAAGGGAGCTATTCATACTGTAAAGGAGAGACTCCTTTCTATAAAGCAAAAAAAACCCATTGCCACTGAGACAATTCCAACTCATAGTGACCCTATAAACAGAGTAGAACTGCCCCATGGGGTTTCCAAGGCTGTAATCTTTATAGAAGCAGACTGCCACATCTTTCTCCTGCTGAGCAGCTGATGGGTTAGAACCATCGACCTTTTGGTTAGCAGCTGAGCACTTAACCACTGCACCACCAGGGCTTCTCTCCTTTCAATAGCCTGGATTAAACTTTGTTTGATGATGACAGTTCATAGTTACAAAGATTGCCAGAAATTAAGCAAGTTTAAACAATTAAATAGTTCTTTCACAGACATGCCAACTGAAAAACAATAAAAGAGCAAATGTTCCTACTGATAGTAGGTACGATCTGGGTTAGTCCATGACTCGGAAATGGTTTAGAAACAAAATGATTTTCTGCTCTCTACAGGAATCCCTATGACATGGACAATGAATGAAAAATCTCTCAGATGCTTTATAAGCAAAGCCATACAAAAAAATAGTTTGACATGGAATGTGTAATTGCCTCTATGAACAACTGCCTCTTTGCCATGAGATTGGAAGAACTGGATAGTGCCCAGCTACCATTACTGAATCTTTTTTTAATTGTACTTTAGATGAAGGTTTACAAAACAAACTAGCTTCTCATTAAACATTTAGTACACATATTGTTTTATGACATTGGTTAACAACCCCACAACATGTCAACAATCTCCCTTCTCAACCTTGGGTTCCCTATTATCAGCTTTCCTCTTCCCTCCTGTCTTCTAGTCCTTGCCCCTGGGCTGCTGTGCCCCTTTAGTCTCATTTTGTTTTATGGACCTGTCTGATCTTTGGATGAAGGGTGAACCTCAGGAGTGACTTCATTACTGAGCTAAAAGGGTGTCCGGGGGCCACATTCTTGGGGTTTCTCCAGTGTCTGTCAGACCAATAAGTCTGGTCTTTTTTTGTGAGTTAGAATTTTGTTCTACATTTTTCTACATCTCTGTTCAGGACCCTTTATTGTGATCCCTATCAGAGCAGTCAGTGGTGGTAGCCGGGCACCATCTAGTTGTACTGGACTCAGTCTGGTGGAGGCCATGGTAGTTGTGATCCATTAGTCCTTTGGACTAATCTTTCCCTTGTATCTTTAGTTTTCTTCATTCTCCCTTGAGTAGAACAGTAGAGTATCTTAGATGGCTGCTCACAGGCTTTTAAGACCCCAGATGCTACTCATCAAAGTAGAATGTAGAACATTTTCTTTAAACTATATTATGCCAGTTGAGCTAGATGTTCCCCAAGACCATGGTCCCCACAGCCCTCAGCCCAGCAATTTGGTCTCTCAGGGAGTTTGGATGTTATCTCTGAATATTTTGATCAAAAATTCTATAGACGAATCCTGATCAGAAGGGGGGAAATCTAGAATAGAATTTACAAATTCTCATGGACTCTAGACTTTCTGGAGCCAAGGGAGATGGATAAACTCCTGAAACTGTTGCCCTGAGATAATCTTTAAACCTTAAACCAAAAATATCCCCTGAAGTCTTCTTAAAACCAAACAATAATTTAGCTTAACTAATAAAAAATGTCTGCCTTAAGTATTATCATCTTTTAAGAACTATATGGGATCAAAATGACAATTACAACTTGAAGGATTAGACAGGAACCTTAGGGGGCAGTGGGTTTATGTTAACAAAGGAGGAACAACTGAGAAAAGGAGGGTAAGAATGGTTGCACAATTCAAAGAATGTAATCAGTGTCACTAAATTGTACACGTACAAACCGTTGAATTGGTGTATGTTCTGCTGTGTATATTCTCAACAACAAAATTTTTAAAAAGTGGAGCTTAGCAAAAATGTTCCATGATCTTATCCACAATAACAGAGCTAAAATTTGGCGTTGGTATGGAACCAGCACTGGTGAGTTCATTTTTAGGATATTTGGAGGATGTTTCCAATGGATGCCCTCTCTGCCAACTACACAATCCCGGCACGATTATAAAGGAGCAAAGGTGATTGAGAAAGAACAGCTAACAAATTGGGAGGAAAACTAGATTTATGTAGTTTCAAAGTCTCATATTTCTTTGTAAATTTCTTTTTCTTTTTCTCTTCTATTTACCAGCTGTGTATTAGGATTTACCTTTTCTCTGCTTCAGTTTCCTCACCAGTAAAATGGCCATAATAATATTCCCTTCAGTGCTAGTTGGAGGTTGGAATTAGTTCATATGTGGAAAGTGCTTTAAAAAAAGTACCTGGGGGAAATGGGGAGCAACTGCTTAATGGGTACAGGGTTTCCTTTTGAGGTGAGGACACTGTTTTAGAATTAGATAGAGGTGGTGGTTGCACAACACTGTGAATGTACCATATGCCAATGAATTGTTCACTTAATTTTTTGTTGTTGTGCTTTAGATGAGTTTACAGCTCAAGTTAATTTCTCATTTAAAAATTTATACACATATGGTTTTGTGACATTAGTTGTAATTCCCATAATGTGATAGCACACTCCCACTTTCCACCTCAGATTCCCTGTGTCCTTTTGACCAGTTCCTGTCCCTTCCTGCCTTCTCATCCTGCTTTTGGACAGGAGCTGCCCATTTGGTCTCATATATCCGATTGAACTAAGAAGCACACTCCTCACGTGTATTATTTTTTGTTTTATAATCCTGTCTAATCTTTGTCTGAAGAGCGGGCTTCGGAAATGGTTTCAGTTCTGGGTTAACAGTGCATCTGGTGACCATAGTTTTGGGGGTTCCTCCAGTCTCTGTCAGACCAGTAAGTCTGGTCTTTTTTACAAGAATTTGAGTTCTGTTCTACATTTTTCACCTCCTCTGTCCAGAACTCTCTGATGTATCCCTGTCCGGGCAGTCACTGGTGGTAGCTGGACACCATATAGTTCTTCTGGTTTCAGGCTGGTGAAGTCTTTGGTTCATTTGATCCTTTAGTCTTTTGGGCTAGTACTTTCCTTTTGTCCTTGGTTTTCTTCATTGTCCTTTGCTCCGAGTGGGATGGGACTAATTGACGTATTTTAGATGCCTGTTTGAAATCTTTTAATATCCCAGATGCCACTCACCAAAGTGGGATGTAGAACATTTTCTTAATAAACTATGTTATGCCAGTTTACCTAGATGTCCCCCGAAGCTATGGTCCCCAGGCCACAGCCCCAGCTACTCTGTCCTTCAAAGTGTTTGGATGTGTCCAGGAAACTTCTTTGCTTTAGCTTTGGTCCAGTTGTGCTGACTTCCCCTGTATTGTGTGTTGTCCTTCCCTTCACTGAAGTTGATCCTTGTCTACTATCTAATTAGTGTTTTCCCCTCCCTCTCTCTCCCCATCCTTGTAACCACTAAAGAATGCTTTTTTTCTGTGCTTAAACCTTTTCTTGAGTTCTTATAATAGTGGTCTCATACAATATTTGTCCTTTTGTGACTGACTTATTTCACTCTGCATAATGCCCTCCAGATTTCATCCATGTTGTGAGTTGTTTGGCGGATTCATCATTGTTCTTTATCGTTGCATAATATTCCATTGTGTGTATGTACTATAATTTATCTATTCATCTGTTGATGGCCATTTAGGTTGTTTCTATCTTTTTGCTATTGTGAATAGTGCTGCAATGAACATGGGTAGGCATATGTCTATTCATGTGATGGCTCTTATTTCTCTATGATATATTCCAGGTAGTGAGTTTGCTGGATTGTATGGTATTTCTATTTCCAGCTTTTTGAGGAAGTGTCATATCATTTTCCAAAGTAGTTGTACCATTTTATATTCCCACCATAAAAGTGCATAAAAGTTCCAATCTCTCCACAACCTCTCCAACATTTGTTATTTTGTGTTTTTTGGATCAGTGCCAGCCTTGCTGGGGTGAGATGGTATCTCATGGTAGTTTTGATCTGCATTTCTCTAATGGCTAATGATCACGAGCATTTCCTCATGTGTCTGTTAGCCGCCTGAATGTCTTCTTTAGTGAAGCGTCTGTTCATGTCCTTTGCCCATTTTTTAATTGGATTATTTGTCTTTTTGTTATTGAGGTATTGCAGTAGTTTGTAGATTTTACATATTAGACCTTTATTGGATATGTCGTAGCCAAAAATTTTTTCCTGGTCTGTAGGTTCTCTTTTTACTCTTTTGGTGAAGTCTTTTGAAGAGCATAAGCATTCGATTTTTAGGAGCTCCCAGTTATCTAGTTTCTCTTCTGGAGTTTGTGCATTGTTAATTATGGTTCGTAGACTATTTATGCCATGTATTAGGGCCCCTAGTGTTGTCTTTATTTTTTCTTCCGTGATCTTTATCATTCTAGATTTTATATTTAGGTCTTTGATCCATTTCTGAGTTAGTTTTTGTGCATGGTGTGACGTGTGGATCCTCTTTCACTTTTTTACAGATGGATATCCAGTTATGCCAGCACCATTTGTTAAAGAGACTGTCTTTTCCCCATTTAACAGACTTTGGGCCTTTGTCAAATATCAGCTTCTCATAGGAGGATGGATTTATGTCTGGGTTCTCAATTCTGTTCCGTTGGTCTATGTGTCTGTTGTTGTACCAGTACCAGGCTGTTTTGACTACTGTGGTGGTATAATAAGTTCTAAAATCTTTCTTTGTAAATTTCATGACACTATGAAAATTGAAGATTCAGTTAGAAGTCCAGTTAACCAATTAATAAGTGAGACTAGTGTGTATCCATTTGTCTTAGTTATCTAGTGCTGCTGTAACGGAAATATCACAAGTTGATGGCTTTAACAAAGAGCAATTTATTTCCTCACAGTAAAGTAGGCTAGAAGTCCAAATTCAAGGCATCAGCTCCAGGGGAAGACTTTCTCTCTCTGTCAGCTCTGGAGGAAGGTCCTTCTCATCAATCTTTCCCTGGACTAGGAGCTTCTCTGTGCAGGAACCCCCAGTCCAAAAGACGCGTTCTGCTCCCGGCACTGCTTTTTTGGTAGTATGAGGTCTCCCTGTCTCTCTCCCCACTTCTCTCTTTCATTTCTCCAAAGAGGTTGCCTCAAGACACAATCCAGTATTGAAGATTGAGTCCTGCCTCACTAATACAACGACTGCCTATCTCACCTCATTAACATCATAGAGGCAGGGTTTACAACACATAGGAAAATCACATCAGATGACAAAATGGTGGACAATTACACAATACTGGGAATCATGGCCTAGCCAAATGATACAAATATTTTTGGGGGACACAATTCAATCCATTACACCATTTAAAGCTTATAGGATGTGTGCTGCTGAAGCGAGTACATTTAAAGCTTACAAATGTGTGCTAGTCATGATGATGACTGTGAACTAATGATTTGTTAAAAATAAATAATGAAGATACTTAGTGTAACTCAAAGAGGCAAATCAGTTTAAAATCTGGAAAGATATCTAATTTGGATCCTGTTCCTAAAAACAGATACTGACCAAAGGTCACACCTTATCTTTACTAAAGAGTAAATTCCCTTTTGTGTGCACATGATTTATATGTACCAGGGCTTCAAACCGATTTGTTCATTTCTGACAAGTTCCCTACTGAGAATTTGCATTTGCACCCCAGACATACTGGATCAGAATCTAAATTTTAACAAGACCCCCAGGTGATTCTTACATCTAACTTTCTGGGAACTTGTTAGAAATGCAAATTCTCAGCAGGGGTTCAAACCGGAATGAACTGGTTGGAAGCACTGGTATGTATTGTGTCAAATTGTCACAGGCGCCTGGGGAGTAGCAGTTCAGCTGCCTTTGCTAATAGGAGCAGGTATCAGGCCTCAAGTGTCCAAAGCTGACCCTGAAGTTCTCCTTGGGTGCTTAACCCTTCTCCTGTTCATCACTGGTTCTCCCTGGGCTTTAGGCTCCCTGACTCTCCACACTATGTCCTAAGGAGATACGACTTCCCTCTCTACAACCTTAACAAGACTCTAAGGAAGTGATATTTACTTTAAAACTTAGCTTGCACGTATATAAACAACTACTAAATACTTTGGAGAGACTTTTTCTGAAAGCTAAACTAAGATGCTGGTTCTAACATTGGTAAAGGAGCCTGTGTAGCACGAGTGGTTTGCGATTGGCTGCTAACACAGAGATTGGCAGTTCGAACCCACCCAGTGGCTCCACAGAAGAAAGACCTTGTGAACTGCTTCCATAAAAATTACAGTCAAGAAAACTCTATGGAGCAGTTCTATTCTGTAACACATGGGGTAGCCATGAGTCAGGGGCCAACTCAACGGCAGCTAACAACAACAACTTTGGTAAACTGAGGATGTCATGAGTTTTAGGTGTGGCAGGATGCTCAGTGAGTCCCGTCTCCTAATCATTGCTTCCCACAGTCCTCTCTGGTCTTCTCAGAGAGCCAGCCATTTCCTTTCTGCTCTCTGTCTCCTCCAAGGGCCCCTCAAAATTGGCTCTAGCTCTCAGTTCACCAGAAAGAAAAGGAAGATGCCCCTGTGCCTCCTTGGACTTCTGGTCTTGTATGAGTCCTTGTCCCCTCTCCAGAAAGGTCCTACAGTATCTGTTCTCATGAGACCCTCCTCTCACCTGCCCCATCTCTCTGTGTGTCTCTGTGCTGTGCAGTAGGTATTCCTCAGAGGAGGGAGCATCTTCATTTATGGTTCTGAGCTCAGACCCCAGGTGGTCTACCTGACTTTCATGGAGCCTAGTTTTCATCTTGACTTTCCTGGCGTGGTATCACCTCCCTTTCCTAGGTATAGGGAGAAGAATATCAGCCTTTCCCTTTTCCAAACTCTGAGCTGTCTTTGGACCCACCCAGTAAATTACTTCCCCTGTCTGAAGAAAATCTACCATTCTTGGTTTATTTGCAGCATAAAGATTACTACTAAATCGTATACCAAGGGAATGAACTTATTTCTCCAAAATCTGTAAGACTTGATCCAATATTTAAGGACACAGACCTCCTGGCTTTGAAAACAGTAAAATAATTTAAATGTGCATTGAGCATAATATTGAGCTATTCTTACCAAAAGCAGGGGGATAAATATTTTTTCACAGCTTCTATGTTGGAATCAACTTGACAGCAATGGGTTTGGTTTGATTTTTTTATATACATCTTTGCCTTAATGTAGCTTTAACACCCTGGACAGTACAATAATATAAAATACTTTAGAAATTGAAACAAGAACAAAATACTGTATTTATTTACACTTCACTTTCTTCCAAAAATAACTTGAGGTAGAATATCATAAATATTCCCAATTACCTTAATAGTTAGAAGCATATAACATTTATTAAGAACTGAAAATTTAAAGTGAACTAAATATCTGAGTGAAATTAACTCTCATAAGGTGCTCCAAGTATTCAAATATTGATTTTCACTGCAAAGAAATACTGTTCCTTGCCTTACAAAATTAATTAAGCTCTGTGTTAATTAATCACTACGCCTCTATAATGAGAGGCTGCCAATCACCCTGTCAGATTGTTTACAGCTGAAATCTAGCCAAAATGCATTTAGTTAATGATCTAAGTTAAATTTAACCCATGTCTCAGGACCTCGAACATAATTCCAGATCACAAGAGCAATCATAGCTTTAGAATATTGTGTGTGCTTCTTTGCTACTCCATTAAAACAGCCAGGCCCACAGCTAAGACTTACCTGAATCTTCCTTATTGTTAGTTGCCGTCGAGTTGGCTCCAACTCATGGCAACCTTCTGTATAACAGAATGAAACTTTGCCTGGTCCTGGGCCATCTTCATGATCATGGGTATGTTTGCGTGTACTGTTGTGGCTATTGTGTTAATCTATCTTATGAAGGGTTTCCCTCGTCTTCACTGACCCTCTACTTTGCCAAACATGATATCCTTTTCTAGCCTCTGGTCTTCCTGATGACGTGTCCAGGAGCAGAAGTCTCGTCATCATCACTTCCAGGAGCATAGTCTACAAAAATAGAGCTAATACACAGAAAGTTTATTTGTATTTCTCCTCTGCCTCATATAGTAATATTTGGTAAAGCATTTATTTTCTACTTTTAACTGTAAAATTACTAAACTACTTGACATCTTCATAACTAAGAGTTTCAAAGCTGGGATAAATATGCCGCTGACCTGTAATAAAATATAAAAGATGATTTCAGTTAAGCACCCTGTTTGGTTTTTACTCAGAAACTTAAGTTTTTGGCCTATTACCTTTTGGTGATTTTTCTTTAACTTCTGTTACTTATATAGAGCCGATTTCCTCAAAAAGAAAGCTATAGGATTTCAGAAAGTTGTCCTAAGGAAATGTTAGTCTCTCTGGCACTTACGATCTTAAATCTAGATGAAACAAATGCCTCCAAGGGGCTTCCTGGGTAGAGTTTTTGGTTAAGCCTCCTCATGTGAGAGAAAAACCTGTCAAGGTAAATATTCAGTGAACTGACACAACATTCCAGCCACACACCTTACACTGAATTGGCAACAAAGTCCCTTTAAGCTGATTAGTTATTGCTGGCACTGAACTTTCTGTTCATGTAGCTTCCCCTTGAGCCGGGACATGGGAGTGAAGAGGGGGAGGGCAAGGCTAGGAATTCAGGAAAGGGAAGAAGCACAGGAGTGCAATAGGCCTGGGAACTAGCCCCAGCCTGTGGTCAAAGAGCAAAGGGCTCGTACCAGGTGACCCAGTCCATATCAGGTGATGCCCTAAAATACTGGAATTCGAGGTGAGGTAATGGTTTAAACCTGCAGCCACAAGCCACCTGTCTACCGAGTATTTGAAATGTGGCTGGCCCAGGTTGAGATGGGATATAAGTAAAAATATACATGAGATTTTGAGGACTTAGTATGAAAACAGAATGTAAACTGTCTCATTAATAATTGCTTAAATGCTTACGTATTAAAATGACATTTTAGACAGGAGTTTGAACTGGAACAAACCAGTTCAAAGCCCTGGTTGAGAACCACCTCTCTAATATCAAGTTGCCAGATTTAGCAAATAAAAATACAAGACACCCAGTTAAATTTTAATTTTATATAAGCAGCAAGTAACTTTTTAGTATAAGTATGTCCCATGCACTATTTGGGACATACTTATACTAAAAACAATTTTATTTCTTACTTATCTGAAATCCAAATTTAACTGAGCATCGTAGATTTTACCTGACAACCTTCTTTAGTGTTTAGCCTAAAGCAGAGGTTTTCAAACTTCAGTGTGCATCACAGTTACTTGGATGGATTTAGCAACACAGAGCCCTAGGCCTTATCTTCAGAGTTTATTGATTCAGTGGGTCTGGAGTGGGCTACATAAATTTACGTTTCTAACAATTTTCCCAGGTGATGCTGTTATCTGGGAACCACACTTGAGAATTAGATCCACGATTGGATCTAATTAGATTGGTCCATTGTTAGATTTGTCAGAATGGACACCTTACATTTATACAAATTAGTAACTAGAAGAAAAAAACCAAACTTCTGAGTGGACACCATCGCTATCTTCATCAGCAGTAATATCAGCAGTAATGAACATGAAAAAAGTCTATAATGGAGATGAGACTTATTTAAGATCAGGTGCTGTGGGTAAGAAGCTCAGTCCTTCATTAGACATAACGAGCTTCAGGTACCTTCTCACTATTTAAGAAGGAGATGTCCCCTTCTAGAAGTAGGTAGAAGCTTGTCTTGTCTCTGACTAAGAATGTGACTCTAAATCTCTCCTGGAGATCATATTATAGCCCTACAATAGATAAGCCTATAAAATGAACAGTAAGTGAGGAAGGTACATGTCAGAACAATCAACTGCATGAGAACTAAAAGGCAGCATTTGCCCAAAATCAAAGTTCAGAAGGACGGTAGGGGCAAGAAAGCTGGGCAAATGCACATGGGGAACCCAGGATGCAAGGGGGCAAAGTGCTGACACGTTCGGGGGTTTACAACCAATGTGGTGAAACAGCTATGTATAAATTGTTGATTGGGAAGCTAACTTTGTAAACTTTCACCTAAACCCAGTAAAATGTTCAAAAGAAAGAATATAGCTCTAAACCAGGGCTGTTCAATTGAAACTTAAGCAAGCCACGTATATTATTTTAAAAATTTTAGTCCCAGTGCCATTGAATCAATTCTGACTCATAGCGACCCTATAGGACAGAATAGAACTACCCCATAGGGTTTCCAAGGAGCGGCTGGTGAATTAGAACTACCTACCTTTTGGTTAGCAGCCATAGCTCTTAACCGCTGCACCACCAGGGCTCCTTATTTAACCCCATATATCCAAAATCAAGGCTTTGAACCGGTTAGGTCTGGTTCAAACACCTACTGAGAATTTGCATTTCCACCCCAGATACACTGAATCAGAATCTACATTTTAACAAGATCCCCAGGGGATTCTTAGGTATAATAAATTTTGAGCACCGTTGTTCTACCTTAGGTTCTCAAAACTGGTCCCCTACCAGCAGTTTTAGCATCACCTGGGAACTTTTAGAAATGGAAATTCTCAGCAGGGGTTCAAAGCTCTGCTTAAAACTCCTGGTGAAGAATGTGCACTTAATTTGGCAGGTCATAGGGAACCACTGACTGTTTGGAACAGAGAAGTCCCAGATCAGAGGCCAGGAAGTTCTTTAAGCTGTAGAATCGGTCAGGGCTCTCAGGTAGCAGGCTCCAGAAACAGCATCAAGTGGAATTAACTGAAAGGATCTGGGGGAGCTCAGAGAATCAAAGAAACACGGAGAACCACACACATTGGGAGTGTGATATATATTTAACTGATCATTTAAAAAATCATTAAAAAGTTATGGTAAAGAACATAGGGTTTTTGTTTGTTTTACACAGAGAAGTTGTTCATTTAGTAAATTTCAATTCCAATGTTTACTTTGGGATAAACTTTCTCCTTTCATTTTCAAATTTTTGCTAGCCTGCTTTTCCATCTTTGCTACACATAATTGTTTACTTGTTGTCTGCTTTCCTGTTAGAATCTATGAGCAATTGTGAGAGCATGGACTATGTCTATTTGGATCACCATATCAGAAAGTCAATAAATACTTGTTTAATGAGCAATGATATCACTTTTTCTTGCTGAAGCCAAGTTTCCAGCTCTCACCAATGACCAACTTTAAATACTCCCAAACTATCCATGTTCTGACAGTGTTTTTTGTTTTTTCCTTTGAGGGTAGAGGGCAGGGCTTCGAATCTGTTGGTTCCAGTTCAAACCCCTGCTCAGAATTTACATTTCCAACAAGTTTTCAGGCAATGCTAATGCTGCTGGTTAGGGACCAATTATTATTATTTTAATTGTTTTATTTATTTATTTACTTTTATTGTGGTTTAGGTGAAAGTTTACAGAGCAAAGTAACTTCTCATCAAAAATTTATACACAGGTTGTTTCATGACATTGGTTGCAATCCCCACAATGTGTTAGCACTCTCTCCCTTTCCACCCCGGATTTCACATTAACATTCTTCCAGTTTTCCTGTCCCTTCCTGCCTTCTCGTCTTTGCTTTTGGGCAAGTGTTGCCCATTTGGTCTCATATACTTGATTTTGCAAAACAAACAAATGGATAAACCTCACCACACAACATTTGCAGATATTTATATATTACCCCAGAGTGTACCTTCAATATAATTGGAAATTTATATTTTGGATGACTCTTCTTCAATAATATGTATTGTAATCAGTACACCTTCTTTCCACGATGCCCACCCCCTACAACAATAACAAAAGCAATTTTAAAACATTACTTAAAAATATGAGTTTAGGCTAGATAGTAGGTAAGTGTTAACTTTGGTGAAGGGAAAGACAACGCACAATATAGGGGAAGTCAGTGCAACTTGACCAAGGCAAAGTCACAGAAGCTTCCTAGACACATCCAAACGCCTTGGGGGACCAAGTTACTGGGGCTGGGGACCATGGTCTCGGGGGACATCTAGGTCAATGGGTATAATATAGTTCACAAGGAAAATGTTCTACATCCTACTGTAGTGAGTAGCGTCTGGGGTCTTAAAAGCTTGTGCGTGGCCATCTAAGATACATCTATTGGTCCCATCCCGTCTGGAGCAAAGGAGAATGAAGAAAACCAAAGACTTAGTCCAGAGGACTAATGGACCACATGAACCACAGCGTCCAGCAGCCTGAGCCCAGAAGAACTAGATGATGCCCAGCTACCACCACCAACAGCTCTGACAGACGTCACAGTAGAGGGTCCCAGACACAGCAGGAGAAAAATGTAGTGCAAAATGCAAATTCACAAAAAATACCAGACTTACTGGTCTGACAGAGACCGGAGGAACCCCCAAGACTATGGCCCCCATACACCTTGCTAACTCAGAACTGAAGCTACTCCTAAAGTCCTCCTTTCAGTCAAAGATTAGACAGGCCTATAAAACAAACAATAACACACGTGAGAAATGTGCTTCTTAGTTCAATCAAGTATAAGAGACCAAATGGGCAACACTTGCCCAAAAGCAAAGACAAGAAGGCAGGAAGGGACAGGAAAACTGGAGGAATGGACATGGGGAACCTGGGGTGTAAAGGGAAAGGGGAAGAGTGCTGACACATTGCGGGGATTGCAACAAATGTCACAAAAGCATTGTCAATGTCACAAAACAATTTGTAGAAGTTTTTGAATGAGAAATTAATTTGTGCTGTAAACATTCACCTAAAGCACAATAATTTTTTTTTAAAATGAGTTTGGGAATGCTTATTTCATATTAGGCCAGAGGCTACTTTCCAGGCAATAACCAGTACCAGTTCCTATCAAGTCAGCTCCAACTCATGGTGCCCACGCGTGTGTCAGAGTAGAACTGTGCTCCATGGAGTTTTCAATGGCTAATTTTTTTGGACATAGATTGCCAGGCCTTTCTTCCAAGGCACCTCTGGGTAGACTCGAACTGCCATATGATTAGTAGCCAAGTTTTTAACCATTTTCGCCACTCAGGGACTTCATCTAGGCAAGAGTGGATCATTAATGGCTATTTTAATTAACTAAATAGTAAAGAATTAATGTGTATTGGTCAGGAATATGGTTTTGTTTTGTTATAGGCAGTAGGATTTCAGAAGCAATATCTACTCATAGACAGTACCTGTTTTGGAAATCAGCTCTATCTCCCTCTGCTTTATGCATTCAATAAGAATAAATGAACAATAATACAATGTGTCTTAGTACTCTCGAAGCACTCTCAATAATTACCCAAATATATACTATATAAAGCAACTTAAAATTCCATTATGCAAATATTCCCCAAATCAGCTCCTTATAATGGATTTATCATATGATAGTGTTTCACATATAAACGTAAACCCTGGTGCAGGATGGAGTTCTTAAATGCTAATTCACACCACTATCAACATTTTCTCTCCACTTCTCTCCCTAATTCACAAACTCTTATTTTTATTCTCTCCCCTCTCTCTGTTTGACTGCTGTGCCCCAAAACCGCCTTTTACATCTGATTCGTCAACTTATTCTGCCCTCATTTTTTTCTATGCTTTTCAAAACAAACCCACCATAAAGGAATGGCAAAAGAAGTAAAATAGATGTTCATTCTAGCGAGATTTCTTTGATGTTTGTGAAAAATTCCACCCTTCTTTTATCGCACAATCCTATATGCTATTGTTGATTTTTTTTTTTTGTCTGCATCAATACTTTGGTCTAAGAACTTAATGCCCATGAGAAGAAAACCCTTCCTTATCCTTTGCCCCCGCTGTGGCTGATTTTGTGCCAAAGAACAGAAGGGCAAGCAAAAAGTGGATGCTTAGTGAACAATGCACGATTTTGTGAATTGTGGGGATGAGTATCTCCTAGATTCGTCATCCTCTTTCAAGTAACCAACACAAGTCATGTTTTTCCAAAAGTTAAAATTAAACATTTAAAAATCAAATAAGTAAGAATCTAGGGATAGGAAGTAGACAAAGCCTGGAGTGTAGAGTTTAATAGTACATTGCTTCTATGATGCAAGGATAATTCAAACATATAAATATGACGTGTTATTTTTTAACCAAGAAGCCACTAATCGGAGCTTTTTTTGCTCAAATAATGACTGTAATCAGCCCATTTTTACTTGCGATAAAATTCTTAAGTATCAGAAGAGGTGAGTGTAGTCTCCCAGGATTCCTTTACAAATTTACGCAGTGACTCCAGTAAATATGACAACAGGTCGCCACCTAGTGGACATTTCACAAAACGGCTAGACGTGTTTCCTGATGGAGTTACATGTAAATTTAGGATCATAAAATGTAGGGTTTAGAGGAACCTTAGAAACCGTCCTGATCAGCTGTCTTTTTTCACACAGAGTAGCCTAGGATAGGCTAAACTCATAAAAATTTGAATTGTAAAATCTAGGATCAAAGTTAGAAAATGGAAATTCCTAACGTTTATTGAGCATCCACTTTTTATTAAGCAGTGGGTTAACTGCTTTACCCAGATTATCTCTTATGATCCTCACTGCAACACTATAAGCACTATTAGTAACCCTCGTTTTACAGATTAAGAAACCAAGGTATAGGAGAACTCAGTCACTCATCCCTCAAGCTGTGGAGCTGAGGTTGGCGTGCACGCTGCTGCCGCCAGAGCCCACATCCTCATCAGAACAGACATAACGCCCTCGGTTTATTATGACAAAAAATTTTGGACTGCACCTCATTTTTAAAAACACAGAATTTTTCGGGATGATTCTTTACTGAATGTATAAGATACTTGGAAGAGGTTCTAGGCTTCCAAGACAGCAAGCAAGAGGATCAAACCAGCCTGTCCCTATGCTGGAATGAAGAAGGTAGCCACGCTGGTGGGGGGTGAGGGTTCTGAGAGGCTCAATCCCGCCCCACCCCCCACCTGGTCAAGCACCCCCCCCCCCATTGCTGTAATTCAAGCCTTAGGGGTCACATCGTTACTTGGGGGGGGGTGACACGGAAGCTATGATAATTTTATCTAATTAACTCATTCTCACCTGTTGTTTCTGAGCAGGACCCACTGATGGCTGGGGTAGCAGCTGGGGAGGGTTGAATCTAAGAACTAGTAAATCAGGGAAAGTGTCTGTGAAACTGAAGATGGAATTTGCATGTGGAACTAAGGAAAGAGAGCTAGTGCTTCCGTCCTGCGCTCCCTAACAGTTTGTTCCAACGTTTATTTATAGCACTCGGCTATATTATAATGAATATTATAATACCTCCTCCAGCACCCCCCCACTGCTGTCATACGGGCTTCTAAAAAATGCAAAAAAGAACATTTAAAAAAAAATCTCTGAGCATGTCAAGCTCATGATATTTATTCAACGAATAAAATAAATATTTTTTTAATAGGTTGCCAGCGAGTTGATTCTGGCTCATGGAAGCCCCAAGTGTATCAGAGTAAAACTGTGCTCCACAGGGTTTTCAATGGCTGATTTTTCAGAAGTAGATTACTAGGCCTTCCTTCTGAGGTGCTTCTGGGTGAACTCAAATCTCCAACCTTCCAGTTACCAGCTGAGCACATTAGCTGATGCACTACCCAGAGACTCAAAATGAATATAGGTATGTCTAAAATTAAAACTCTAAATATACAATTTAATGGTACTTCTGTCTCCCCAACTCTGTTATTCCTTAGCACTTGAGATGATATAGGAGAGCTGGTTGCACAATGGTTAAGCGTTTGGCTGCTAATCAAAAGGTTGGAAGTTCGAATCCACCGGCTGCTCGTTGGAAACCCTATGGGGCAGTTCTGCTCGGTCCTATAGAATCACTATGAGTTAGAAATGACTCGATGGCAATGGGCAAGATGACGTAGGGAATGCTTTGAGAGACTTTGTGGTATTGACTGGTAGTTTATATACCAAATAAAATTCATAATTTGGAAATAAATAACTGGGTCTATCCTGATGATGAGTATGCAAAAGAGTGTATCAATAAAAGAGTGCATCAATAAAATGGAGATGTAATTTAAAAGGTAAACTAAAGCAAATGGACATTACTAATCACCACTTTTCTAAAAATCAGAAATTTATAGATTTCTGGTTATGACTGTATGCTTTTAAAAGGAGAGTCTAGTTTTCCCACTGAACCCAGAAAGCTAGATTCTGGTATCACTTTAATATAGGATATCTCTAACTGAATATCTAACAGGCATCTCAACCTTAACATGTCCAAAACTGAACTGCTAGTCTTCCCACTAAACCCCATGGTTTTGCCCATCGCGGTTAAAGGCAACTCCATTCTTGTAGTTTCTCAGGCCGTCTTGACTCGTCTCTCTCTCTCGTGTCCCACATGCTGTGCACTGACAATTCCTTTTGGCTCTACTTTTAATATATTCCAAAAGTCCAGCCCCTCCTTGCCACATCCTCTGCCAGCACTGTGGCCCAAGCCACCCCATTTTACTGGATTCGTTCAGGAGCCTCCTAACTGGTCTCCCCATTTTCACCCTTACCCTATAGCAGTCTGTCCTTATGCAGCAGGCGGTAAGTAAAATCATGGCCATCTTCTTGCTCAAAACCCGCCAAGCACTACCATTTTCTCTGAAAGTACAAAGTGAAGTTCTTATAATGGCCTCCAAGGCTTTACACAGTGTAACCCCTGTTATGTCTCTGACAGGAGCCCTCGTGGTGCAGTGATTAAATGCTCAGCTGCTAACCTAAAGTTTAGTGGTTCGAACCCACCAGCCCACTCCGCAGGAAAAAGACATGGCAGTCTGTTTCCATAAAGATTTACAGCCTTGGAAGCCTTATTGGGCAGTTCTACTCTGTCCCATAGGGTCATATGAATCAGACTCAACTCCATGGCATTGGGTTGGTTTTTTTGTTTATCTCTCTGACCTCTTTTCTTATTAGTCCGCCGCTCCCCAGCTCTATCTTCAGCCACACTGGCCTTTTTGCTGTTCTTTAAACATGAGGCAAGATCCCACCCAGGGCCTTTGCTCTAGCAGCTGCCTCGTCTGGACCCATCTTCCTCCAGTCTCCACAAACCTCATCTTCTCATATCAAAGTCTTTACCAAAGAGTCATCCCTTCCACACCATTTACATTATAACTGCTCCCAGTCCTCCCCTGTGGTACTCCAATCCCCCTTACCTTCCTCTAGTCTCTTTCCATAGCATCTAGCACCTTCCAACATA
This sequence comes from Trichechus manatus latirostris, assembly GCF_000243295.1. Taxonomy (NCBI): domain Eukaryota; kingdom Metazoa; phylum Chordata; class Mammalia; order Sirenia; family Trichechidae; genus Trichechus; species Trichechus manatus. The sequence continues at coordinate 5,101,443 of NW_004443999.1, forward strand.
CTATATGATTTACCTCTTATGTTTATTGAGTATTATCTCTCTGCACCCACTAGAACATAAGCTCCACAAAGAGAGGAAATTTTTATCTGTTTTGTTTACTGATGTAGTTTCAATACTTAGAATAGTGTCTGGCATATAATAGTTGCTCAGTAAATTTTTTTCGCATAAATGAATGGATTGGCCCATCTATTCAGGACATTTGAACAGATCCAAATATCACCATTTCTCAAATAGGAATTGTACTACTAATTATCGTTTTATATTTATTTTTTCTCCACCCTGTTACCTAAACATACAGTGTGACTGGCATGGTCCACTTACAAAACATACTTCTTATATTTTTTGAGTCCTAACAAGCACCCTTTTTTTAGCAGCAAGTGCAATAGTCTCCATTTTGAGGACTTTTGTATCTGTCCCATGAAAGAAGCCAGCTCTATAGTGCCACAAGTATCAGGTAGAGAGGACCAACAAGCCTGAGGAATAGAAAGTCTGTCAACTCCCCCACCGCTGATGTGTCAGAGGTGACCACAAGAGCTGCAGCTGAACACTAGTCTCAAGAGTCAGCCACTTTCCATGGCTACAGGGAAGCCCTCTGTATCAGTTACCTATCACCACAATAAAGCAGCACAACATACAACCACATATCCTTAGTGGCATACAACAATGAGCATTTCTTTGGCTCACATGTTTGCAGGGTTCAGCTGATATGGGCTGAGCTTAGCTGGTCTTGGCTAGGTACTCCCATATTTGGGGGCCAATGTTTCATTTGGCCTTGGTTGGGGCAAATCGGTTTGGTTCCTATGTCTCAGCTCCCAGCAGGCTCACTGGGCATGTTCTCAGGGCCATGGCAGAGGAGCAAGAGCAGAGCAGCGGAATCATGCAGGCTTCCCAAGGTCGAGGCCTAGAACAGGAACATGGTTACTTCTGCAGTACTCAGTTGGCTGAAGCAAGTCAGAAGATCAGCCCAGATTCAAGGGGAGGGGAAATAGAGCTCAATTCTTTACTGAGAGAAACTGCAAAATCACATGGTAAAGGTTGCAAGTTCAGGAAGGGATGAAGAAGATTGGGACCATTAATTAAAAGAAACCACACCCTTCCTCACCCAGACTCTGCACAGGCCTTAACAGTGAGCCATGCTCAAGCTCCAAGCTAGAAACCCTTAAGTTTGTCCCCAAATTCTACACTCTTCAGGTATATCTAGGTCCAGTGGGGGCTCTAGACCCAGCCAACTGCTGCATCAGAACTAACTGTGCCCTGAAACATGACAGTATTGTCATTTAATAAAACAAACTGCATTCTAATCGCCTTCAGAAAAAGAATTTTTAAGGGGTTAATAAATAGAAGAAGAAAGAGATATTTTTTAAAGCATCACCCTTTGCCCAGATCCATGCCAGAGGCTGGGGAAGGGATGCAGACACAGTTTTCATGACACTACAGTGTTCTAATGACCAGAGCATGGGATACTCAAATTACAAAGGGTTGAAGAAGGATCTTCAAAAACAGCAGGTAGAAGGTGGTAGAGCCTTTGGCTGAATGCAGACAAAATAAGACAAAACAAGCAAACCAGACTTGAAGCTCCTATTCTGGCAGGTGGCACACGACCTATCTCTATCCCACTTCTGCTATGATGAGCACCACTTCACTTTCCTCCCTTCTCTACTCTCCCCAGGTTTCTCTCTAATACTTTCCTTTGAAACTTGCCCTTATTATATACATTAAGTTTATTTCAGTTCCAAGAAGAGATTAGAAAGGGCTACGCCATAGAATATGACAACACCCTGGTATTGTAGCAGAGATGGATGAGTTTGGATACAGAAATGTAACTCCAAGGCCTTAACATCTCAAAGAGCCTACAGTGTAGTTGGACTAATCAGCATGCGTCTACAGTCTTGAGTTAGACAAGATAGACTGGATTTAGAGCTAAATCTAATGGTGTAGACAAGGAGCTCTAGGATGGAAATGTGCAACGATTAGGGACATGCAGTTCCTGCCCTGAAAATTAGCCACTGCCCCAATGGATTTTGGAATTACGATGTCAGTAAGTCAAGTTTAAGGCACAGCTAAAACCAGCACTTCCACATGAAGCCTTGACTTGTTTCTCCCAACCTCAGGAACAACTGCGCACCAAATACTGAAAGTACTCTGAATCTGTACCACAGAATCGATGCCTAAGTATATTTTGTCTAGTAATACTGTTTTATCAGGATGGTTAGTCTTGTATGCCTAGCCTACCAGATTTTAAACCCATAAGGCATGGGACCACATGTGTCTACAGAGACTTGAATGAGATCTTCGAGATCATGCTGTATCATCTTTTCACTTCTTCTGCTGGGGAAATCCAGAATCGCTAAGATGGGACTTCCCCAAGTTCACGCAGCCATTTGGCGCCTGAGCTGGGATCAGGACCTGAGTGTTTAGAAGACTCCTTAAAATTCTGTTTGTTTTCATCTCCCCTTGGAGGTGAGGAAAGGTTAGTAGATGCAACTTGTTCCAGGGACCTTATTATAGCATATTGTTTATGAGTTCCTCACAGGGGAGTAGTAAAGTCATGCTTGTGGTTTGGTGTATAAGTTGTCATTTTGTCCCTTAGTGGTGATGTGCTCAATAAAGTAAGAGACTCTCTCAGCAGCCTCCTTGCAGAGAACTTGCTGGTCACTCTCTCTTACTAAAGTCTTACAAATGCAGCAGTGATTTATGAGAGTAGCTTTGGAGCCCCCAGTGTTGTACAAGTTTAATTTAATTACATTTTCTATAAGTTCTTAAAAAGATACCCTCTTTTCAGTTAAAAACCAAAACAAAAGTCTGATACCCAAACACTCCAAAACAAACCCAATCCATTGCCATCAAGTCGATTTTAATTCATAGTGACCCTATAGGACAGAGTAGAGTGGCCCCATAGGATTTCTAAGGCTGTAATCTTTACAGAAGCAGACTCACATCTTTATTCCACAGAGCAGCTGGTGGGTTAGAACCACCAACCTTTCAGTTAACAGCCAGGCACTTAACCACTGTACCACCACAGCTCCTCCAAGAATGCTAGGCCTATGAATATATTGAAGACCAGAGCTCCCATTTCTTCTGAATAAAACTATCCTTTGTTTCTCAATTTGGAACCCCTGGGTGTGTTTGGTGTTGCTTCTCGCAGTTGTAGATTATTAACAAGATACTGACAGTGGGGTTATTTTTGCCATCTCTTCAACCCTAGGCCCCCATGCCATTCCTTACTTCCCCTCCAGAGAAGCCACTAAATAGAGATGGATTCCCAGTGACTGTTACTGGAATTCAGGATGAATTTCTCCATATTACTGAAGGCTGCAACCACAATCCAAACCAGTTGTCATCAAGTCAATTTCAACTCATGGTGACCACATGTGCACAGACTAGAACTGGTCCATAGGACTTTCAAGGCTGTGATCTTTTGGAATCAGATTGCCAGGCCTTTCTTCCAAGGCACCTCTGGGTGGGTTCAAATGTCCAACATTTTGATCAGTAGCCAAGCAATTGATGGTTTTTGCTACCCAGCGGCTAGGTGCCATTAAAACATTGCTTCAAGCGCTTTATATTGACGCCCTATGGCTCAAATTATTTTTAATTTTGTTTGTCTTGGAATCTACCCTTTAATGCTACTATTATTTTCTTGGGGAAATGTGTGACATGCTTCAAAAGACTAACTGATAAATGGATTTCTAGAACTTAACTCATTTGTCATTTGAAGACAGTCTAAATATTACACTAATACCTAATGCTAATACATACATGTCCTATGTGTATTTAACAGTATGTGAAAGCATTTGGGATGGCAGTGAAAAAAGAAACACTGCCTAACAAGTCACCATTCTGCAGCAAAATGAAAACTATAGGAAAAAACCTCCGACTGCTACTGAACTCTCTGAGACAGCTAAAGTTGAAATTGATTCTGGCAAGGCCATTAGAGGGGTAATTGTCCAAGAGAATGTTTTCTTATGCAGGAAATTAGAGACAGGGAAAACATTATTAAAAGTAAAAATTTGTAGATTTTTGAGTCTGCCAGAATGTGTAGCAGCTATTGTATCCCCTTATGGGATTAATGACCAAACTGAATTTCACTTAGACTCAGAATTTGAGCTGAATTTCAAGCTGACGAACCTTTGAGGAGGGGGAAAAAGAAGCAAAGAGAGTCAAGATGTTGTTTGATTCAGTGAAGCCCCCCTCCTCCCTAGAATCACTTGTTTTACAAAGTTCCAAAAAAGTTAAAGTGAGAGGTTTTATTGCTTATATTAAATGAAAGATCAAAATGTTTTGATTGGTACTTTAAAAGAAATCTGGTCATGATTCTGAACCAAAATACACCATATGTATGTGATTCTAGAAGTTAGATATGAAAATTATCCGCCACTAAATTTTAGGATTAAACTCTGTAGCAAAATAGAGAATTGATTCACTAATCCAAGAGTACGGGGTGTGTTTATGAGTGCATGGGTGTGTGCATGTGTGTGCACGTGAGTGTGTGTGGGCATGTGACGTGTGTGAACGTGTGTGTGCATGTTAGTGGGCGGGTGAGTGTGTGTGTGTGTGCCCTGTATGCATTGTGTCAGTGGGTATTTTGAAGGAGTGGCAGAGTAAGAATGTTAATGTGAAATAAAAAGTTCTTGAAAATCTGAATTATAGCGATTATTTTATTTCACCAAGTAATCCATTGACGTATTTGACCTTGATGATATACCTACCTACACTCCTTCAGGATTTTATTAAAAACTGTAGCCTCATTGACACCACAGTTTCTACCTCTTCATTTGCTCTAAGGGATTAGTGATTATACTCTGTCATATAAATAGATGTTTTTGAACCGGACAAGGTCTGTATTTATTAATAGCTCGTTTATTGACCAGTCTAAGTTCTGCATAAGTGAATTTTCCAGATAGCCAAAATTAAATCCACAAATTATGTATTTTAACCATTTTAACGAAAAGGTCTCAACTTCCCTCATTTCTTAAAGAAACCACTATGATGAGGATTCCAGGTGTGCACCAGATAATGATGAGAAGGAAATCCTGATATCCGGCAGGCCGGAGTTAGAATTTAATGTACAGTTTAAATGATGTTACAAAAAAATGGTAAAATGCTCATGCTATAATATTGAATGACAAAGGCAGGATATAAAACTATATTCTGTATCATCCCAATAATGATCTGCATGTAGAGTATGTATAGAGAAAACACCAATATGCAACACAGCAAATTGATGACTATGGTTCTCTTTGGATGGTAGATTAAAGATTAATTTTTTTCCTTAATTTTTTATCTTCTTCAGATTTTCTACGATGAACATACATACTTTTTATAATCAGGTTTTTTGGGAGACTGTTGGATTTTTAAAAAATTATATGATAGCTATCCTGTTTCTCTCCCATTTAACAGTGCCTGTTACTGGGTCGTGTAAACAGTTAATGCACTCTCCATCCAGAGGCACCTGGGAAGAAAGGCCTGGCCATCTACTTCCAAAACATCAGCCCTCAAAAACCCTCCGGAACATAGTTCTCCTCTGACACACGTGGGGTCTCTATGAGTTGGGGTTGACTCAATGGTAACTAGTTTTCAGGTTACATAGTCACAATTCAATGTTTTTTTTATGAATAATAGGTGTTCAGAGAACATCTGTTCATTAATTCATTTTTCTATAAAAGCATTCCCTCAAACATTCTGAGGGAATTTCCATAAACAGGCTACTCTTGAGCCATTTCACTACAGAGAAAGTTTTCTTGTACAGAGTGAGATATTTCTTAAAGATACACTCATTGACTATAGAGGCAGACAGGGCCACTAGGAGATTTGCTATGGATACCTGATCGCTCATCTTGTATCTGCATTCCACAATGCAAAGTGAGAGCACCGTATTGACAGGTGTCATGGATTGAATTGTGTCCCCCAGAAAGTATGTGTATCAGTTAGGCAGGGCCATGATTCCCAGTATTGTGTGGTTGTCTTCCATTTTGTGATTATAATTTTATGTTAAAGAGGATTAAAGTGGGGGTTGTAACACCCTTACTAAGGTCACATCGTTGAGCTAAGGTAAAGGGAGTTTCCCTGGGGTGTGGTCTGCACTGCTTTTTTTTTAACATTGATTGGAATATTTATTTATTAAAAAAACTTTTTTTATTGTACTTTAGGTGAAGGTTTACAGAACAAATAGTTTCCTAATAAACAGTCAGTACACATATTGTTTTATGACATTGGTTAACAACCCCACGACATGTCAACACTCTCCCTTCTCAACCCTGGAGGACCTTTTTTTTTCTTTGGTGAAAATATACATAGCCAAAGATACATCATTTCAAAAATTTCTACATGTACAATTCAGTGACATCGATTACTTTCTTCCAGTTGTTGTGCTGCTATTCTCACTCTCCTTTTCCAAATTATTCCATCACAACTGTCTTCAACTCACTGTCCTCTAGGCTTGCCATCAAACCTTTTGAATTGCTGTTGTCAATTTGATCTCACATAGATAATTCTTTTTGTTGTTGTTGTTGTACTTTAGATGAAGGTTTACAGAACAAAATAGTTTCTCATTAAACAGTTAGGACACATATTGCCTTATGATAATGGTTAACAACCCTGCGACATGTCAACATATCCTTACTCAACCTTGGGTTCCCTATCAACAGTTTTCCCATCCCCTCCTGACTTCTAGTCCCTGTCCCTGAACTGCAAATATTCATTAGTCCCGTTTTTTTTTATGGGGCTGTCCAATGCCTGGCTGAACGGTGAACCTTGGGAGTGACTTTACCACTGAGCTAAAAGGGTGTCTGGGGGCCATACTCTCGGGGTTTCTCCAGTCTCTGTCAGGCCAGTAGATCTGGTCTTTTTTTGTGTGTGTTAGAATTTTGCTCTACATCCTTCTCCAGCTCTGTCCAGAGCCCTCTGTTGTGATCCTGGTCAGAGCACTCAGTGGTGGTAGCCAGACAGCATCTAGCTGTACTGGACTCAGTCTGGTGGAGGCCTTGGTAGCTGTGGTCTATTAGTCCTTTGGACTAATCTTTTCCTTATATCCTGTTCTCTTTATTCTCCCTTGTTCCCGAAGGGGTGAGACCAGTGGAGTATCTTAGATGGCCGCTCACAGGCTTTTAAGACCCCAGACACTACTCACCAAGGT
>NW_004443999.1:5109615-5187243 GCF_000243295.1 Trichechus manatus latirostris
GGGATTGCATTATATTTGTAAATTACTTTGGGTATAATTGTCTTTTTCACTATGTTGAGTCTACCTATCCATGAGCATGGTATGTTTTTCCATTTATGTAGATCCCTTTGGGTTTCTTTGGCCTGCATAACTTTTTATCTTACAAGAGATAAAAGGAAAAGGAAGCAAGCAGAGAGTGGGGGACCTCATACCACCAAGAAAGCAATGCCGGGAGCAGAGTGTGTTCTTTGGACATGAGGTCCCTGCGCGGAGAAGCTCCTAGTCTAGGGTACGATTGATGAGAAGGCTGACAGAGAGAGAGAAAAAAATCTTCCCCTGGAGCTGACACCCTGAATTTGGACTTTTAGCCTACTTTACTGTGAAGAAATAAATTTCTCTTTGTTAAAGCCATCCACTTGTGGAATTTCTGTTATGGCAGCCCTCGATGACTAAGACAACAGGTCTTCATCAGAGTAAACTCTTTAGAATATGCTACTCCAGCTCAAAAAGCTAGAGGTTGTCCAATTTACCGCCTGCATTCATCATGTGAGTAGAAACCTAAGCAGTTAGTTCAGGGCTCCACAGAAAAACTTTAGCTAGTTCTCATCTAAGGGCTAAATCTCCCCTTGAATTCTCTGTGGATTATCAAAAGGCAGCAAGAAAAAGAAGAGGAATCACCTTGGTTGACGTGCTTGTAGAGATTTCTGAGGTAGTAATACTTAATCTTTAATATCATTGAGGAATGGGTAATCAACAGCAGCAGCATTATTGCTTCTTGGGTTGTAACAAATTAGAACAAAGTCCACGGCCACTGTGACTGTGGCACCTTTGGGCTTGGGCTTATAGTCCTCTCCCCTGGAGTCACATGTTCAGGTGTTCAGGAGGCAGGACCCAACAGTGGTTACAGAGTGGGCCCTGGAGGTAGATCACCTGGATTCCTTTTAACTGCTTATCCTGGGCAAGATACTTAGCCTTTCTGTGCCTCAGTTTCCTCATCTGTAAAATAAGACTTATTTTAGAATCTACCTTAAAGGGCAGTTGAGCAGATTAAATGAGATAATTCATAAACCATGCTTAGCCCAATACCTGGAATATATTAAGTGTTCAAGAAATGTTATCTATTATTATTAGCTTTTCCTTACGGTTATAATGAATATAACTAAGCATGTAAATATTTATGAATTCTTAATGTGCCAAAAACGTTATGGGATAACAGCAAGTCTGACCTGGAAGGTGATAGTCCATAATAATAATAATTAAAAAAAAAAACACACAGTTCCCATCAAGTCAATTCCAACTCACAGTGACCCTATGTGTGTCAGGGTAGAACTTTGCTCTACAGTGTTTTCAATGGCTGATTTTTCATAAGTAGATTGCCAGACCTTTCTTTCAAGGTACCTCTGGGTGAACTCCAACTTTTTGGTTAGTAACTGAGCAAGTTTTCCATTTTCTTCTCCTGGGACTCCAGTAGTCCAGAATAGGGGTCCGCAAACTGCAGCCCATAGGCCAAAGCCCATCCATGGCCTATTTTTATAAATAAAATGCTATTACAACACAGCCACACCCATTTGTTTACACAATGCCTTTGGCTGCTTTTGCACTATAATGGCAGAGTTGAGAAGCTGGGACAGAGACTGTATGGCCTGTAAAACCTGAGATATTTTCTAGCTGGCCCTCTACAGAAAAAGTTTGCCAACTCCGCTGCAGACAACAAGGAGAATACAAGGAACCAGGGAAGAACATATGAGAACTAAGGGAAATGCAATCCTCAGAGAAACACTAAAAGAAGAGGCTGCATGAGAAATTAACTCTGATGTACAAATGAGCAAGCACAACAGTAATAGTAACCACTGTAGAAGCAAGTGATTTCACAAGCAGAATACCACCACGGATTAAACAGTAGTTGGATTCTTTGAGGCCAAAGAGAGGGATCCCATTGAAGAGAAAAGATAAGGAAGAGCAAGTAAACATAATGTTTCATATTATCAACTAAGGCATACAAGGAATGCTATTTTCATGCTGTAAAGTTCTACGTTCCAAGGCAATACTAAAATACTTGCAAGAATTAAGCAGTAATGTTATAAACAATTCTTAAAAAGGTGCACGTGTGTGCGTACCAAGACTGTTGATGCTACCTACAAGATGACTAAGGCAGAAAAAAAAAATAAACCTAGAAAAGTAGGCAAAGTCTAGTTCTATGATTAGTTAAAAGTCGATGTCAAACCCTTGGGAAATATATGACGATAAACAAGAACATTCAGCCTTCTCAAAGATAATGAATGATAATGTTCTGCACTGGGTTACATAGTCTCTGTGAACATCAAGGCAACAGTACTTTCCCAAGAGAGAAAGTCATTAAAAAAAAAAAATCAGGCCAGAACTACTTTCCTAAGAAAACACTGACTCCCTGTGGGATAAAGTTGCCGAAGCTACAAAACCTGCCATCGTTTTCTTCTGCATAGGATTGGCCACCCATATCCGAAAGCACCAAAAGCTAACATCTAAATACCAGTGGCTATCAAGTCAACCCCAACTCCTGGAGACCCACGAGTGTCACAGTAGAACTGTGCTCCGTAGTGATTTCAATGGCTGAGTTTCTGGAAGTAGATCACCAGGCTTTTCTTCCAAGGTGCCTCTGGGTGGACTCAAAACTCCAACCTTCTGGTTAGCAGGGGAGCATTAACCGTTTGCACCACGCAGGTACTCCAAACACCTAAAACGTTTACATAAGCATATTTTGTGTAATTCTATAGTGCTTAAATCTACAAACCACATTGGTTATACTTGATATAAAATCTCTATTCTCAAATATAGAATAACTTCTCACATCTTAGATGGAGAAGATAGTATAAGGATTAAGCTGTTGAATGACTTGACTGTGAAAGATCCTTGGAAGATGCCGTCAGTATTCATTCAGTCAGTCATGCAACCCAAACTTAAAGTGGGGAAAGCATGGAGTTGCCCATTGAGATGCAAAGGCTGCTTCCAAAGAACATGAATTTCTCATGGAATGATCAATCTTTCCATTCACTCCCACTATGTAGATCGTTTTCTCATAATCTTTAGTGAAAGACTAAGTAGGGCAAGGAGTAACCTGCACTTTAAAATAAGCCAATGGAATCAAAACAGACATATTACTGCCTACTGTCTCCAGGGAAGAAAATTCTTACCATGTATTATGTTCTAATTTTGGAACCAATGGATACCTACTGAGACATTAAGTTCATTAGATTAATTCTGTTCTGACACCCTGATTGTGCGATTTCTTCATTGATGCTGCTTTCGTGGTTCCATCATCATTACAATACACTTGGGAGAGAGACTCAGTAACAGTATATGGAAGCTCTGCTCTGTTGCACATATGGTGGGATACATCAAAAGCAGTGAAGGGTGCTAGGTTGAAATTAACTCAGTTTCAACTAAAGCAGCATTTCTATTGGACGCAGAGAAAGACACGTGAACTAAGCATTCCTGAAGCCTTTTGTTACTTCTTTTCAACCTAGGGGGAAATAATAATGATGTACCTAATAATTCTTGGACTTTGAATATCTTAACAGTTTTCAAAAATGCTGGTTTAAGTTCATAAATACTTATGGAGGAAAAAAAGACTGGAAAGAAGGAAATTCACTAAAGTGTTAAGAATTGTTTTCTTTGGGGTGGTGGGAATATAGATTTTTTTTTCCTCTCTCCTCTTTCTACTTTTCTGTACTTAAAAATTTTTGTAATAAGTACATGTATTCTTACATAGTGGTGAAAATATATAATAAACTGCATTGTCTTAGTTGATCTCATTTCTCTTAGCATATTAAAAAAAGAAAAAAGAAGAAAGAGGAAAGAGGACAATTAGCTTATATCCTGATATGACAGATGGATGTCTGGGAACTACATTTTAAAAACGATTTTAGTAAATGAGAGTAGGCAAAATAATAACACCTTTCTGGCATTTAAGCATAATATAAACCAGCAAAAAAGGCACAGTCCTACCTTAATGAAATATTTCTGCCAAAAAATCATTCAGTTTTATTTGTTATGTGGATAAATAAATGTCACTCTCCCCCTAACTCCCACCATTCTGTTTCCTTCCTGCCATTTTATCTTTCCCTTTTTCATTTACCCCGTCTCTGCCCTTATTGTTCAAATCAAACAAATACGGTTGCTCAAATACAGGACATAACGATGTTTGTCTTTTGAGGTGACAGACTTGCCATTTTATATGTTTATTTTCCATCTTGCTTCCTACGCATAAATTAAGTATGTGTGAATTGCTCTATATTAGTCATTAAAATGAGGTAGATATTATTTTAAATCAAGGAATAGGTACTAACTAGGATGTATTTGCAATTAATGAGAATTTTTTTGGATATGTCTACATGACAGGTCAACAAATTTAAAACACATTTCTTAGCATATATACACTAAAATGTGTATTTTAGGCTGTTATAAGTACTATAAGTACAAAAATGGCTTGTGTCTGAAACAATCTGTACTTCCGCATTTGCAGTTTTCTTGGTCTATTATAAACAAATGCACATTTTATAGAGCACATTTAAATGCATTATTTCCATGCTTAAAAATGTACTCTTTAAAAAGAGCATTAAAAGAAATGTTAATGTAGCCATCTTTCTAATTTCAACACGGGCAAAGGGTGAATCTGTGGAAGGTCAAGAATTCAACTAAACATCCTAACAATGTTGGCAAGATATGTGATCCTGTGCTTTCAATACAGCAGTGAATTCATCAGTTTGGCCATGATACTACATATAACAAATATTACCAGATTTTTAAAAAGACAATATAGAGTCTACAGTACTGTATACTTTGAAGTCAGAGATCTGTGTGCAAGTCCTTGCTCCACCACTTATCTGTGTGATCTTGCGGATGTTTCTTATTCACACTGAGACTTAGTTTCTTCATCTGTAATGGGTCTAATGGTAAAGGTACCCATCTCAAACAACAACAGTTGCCGTTGACTCTTCTAACTCATGATGACCCTATGTGTTTCAGAGCACGTTGTGTTCCATAGGGTTTTCAATGGTTGATTTTTTTTGGAAGTAGATCTCCAGACCTTTCTTCCAAGGCACCTCTGGGTGAACTTGAACTTCCAACCAGTGCACTAACCTTTGCACCACCCAGGGACATCCATCTCATAAGGCTTCTGTAAGTGAAACAATGTATGTGAAACATTTTGCATAATGAGTGTTGTAGTTGTTGGGTGTCATCCAGTCAATTCCAACTCCTAGTGACCCCATGTGACAGAGTAGAACTTCCCCATAGGGTTTTCTTGGCTATAATCTTTACAGAAGCAGATTGCCAGGTTTTCCCCTACAGAGCAGCTGGGTGAGTTCGAACTGTCAACCTTCTGGTTAGCAGCCAAGTGCTTAAGCATTGCACCACCAGGGCTCCTTGCATGAGTAAACCAAAAACCAAACCAAACTCACTGCCATCAAGTCAATTTTGACTCATAAAGACCCTATAGGATAGAGTAGAACGGCCCCATAGGGTTTCCAGGGAGGTGGCTGGTGGATTCGAACTGCCAACCTTTTGATTAGCAGCTGTAGCTCTTAACCACTGTGCCACCAGGGCTCCCTTGCATGAGTGGTCCGTAGTAAATGCTCACCACATAGCATCTGCTGCAATTTGTTGTTGTACTCCATTGTCCCTGACCCAGTCATTTAACCCACAAAGCAGAGCTCAGCTTCTCCCCTGATCAGCACTAGGTTCTAATGGTTAATCCACACTGCCAATTCCCCTGGTTTTCCTGAGGGGTCTCTAATCCAGGCAATGTTCATTAATATAGCTCCCACTGTGTGCACAATGCCAGGATGCACAGACCTCATGGAGGAAGCGAATAGACTGGGGTGCAAAGTCAGCATAATATAGCCTTTCAAACCTAATAATCTAATGCTAAAATTCATCCAGTACCCATTGGGCTTCTGATTGCCACCTCTCTACTTCTTACCTTCACACTGCCTACAAATTCCTAATTTGATCTTTTACATTGCAAACATTTAGTCAGCTTGCATGAAAGTTCAGTTTAAAAAATATACATTCTGCCAGGTACTGAAAATTAATAAAATTTTATTAATTCAGTATTTTCCACGTTAACTTCCTAAACATTGTAGAGTTCAACCATAATGCCCCTCCCACATTATTATTATATGGATTTGCTCTTTGCCCAGGTGGGCCCCTGACTCTTTCCTGCAGACTTAGCATCCCTGGAGACCTTAGACCAACACTGTATGAGTGGGGTAAACGTAAGGGGCCAGACCCACGAGATGCAGAGGCTCCAGCCTCAAGGGCCTCTCTGTAGGGCTGTGCCTCCCAGAGCTCGGTGTAGGCTTCTGCAGTCTTCTGGGAGCCATCTCTGATAGAACCTGACTTGTTTCCCTGGGCCTGGGCCCCTGCAAAGTCGCCTGCCCAGTGTTCCTTGCAAGAGAGGAACTGCACCTTAATCCTGCCAGTGACCCTGGGATCGAGGCAGGCTCTGAGTCCCCCTCTCGGGGGTTACTTACTTTCCAAACTCCTTCACCCTGACCAGCGGCCCAGTTGCCTGGATTTCTAAGCAGTCCCTGCTCCCAATTTCTGGGACATTTCATATGCACAGCTGTCTAGGCTGTCACTCACCCCCGCCAGTCTCCTCTCTGGATACCACATTGCCCTACATGGCTTCATCTCTCTTGTTACCTGAATCTACAACCACCACGCCCCATCTACCAATAGCATACCTGCTCCTTGTGACCCAGCATCACTTACTCTGTTTCTTCAGGTACCTACTGGCTTCTCGGCTCCTTCTCTGACATGGAGGATCCAGGAATGTGGCTGCAGTTATGGCTTTTGGGCTGAGGAGTGTCACAGTCAAGGAACAGATAGAAGTCTTATGACTTTCATTTTAAATGTTAGGAATTATTTATTTTTTTCCTCCATTAATTTAGTTCTGAATCTGCAAATGCCGTCCGGGGTTCTGTAAAAGTTTCCTCAATCAGTGTTTATTGTTTGAAAAATACCCCAGCGTGTCTGATGGTTGGCTGTTGAGAGAATTGGTGCTCTGTTCTTTGTTCACTGAGCCCCACATTGGAGACGCTTCTTTTCCCTCATGCACTGGGAGCGAGATGTTTAACGGATGAGAGATTGGTAAAGTAGGCTTGAAACAGACCTAAATAAAACAGAGGAAGGTAATATGAAGTCTGGGATAGATGGAGGACCCTGGGAAACGTTCGTGTTCCTCCCATACAAATCCCATCTATACTTCTATCTGTATCTGCCAGGAATTACAAGTGAGCAGTCTCTACCTTCCCAGAAAGAAGGCAGGCAGAGCCTCAGCAGGGGTAAATGAGCTTCCTGCAGGTTTAAGAAGCTGTTCCTTGATCTGAACTGGGGTGCTTGAACAGTTCCAATAATGAAATGAAATGAATTTTCGACTGCTATAGAAATGCTGCTCAGCCGACCCAGACAGGCACCTCTATTGGTGCTCACTCAGAAAATGAGTTTATCACAGATGTTCCGTCTCTTCAGCGTCTCCCTCTCATTTTATTTTAAGCAGCTCACTCTCTGACTGGGTCCTGAACAAGGTTATCCAGGTCTGAGTAGCAGGAGGAGCACCTAACTGGCCTCAGAACTTACCTGAAGGTGATTGCAGCAAATGCATTTTTAATCCTGGCCCCTCGATTAGAAGGACATGGCCGGAGTGAGGCCAGGGAAGGCACATGTGTGTTAGCAGCAGCCCAGCAGCCACCTGCATACCTAAACATATGCACTCCCAGGCCCAAACTACTTTAAGAATTTCCTGATTAGAAAGATTTATTTTCTCATGCATTTACATTTGCAGGGCTTTCCAAAGTCTCTGAGATTAGAACACGTAAGAAAAGTAAAATTCGATGAGTAAAAGTGACCGTGAAAAAGCCAATCACCAAACTGAGATAAGTATTTGCAATAAGTGACAAAGGTTTCTTATTCTTCTTACAGAAAGAGGTCTTACAAACTATTAAGAAGAAAGGTAGCACTTTCCACACCTCCAACGCACAAAGGGCAGGACCAGGTAATTTACAAAAGATAATACTATATAATTGACCAACAAGCACATAAAATTTTTTTAAATCTCCTGTAATTACAGACTTTTTTAAAAAAATTAAAGAGATACCTATTTTTATATGTTTAAAATGAAATGAAATGAAATATTTGGTGGCTACAGTTTGAAAAGTAATGCATATTCTTTAACATTTTCAGTGGAAATAGAAATTGGTTTTGTTTTAGACATTAATTTATTTAATCTACACATCAGTTGAACCAATTTGTGAAAAGTATTTAATAACATGAGAAAATGTTCATTTTACTATGTTAATAATCCCAGGCTTTTAACATGTATAACACATTTGTTCATAAAATATATATCTATAAACTAATTTGGTAAAAAAAGACTAGAAAGTAATATACCAAAATATTAATGGTTACTTAAAAAAAATAGTCTTTTTGGTGACTTTTCATTTATTCTGTTTACTGTCCTCATTTTCCAAAATGATCAGCTTTGTTTATATCAGAGAAAAAGTTGTAAAACATTGTATACCAAGAGACCTGTTGCTGTTGAATCGATTCCAACTGACAGGAACCCTGTAGGACAGAGTAGAACTGCCCCGTAGGGTTTCCAAGGCTGTAAATCTCTATGGAAACACACTGCCACGTCTTTCTCCCACGGAGCTGCTGGTGAGTTCAAACTGCCAACCTTTCAGTTAACAGCCGAGCACTTAACCACGGCACCACCACGACTCCTTAAGCATTAAAAACAGCTATCTACTTACCATAGTTTTCTCCCTAAGAAGTTTTAATATCTAATTCTTTGAACAGTTTTACAACATGTATTTTTTCTAACCTATATTTAAACAGTGCATAGTCAAGAAACACTTTCTGTCAGTGAAAATTAAGTCTATATATTTGAGTTCTGGAGAGTGAGAATCACATGTGGCCTATCAGCTCTTCAGTCTGCAATTGTATGTAATGCTGCATACCTAGTTTTCAGTTTTCCCTCTGTGTATGTTTTTTGTTTAGAAAGAAACCACAAGCACATCTCATTGTACAAGACACTGTAAATCTACTTTTTTTAAGAAAAGGAACTGTATTTTGAAACACAGCTTTTGTTTTCATGTTGCAAACTTGAGTTTACCGATGTCCTGAGCAGAGGCCATACTGTACTACAGAGTCCAAGGCAATGATGGGGCTTTGCCTATGCCTGAATTTTCCAGAACCTTGCGATTTATAAGGAGGTACACCTGGCCCAGGTGAGCTGGTCTGGTAAAATGCAGACTAGTAATGCAGAGAGCTCATGTATATATGAGGATGGACTCAGAGACAGCCTACTGTGTTTCCAGAACATCCAATATGACCTTCGCTTACCCAGATCTTATCACTCACACACACGACCACTGCTGAAGCTTTGGGGTCAGCAAACAGTACATTAACTGTCAGTCTTGGAGAAAGTAGCTGAGCTTTATGTCAAGCATCCTGACTGCAATAAGTATCTATATCTCTTAGCAATTACACTGAAATGAAAACTGTTTCGCTTACATGAGTGGTTATCTGACCTGGTCTTGGTGTCAATGCGAATCTTTGACTTTCATTTCAAATGGTGGTCATTCAATATTGTTTGTGTTGCATATATGTGTGTGTATATGTATGTGGTTGAATATTTTATAAACATTATTTTAGTTAATTCTTTACAACAGCCTCTGAATTTATAACTATCCCATTATATAAAAAGAAGGAACTCAGTCTTAAGAGAGGGTAAGTAATCGCTCTCTAAGACAGAGCTAGAAAAGGAAAGGCAAAGAGTACAAGCCTCAGAGCCAGTCAGAAAACCTCAATGGCACCATTGACTAGCTGTCTGGCATTAAGAACATTGCTCACTTTTCAGTGCCCCTCTGTCTCCACATGGCCTGTCTCTTCAGCAAGCTAGTGGAGATCTATATATGGTAATGGCTTTCAAGAGACAAAGGCAGATACTGCCAGGCCTCTAAGGTCTAGGCCCAGAACAGCACCATGGCACTTCTGCCCATTCTTGTGGTCAAAGCAAGTTATAAGACCAGCCCAGATTCAAGGGGAGGGAAACAGAGTCTATCTCTTGATTGGAGAGGTGGCATGCTCATATGGAGATGGCAAGAATTGCCGGTGGCCATTTTTCCAATCTGCCATAGGCCTCTTATTAATTGGCCCTAGAATACTGGGAGGATAAACATCTCAATAAGCACTTCTGTTGGATATAGATTATGACCAGGACAGGCAGGTACCCTTCAGAGGCCGTCAAAGATAGATCTGTACTAGATCTACGTGATTGTGGCTTTTTTTTTTTTTTTTTTCTGAGACATTTCTTAAAATACTGGTAATAGTTTAGTCTCTGCTGTTACCTTTTAAGGGAATGAGGAGTGACTATGTACCCACACATGGGATAAAGTGATACAGAGAAACCTGTCTTCAAACATCTGGATTGGACGTCCTTGAACATGAGCAGTGGCTCATGGGAAGATTAGAGATGAGGCTGGAAACCAGCAAGAGGCTGAGATTCCAAGAGAAAAACCATCTATTAGATTTGGGGGTATATTTTAATTTTTCCAGAAATACTGAGTAAAAGACCACCTCTACAGCCATCAAATAGGATAAGGGTTCAAAATTATTGTGATTTAGGTGTTAGAAGGAAATTTACCCTCATGGGTTACTGAATTCTGGGAAATACTGGCCACCTATGTAATAGTTCTTAACACAGAATCTGACCCATACTAAATAGTAAAAAATGGTAAAAAGCCAAGAGTAGGGGTGGGGATATAGGGCTGAATTCAAACATGGGTTTATCCTTCTCCAAAGTCCATGCTCCTCACCCTTGTGCTATGGTGTGTTTATGATTACAATAACTTCAGGTGGCTTATGAGTATTCATGGTTATGTAATTTGCCATTTTAGGTATTTAGGGTTCACACACAACAAATATTTATTAGCTATCTGTCATGGATTGAATTATGTCCCCCCAAAAATGTGTGTATCAGTTTGGCTGGGCCATGATTCCTGGTACTGTGTGATTTTCCTATCTGTTGTAAATCCTGCTTCTACGATGTTAATGAGGGAGGATGGGTGACAGTTGTGTTAGTGAGACAGGACTCAAACTACAAGATTGGATTGTGTCCTGAGGCAATCTCTTGAGATATAAAAGAGAGAAGTGAGCAGAGAGACAGCGGGACCTCATACCACCAAGAAAGCAGTGCCAGAAGCAGAGCGCGTCCTTTGGACCTGGGGGTCCCTACGTGGAGAAGCTCTTAGTCCGGGGGAACATTGATGAGAAGGCCAACAGAGAGATAAAGCCTTCCCCTGGAGCTGACGCCCTGAATTTGGACTTCTAGCCTACTTTACTGTGAGGAAATAAATTTCTCTTTGTTAAAACCATCCACTTGTAGTATTTCTGTATGAGCAGCACTAGACAGCTAAGACACCGTCTATTCTATGGTAGGCACTCTCCCAGACATTGCGGGTATAGGGATGAACTAGATGAAGTCCCTGGACTCCTGGGGATGGTATTCCATCTCCTGGGACCTCAGGCTCTGCAATAGCCTCTTCTAGCTGAACCTACTTTTCATTCGAGGTACACATCTTTGGGAAATCTGCTGATTCATAGCATGAGAAGAACATAATTAGGATTTCCATTTTAGGTATTTGTCTTGTTTCACCAACCAAATTGTAAGCTTTTCAAAGTAAGCGAAGAAGCCTGGATGGACAAGCAGTTTGCAATTTTCTGCTTACCTAAAAGTCTGCAGTTCAAACCTACCCAGGGGCTCCATGGAAGAAAGGCCTGGCAAACAGCTTCTGTAAAGATTACAGCCAAGAAAACCCTATGGAGCAGTTCCACTCTGTAACACATGGGTTTGCCAAGAGTCAGGGGCCTACTCAATGGCAGCTAACAACAGCAATAAGGCAAGGGACTATGATTTGTTCTTTAGTGCTTCAGTTTTTTTGGGCTTGGTAGTTTTATAATACATTCCTGTTGGTTGACAAATTTTTTGGCCAAAGGAGAGCAATATTGGCACTGTAAATTTTACCAGAAATACCTTTCCAATAGCCTCTGCTTCGACTTCATCCACCACGTGTCCTTCAAGGAAGGTCAAAAGCATGGATCAGGTCTCGTACATTTCTAGTCACTTCCTACTGTCTCTTGGGTTTACGTAGCCTATAAAATTTGGATTTATTTACATCGGTCTTGGTTGAAATTTACTTCATTCTATCTCTCCTTTTAGTAGATTCCTGCACATTTGCTCACTCTTAATGCCATTCCTTTAAGCTATGTTTTGGTACAGAGCTTGCTTTGTTCACAAGAATTCAGATAGTGTCTCACTCCAGCTGCGCACAACCCATACGGAATGTGCACATCACCTTTTCAGGAAGGGGCAGACATGAGTGGTTTCTGAAGCACTGTGGCACAATGTAAGTGTAGAGAAAAGCTCTTGTTGAGCAGAAGATTTTAGTTCCCTAATGCCAAGGCAGCAGCAAGACTGAGCCAGAAATAACCTGAGTATGAAGAGGAGTGTATTTGCTTTGAGCAGCCAAAGTGTGGCAGCTTTGTATACAAAAGCAACCCACTGTTCAACATTGATTGACTATTAGCATATTATAATATAACCTCATATTGCAAAGATTCTTCATGTAAATCGTTTGGAAAAATCTGTAGGCAATTATTGTTAATAACAAGCAATTTACAGCATCCGGGGATCACAACGCCTGTTACAAATGAGTAAACATTATCATTCAAAGCTCACCATTATAAAAGGGAAGCACAGAGAGGTTAAAGTGGCTTGACAAAGTCCCCGGAGTCATTCATAAGAGACAGCAAGGCCACAAGAGGCTGAGGGTCAAGGGAACTCATACCAGATGTGCCAGGTTTCTCCCCGGCCCCCTGAAGGCATAGCAACCCCATCAACACTGCTGTCCTCTATTCTCTTGCATTCTTATGGCACCCATTCATCAGATTTTTCTCAGTATCCATTAACCTTCAAAGAGTTGAGCAAAAACAGTCAAAGGCATCACATGGATTTATGGAAATAGTGGGATTTGAACACCTGCATGAGAGCAATGGGCAAAGGAGAACTGACAGAAACCACATATTCTCCAAGTACCACACTATTTTAATCACTATAGAGGTGACTTGTTGTTGTTCCCTTGGGCCCAAATGATTCCTCATTCTTTTCCCTTACTCTCCCTGGCAACAGATCTCTTCTGTAATTAATTCCAAGTTAGGGAAACAAACATTGTTGAAGTAAAGATTAAGAGTATCTTTAATTCCAGAAAACAAAGGAAAAAGTTTCCTGTTACCTTTCAGAGAAAATGAAGAAATGCTGCAAGACAGAAACATCTTCGGAGGATGTATGACGGCTGTAGGACCTAAGGAATCCTCTGTGAACATTGGGTGATCATTTTATGATTGACAAGATTAACAGTTAATAATATTTATTTGGAGGGGAGTCTACAAATAGCTGTGTAAGTTCTTTCTCCATTCTGCATAAAGGAAAATTACTTTGGGTAATAGCTCTGGTTGCCCTTAGGAGTCATCCTCGAGTCTCAGAAGATATGGCACCTTTCTTTAAAGAGCTCTCCCCATATCTCTTGCAGGCCAGACTTCCCTGTCGAATGCTGTGGCCTCACTAGGCTTGGCTGGGAGAGCCTCTCATAGGATTTCTTCTGCCCTCCCTGCTTGCCCTTGTGCCAATTGTTTTTGCCATAACACTGTGTAACCTCAATCAAAGAAAACCTTTGGAACCCATATATTCAATAGAGCAGATCATTCTCAAGCCCGCTTCTCTCCATGAAGAGTTCCTTGACAACTCAGTCCAACCAATGCAACCGAATGCAGTTCAACCCAACACAGTTCTAGGTTTTGAAATTAAGCAAAGAAATAAGAAACGGTGTTTTTCACACTCCAAAAGCTTGCAACATTTTCCTTCTCTAAATATCCACAATCCACAATATCTATACCATGCATGTGGTGCTTAAATATATACTGTCTTCTATTTTTATTTAACTTTTTAAGAGAGGCTATCTTGTGTCCCCAACTCTGCTGTAAAATTTTCAAGGACAGTACATTTGCAATTTGTGTTCTCCAAAACATTCAGCATAATTCAGGACCCATAGTAATTGCTATTCTATAAGCATTTTTAGTTAATCAATAAAAAAGCTATTAATTGCATCTTTATCACAAGGATTATATTAGGCTCATAATTCTTCACTCTAGAACTTAACTTAGTGGTTCCTATCTAAAAGACAAATGTGATATCCACAAGAGATCATAATTTTACAACCATATACCTAAGATTGGAAATTACAATTGTATGATAGATTTGGAATTTAGCTTGGAATCATAGTGTTTTCTACTGGTCGTTCCTTATCACTAAAGTTATCTGAAAATTTATATAATTAACAAGAGTCATGGAAATTTGATCATATAAAAATCACCATTGTTATATAAAGGAGCTTGATCAGTATATCCTTTTCAGAAGTTTTCTATGAGATTTTAATAATTTATCACTGGGAGAAACAAGGTTAAAAAGAAGTCTTTACATCACAAGCTATGTCAGAGCCTTTATTCAGCTAAGATGCATTGTGAATCTTGATGAGGACTATATTGGCTACAACATTACCCAACTACATTAGAAAATGGGACTCAGGTTTTTAGACTAGTTTGTAGAACTTGGGTTCCACAAAACCTAAATTGGGAATGCTAATCTATGAGGTTTCTAAAATACTATATCCATAGCTCAAAGAATATCCAGAAGTTAAGTCAATTTCTTTGCCAGTTTGAACCAGGGCTTCGTTCAGGTTCAAACCCCTACTCAGAATTTGCACTTCCACCCCAGATATACTGAATCAGAATCTACATTTTAACAAGATCCCCAGATGATTCTTAGGTATGATAACTTTTGAAAACAACTGCTCTACTAGTAGTTCTCAGAGCTGGTGCCTAACCAGCATCATTAGCATTGCCTGGGAACTTGTTAGAAATACAAATTCTCAGAATGGGTTGGTACCAGAGTAAACTGATTTGAAGCCCTGATTTGAACATCTTTAGAAAATATGTGTAAGTAGAAATTAGCAATAACTTTCAGCTCTACATTGATAAAGAAACAACTTTAGTCTTCTTGTTACAGGCTGATATGTGACTTTATTATTCTTTAGGTACACTCTTTTTCAGGGGGGCTGGTCTTCTAGTTTTATCTCCTACTTTTTGTGTTTTTATTTTGTTTTCTTTTTTTATTGTGCTTTAGGTGAAAGTTTACAGAACAAACTAGTTTCTCATTAAACAATTAATACACATGTTGTTTTGTGACATAGGTTGCCAACCCCACAATGTGTCAACACTCTCCCCTTCTTGACCTCCAGATCCTCATTTCCATTCATCCAGCTTTCCTGTCCCCTCCTGCCTTCTTGTCCTTGCCCCTGGGCTGGTGTGCCCATTTAGTCTCGTATACATGGTCGAACCATGTGTATTATTGTTTGTTATATTAAGCTATTACTCTGATCTGACTCTATAGAGTGGTGTATGATTGGCACACTTTCTTGCACCTGTACTTCCAGAGTAACTAGCCATGGGAGCCTGTATTTTCCATTCATTGGGATGATGATCAAGGATTATTTGATTGGATAAGTTCCTCTGATATGAGAAAACATGTATGGACACCAAGGCCAAAGTCTTGCATATCATGCTCAAACACAATTGTGTACAACAGAATAAGAGGTAACAGCAAATGGAAGGAAAATTCTGATGGTGCTATTGTTGTTAGGTGCTGTTGAGTTGATTCCAACCCATAGCAACCCTATGGACAACAGAATAAAACACTGCCTGGTCCTGCGCCATCCTCATGATCATTGTTATGCTTGAGCCCATTGTTGCAGCCACTGTGTCAGTCCATCTTGTTGAGGGTCTTCCTCTTTTTCGCTGACCCTCTCCTTTACCAAGCATGATGTCCTTCTCCAGGGACTGATCCATCCTGATAATATGTCCAAAGTATGTGAGACAAAGTCTCGCCGTTGTCGCTTCTAAGGAGCATTCTGGCTGTACTTCTTCTGAGACAGATTTGTGATGGCCTTCCTAAAGACAGATGCTTGTTTTCAAGTTTGTGCAGCTTTTGTAACCACCTTGCTCTTTATCATGCCTGAGTCCCTGTATTTGTTGGAGAATTAACATCAAAGCAAAATTTCTGAAAGGGTTCTTGCTTTTCACAACTTTCTTAATTAAATCCAAGAGTTTCTTTCTTTCTCAAATTGAAGATTTATGTATTCACCCAAAGTACCATATGCGCCTGAGTTTTAGGATCCTCAGCCCACACACCCTGATGTTTATTGTTTTAAAAATCTGAATACACCCACACCTGAACTAATTACAAGGCTCACTCCCCGATCCAGGCACCGATCAGACAGCACCTGTTCCAATCCACCACTAATGGATCACACACTGTCCACGTGGAAAGGGGCACATTGCTGTAGAGTTTCCTGACGACTTCCAGTACTTGGCTCTTCAGAATATCAGGACTTACAACAAGCATGTGTCTAAGTTGTGGCTGGGAGATTGTGCCTATTAATTGTTATATATTTTTAATACAGACTCTTCAAAAAGAAATGTTTTTTGAGATCTTTGCTGCTCAAAGTGTGGCCCTCAGACCAGCAACATCAGCAGAAAGTGGGAGCTTGTTAGAAATGCAAACTCAGGCTCCACCTTAACCTCTGGAATTGGAATCTCCATTTCTCTAAGTTCCTCAGGTGATTTGTGTACACACTGACGTTTGAGAAGCGCTGAAATCTGGGAGACCTTTTCTCAAATTTCCCTTTCAAAGCTTGAAGTCCACTCACACTCATTGTACAATTAATAAACCCTGGTGGCACAACAGTTAAGCACTTTGGCAGCTAACTGAAAGGTCGGTAGTTCAATACCACCCAGTTGCTCTGAGGGGGAAAGACCTAGCGATCTTCTCCGTAAAGATTATAGCCTAGAAAACTCTATGGGGCAGATGTACTCTGTCACATGAGGTCGCTATGAGTCAAAATTGACTCGATGGCACTCAACAACAACAGAAATAAAATATAGTGAACAAATTGTGAAATTGTATTAAGTGATTCTAAGAAATTCAAGAATTTTCCCAAAGATAAATATTGGATGTTGCAGAAGATGGTGTACTGATTGGAAGCTTCCTGTAAGAAATCTTTCCTACCCAAAATTATGCTCATTTATTTTGATATTGCAACTAAATTATGGAGGGGCCTGTTAACCTTGTGTTATATAAGGTAATGAACCTATGATTGGCTTTCTTGAAAGCCAACCATGTCTGCCTCAGGGAGGTAATGGAAAGGGACAGAAAAACGTATCTTTTTAAAGCAGCTTCCTTTGTGTCTGCCTCCGCATCAAATGGATTGGATTTTTGGGAAAAAAATTATTCTAAAGGTGGAGGACTTGAACAGGCATGGGTCATGTCTAAGTGATGTATAATAATCTGGAGATAGAGAATAAAAGCTGAGTAGGAAAATGTGGTGGTATCCATCTCTTGGCATGATATTTCCACTTCACTGCTTATGTTTGAAGTCCCAACATTAGGCCTAGCCCAGAGAAGAGCGCCCGCCACTGATCTGAGAAAGTACTAAGGCAAAGACCTAGAGGGAATGAAGAATAACTCTAGAGAAACACTTTCCATTTTTAACAAACTCCGGACTTTCTGTGTTCAATTATGTTTGCTTCCCTTCGAATTAGTCACTTTAGGCGGCCCACACACCTTTACTCTAGTGGTGCTGCCATCACCACAAACATTTTTTTCAATACATCTTTGAATATTGTCCTTAAGGTGATCTCATGAGCCTCAAAGAGCTGAGTTGTATCGATGTGTTGCCAAAAAGCACAGCCCTGTGACTGGGATGCCAAGCACCTCCCACCACTTCCAAGAACCAAGGGTTGGGTCAAGTTTGAGGAGAAGAGTTCAGTATTTGGAGTCAGAGAAAGCACAGTGATGTTCACGGATATCATGGGGGATAAGCCAATCCTGACAGAGCCTCATGAGCACCAGCAGAGAGACTTTGACCCAATGGGAGGCCTTGGAGGTATCTGTGTGTGACTTTTTAAACAGTCTCAGGGACTGGAGGAGAAAGGTGACTAATTGGAGTAAGTCTGGAGTCAGACAGCTGGGATTCATATCCTGGCCTGCCATTTTCAAACTAGATGATCTCACTATGAGTCGGAACCAACTCTAGGGCAACGGGTTTTGTTTTGATTTTGGTTTACACAAGGTAAGGAGCCTGGTGGCAAAGTGTTAAGTGCTTGGCTGCTAACCAAAAGGTTGTCTGTCCGAACCCACTAGCTGCTCTGTGGGGAGAAATGACCTGGTGATCTGCTTCTGTAAAGATTACAGCCTAGGAAACACTATGGGACAGGTCTACCCTGTCCTACAGGATCACTATGAGTTGGAACCAACTTGACGGTACACAAAAACAATTACACAAGGAATTCTAAACATTTTTATTTACCACTTATCCAACAAATATTTATGCCTCAGAGGACACAGCAATGAGGACAATTTCTATCTTAGATAATTTTACTAAAATGACGCTAGCGTTCATTTTCTAGGCTGTTACTGTGTAGATGGGTCTGAAAAGGTTCTTTATATACATCATCTTGTTTAATTTTCATAGGAGGCCTATGACATGGGTATTGATTATATCTACCTTTCAGCTGAGAAAATCGAGGCTTACGAGGTTCAGTTACTAATGTTTACAAAATCAGAGGTGAGTGGCAGAGATAGAATTTGAATGCAGTTGTTTTCTTATCTCAAAGTCTAAGGGCTTAACCCCTGGGATCATCCAGTAGAGAGTAAGGATAAGGCATGACTCAAATAACTGCTGATTTTTTTTTTCCCAGTTGCTGTCAAGTCGACTCTGACTCATGGTGAACTCATGTGTCAGAGTAGAGCTGTGCTTCACAGTTTTCAGTGCAGAAGTAGATAGTCTGCCCTTTCTTCCAAGGCACCTCTGGATGGACTCAAACCTCCAACCTCTCAGTTAGCAGTTAGCAGCTGAGCATGTTAACCATCTACACTACCCAGATAGGATCATAAAAGCCACATCAAAGATACAAATACTCCCTGGAAGGATCCAACAGCACAAGGGTGTCAGAGAATGAAGAGGCACAATCACATTTAGCTATAAGGGCTATAAGTGAAGTCTTCCTGCAGAAAGAGATGGCAGAGATGGAGCAAAAGAGCTGTCTAGGTAAAGAAAATATATGATACTCCCTGTAGGCATTTATGAGAAATTGCTTATACCTTTCTCCACAGAGCTGAAATAATTGCCCCAGCTTTATTCTAATTAGCTTTCTCCCCCATGAGGAAAGGAATAAGTTACTAATTTTGGTCTCTCATTTTCAGAAAAGGAAAATGATACTTAGAGAGCTTCAATAAATCTTTCCAGATCACATAGAACACCAATAAAACAAAAACAACACGTTTGAACCTAGGATTCCATTTTAGCCCATGATCTGCTCACAAATCTGTCTCTTACTAATCACAACCCTAAGAATGGCCAATGGTGTGTGTTTGGAAGATCTCACACTTTGACCAATGCATACACATCTTTCTTCTTCCTTTTCACAGAGTTTTCTCAGGGAGAATGCAGAGACATGTTTGATTTTTAGAATGAGGTAGACAACTCATTTTTCTAGAGTTCTCCCAGTACAACTGAGGATCAAAGTACACTGTTTGCAGAAGTTTTATTTTAGGTTATTTGAGGTTATTTCATTGGCTGTCTCATTTGAAGCCCTACTGCCAGGGACTGATGCCTACGAATGTGGAAGACAGGTAAAGACTCAGCCAGGACAAGAAGAAATTTATGACAGGGCTGTGGAAATGGGCGCAGTCTTCATGCATTTTCATGCCTCTGAAGCTTCTCAGCATGCAGGCTGACCTGCCATACAGTGCGGAGTTTGGTTCCTATACATTGTTATTAATGAGGTTGTATGGTGGCAGAGACTGCCATTTGTCTCCCCCACCTTCTTCAGTAACAGAATTGCTGTTTTTTTTTTTTTTTTTTCTGATCAGATAGCCATCCAGACAAAGATACTGGATTTCCTAACCTCGCTTGTGACCAATTGAGTCAGGTGGCCAACTCCTGGCCAATAAGATAGAGGTGGAACTTATGTATACAGATTCCAGGAAGCATCCTTAAAGGCAGATGGTGTATGCTTCTCCCTCTCCCCAGCTTCTTCTATCTACTGGCTGAATACAAACTTAATAGCTGGAGCTCCAGCAGGCATTTTGTATCATAAATGATACAAAGCCAATGATACACTGCAAATGCAAGCCATATATGGAAGAATAACAAGATACAAGGAATCTTGACACCATGATTGGCCATACTAGCCCTTGACTCAGACCTTTTGTTTGGGGTTTTTATACTACTCATGACTGACCCTACCAGAGACTAGTACAACCTCTTGGGTATTATAGTATGCTCCTCTCTCAGGAAAAATGGAAGTGTCTCTCTTGGTTTCTCTAAATAGTCACTAGAGAAGTAATTACAAGCTAGATCACTGAATTGGCAATTAATCAAGAACTATATTTTGACATTTCTTGGTGTTATCTTAAACTCATATTTTACCATTCAAATTCTTGTGTACTTTTATGTATAAAACCTTGTTTTTTTCCCAACTAAATTGGAAGCTTCTTCCATTGTTGAGTTTCAGTTATGAATATCAGATATGCAAGTCTCAGTGATAATCTAACCAGTTGCCGTCAAGTCCATTCCAACTCATGGTGACCTCATATGTATCAGAATAGAACTGTACTCCATAAGATTTTCAATAGCTGTTTTCTGGAAGAAGATACACCAGATCTTTCTTCCAAGGCACCTCTGGACAGATTCGAACCTCCAACCTTCTGGTTAGCAGCCCAGGGCATTATACTACTCATTGACTTCAGTGATAACTTAAAGATGAATTTAACACTTTGTGTTAAAATTTGGAATGCACTTTTTCATTAGCGATGTATATTTGTATAGAGAGAGTTACTGAAAAACAAGGTAGTGTGGGATTTAGGACTTGATTTAAATCTCAAACATGTTATTAAGGAAGTTACTTCCCCTTACTGTGGCTCAGTTTCCTCATTTGGAGGATTAAAATAATAGTAGAACATAAGATACTAGCATAAAATAATATCTTAGAAATAGGTACAATTGTAAGTCTCATTTACAGATGAGAAAACTAAGGCCCAGAGAAAGTAACTACATTGTGCGTTGTCACAGAATTAATAAGGGGTGGCAGCGGGATCCAAGTCCTGGCAGCCTGCAATCTAAGCAAAAACAGCCTCCCCGAAGATGCTGCAATAGCGACACAAACCAACTCCCACAGAATTTTCCTTAGAGCCTGCTACTATCTCTACCATTCATTTGCCACTGACTCTAAGTTATGTGTCCCTGGATGGTGCAATAAGTTAATGTGTTTGGCTGCTAACCTAAAGGCTGGAGGTTCAAGTCCAGCTGGAGGTACCTTGGAAGAAAGATCTGGCAGTCTACTTCCCCAAAATTAGCCACTGAAAGCCCTCTGGAGCACAGTTCTACTCTGACACATATGGGGTTGCCATGAATTGGAACTGACTCAATGACAACAGGTTATAGGTTAGCTTGTATCTTTTTTTTTTTTTAAACCTTTACAGGATGCTTTTCCAAATCTAATGAAAACATCTTGAGAAGAACTCCATCTAATATACCTTTGTCACCTAAGCACCTTCCATCAAAGATATTGTCGATATTGATGATTTTCTTGTGTTGGAGAGCATTGCAAACTATGGATAACAAAAGGAGTATCAATTCTAATGGCATTTCCTATCACAGTCCAGACCTTCTTATAATAAGAGGATTATGATATAAGTAATAAAAGGCCCAAATATAAAACCTATAAACCTAAATTGACAAACGCAATTTGCCGTGAACATTCCAAAGATTAATACAATTATTCACACAATCATCAAGACATAGGCATTCCATTTATTGTTTATTCATCGTTTTCAAGTAGTAGTCTATTTTGCACATTAATTAATTCATCATTTTTGGCTTGTATAAATTGGAGGGAAATTACTTACATTGAAGCATCAAGAAATAAATTCCCAATCTGAGCCACAGGAGACTTACCTAAGAATTATTTGGAAACTCTTTAGATGTCATATTTGAGTGATTTCAATGGATAGCATATGACTATTTATGAATGATTTGAATTATGGTGTTGGTGAAGAATTTTGAATATGCCATGGACTGCCAGAAGAACGAACAAGTCTGTCTTGGAAGAAGTACAGCCAGAATGCTCCTTAAAAGTGAGGGTGGCAAGACTTCCTCTCACATACTTTGGATGTGTTATCAGAAGGGATCAGTCCCTGGAGAAGGACATCATGATTGGTAAAGTAGAGGGTCAGTGAAAAACAGGAAGATCCTCAATGAGATGGACTGACACAGTGGCTGCAACAATGGGTTCAAGCACAGAACGATTGTGAGGATAGCACAGGACCGGGCAGTGTTTTTGTTCTGTTCTACATAGAAACGCTATGAGTTGGAAGTGACTCAATGGCACCTAACAACAATCAACAGCAAATGAATGACTATCTAAATGGTAATAGTATTGTCAGTATCTGGTAAAATCAACTGAATGGAAAAAAAGTAATATTTAATAATATGACTGTTAATATCTATCAGTGACTGACTAGTAAAAGTGTGTATAATTTTAGAAGCAAAATAGCCTATATGTAAAAATCCAGTGTTATGGAACTTGTAAGTTAGAAGGTCATAATTTATATTTGTAAAACAGTCTTCATTATTCAAAGTATATACCATAGGTTTCTTTTAAAAAAAAAATATGTACTTTAATGGCTAACATTCTATCAAATGAAAATTGCATTGAAGTCAGCTCCATTTTCAACTGAAGATCAGAATAGAATAATCATAGCAATGCCTTACAGTTGGATAGGCATTTCATCTCCTATCTCCTTTAATTCTCATATAAACTGTGAAAGAACAGGCACTGTTATCCCCATTTTACAGAACAGGAAGCCAAGAAGCAGAGGTAAAGTGGTTTTTCCAGAGTCCCATATATAGTAAGTAGCAGACCCATTTGTTCTGGATTCAAATCCACTGCTCTTCCTAAAGCAACATGGTGCAGAATCTCCAAAATCTTAATATTGGTCAATAGCAGAATTCAAGTCCAGTCTGATTTTTATTAAGCTTTCCAGGATTATGTAAAATTAAAAAATGTCTGTAATTAGTAAATTATATGAATATGTTGAGTTGAAACACCTTTGTCTCCAGCCTACCAAAAAAAAAAATTAAAGGGTGCATGAGGATATACCCACTGATTCTATTTACAACACATGTGTGTTATCTATGCGTAGGCACCAAGTCTACATTTACCTCTCAATGTGCAGAGGGAAAGAATTTGAAAATTTGTTGAACTAAATAGAGTCCTTAACACTTGATTTTTTTTTTCCCTCCAATCAAAAGAGCAAGCCAAAACTGTCAAAATCTTCCTTCTTCAAATATTAAAATGCACGATCCCTTTTATCCATTCCTCCAGCAGTTTTTTCCTAGAATGAAATCTCGAGCATGGTCCCTGTGGACCTCCAATGACTGGATATTAGAAGATTTCTCCCAGATGACCAGGGCCCAGGTGCAGAATAAACTAACGCTTATCCTAATATGTTCTCTTTTTAATAATAAAGGAAGTTATAATCACTTTTTAAATAAAAGTTATAATCACTTTTTTCCTCGTTTGGGTAAGCACAGTACAGGAATGTGGCTCTCTATGGTCCATTAACAATAGACCCCCATAGTTTACTAATCACATGCTCATCTTGGTTTGATAGATTAATATTGGCATGCAACTCACTTACATAAACTATTTATTATCAGTTTTTCAAATTAGCAGTTGATAGGTATTCAGCATAACTTATTTTGAAGGACAGGGTCTTTGTATACAACTAATTAAACTAAAGAATTCATCTGTTCAAAAGTTGTGAGAATTAGGATTGTGAAAAAATAACATTTTTTTGCTTCAAAATTGCTATACTTATACGTAGAAAGTTTCTATATAATGTGATGAAATAATTATTGTAATTAGCATCTTAATTTGAATTTAGATGCCTTTTTTTTTCTTTTTAGAAATCTAAATTAATTCCCTGGGAAACTGATGAGAATTTTTCAAAGTAGAAATAAATGCCTGTAATAAATCAAGAGATAAGGGAACAAGCAGAGATTATTCTGCAATTAAAGTTTACTAAATTAATTCCACTTAAACTCCTTGGAGTTTAATGTGAAAAAACTAGGAAGTGTGTATCTTCTTGGATTAAAAAATTCACACACTGAAAATTTAAAGGCGAAGAAGGGAAAAGAACCACATAATCAATATTTCCCTAAACACTAATCAGAAAATAAATGTTAATATTGCTCTCACAGTTTGATATTAAAAATATAAATAAGAGGAACCAAACTTGAGTAAATTAAATGGAAGCCTGGACAGGTGATTGGAAGTTGAATGCGAATATTTGTTTTACCCAAATGAATGTAAATTTCATTAGCTGATAATTAAAAGGAAATTATACAGACATTAAAATTACTGCCAATGGCATAAATTATGAAGCTCTATGGCAAAATAATTTAGGAACTCACATTGCTGTTACTATTGTCAAACTGGTTACCAGGAAACCTAGGATAAATAATATACTCTGTGACTATGGAAATGAGGCCTTGATGTGTTGCTAAGCTGTTAAAGCTAATGTCATTGTATAAAACAATAATGTTAAACATTATTAGTTTTTTAATTATGTCAGTTAATTAGAATTGTTCCTGTTAATTGCCTATGATTCATCTCCAAATGAAAAATGTTCAAGCAAGAGCTTTGGGCTTTTCTCGCCCAACACGCTGTCTAAAATAAGGTCTGAGTTTTGTATAACTGAATTTTACAAATGCTATTAGCCTGGACAACAACAGTAATTGTGGTCAAATTTATCTATAACAAAGGTACTTTAAAAAAATATATTATTAAGGAAGGTACTCAAGAATAGAAAGCTATTATTTTACTACTGTGGACTCAAAGATTAACTCTCGGTTTCCAGATGTTGTGCCAGAGGAGGTTCCAGAGAGCAATTTTTCATACCAATAATATCAATAACACCAATAGAATAACATCCATAATATGACTGCCCCAACTTCCTACAGTTTGTAATAGCAAGGAATCAGAATTATAAGAATCTTAGAGGTCATTTGGTCCAAATACCCTTCCCATTATAGTATCCCCATTAAGAAGTTGATCAATATATTTGGATATCTCCAGGAGTGAGAAAATCACTATCTCCCCCAAGAAGTTCATTCCATCACCGGAGAGCTCTGGCTGATGGAAGAATTTTCCTAATATTCCACTCAATTATGTCTCCTTATAAACTCTATATTAGTCCCAATTCTACCCTTTGCAGCCCTCATATGACATATCAATGCCTGTTAATATTGCTCTCACAGTTTGATATTAAAAACATAAATAAGAGGCACCAAACTTGAGTAAGCTAAGTGGAAGCCTGGACAGGTGATGGGAGTTGATGATGCTAAGTTTTCAAACTCTTAATAAGTATTTCAAATAAACTATATATTTGAAGATGGCCTTCCTTCCTCCCAGGCTATAAGCAAAACAGTTCTTTCAAATATTTCTCATATGTCATGATTTTAGGTCCCATCTTCTTTATTGTCTCTCTCCTCTAAAATTACTCCAATTTATCCATGAAATGTGATATTCAGAAATGAATACAAATCCCAAATGTTGGAGGCGGGGCCAAGATGGCAGAGTAGTCAAACACTTCCTATGGTCCCTCTTATGACGAAGACCAGAAAAAACAAGTGAATTAATTATATATGAAAATCTAGGAGCCCTGAACATCAAAGGCAAAGTTGAAGAATTGGACTGAGTGGCTGGGGGAGGGAGAGACGGTTCAGAAGCTGTGAGGAGTTGCCA
The DNA here is from genome assembly GCF_000243295.1 of Trichechus manatus latirostris. Classification (NCBI taxonomy): domain Eukaryota; kingdom Metazoa; phylum Chordata; class Mammalia; order Sirenia; family Trichechidae; genus Trichechus; species Trichechus manatus. The sequence continues at coordinate 5,135,620 of NW_004443999.1, forward strand.
GACCTAACCCAGTGGGAACCGGCACCCTTCAGGCCAGATTGGCTGGCGTGAGAAATGAGGCAAGCAGTGGGGCTCAGGATGCGTTTTCCACATCAGGAGTCCTGGGTGGCAGGGACAGAACCAGTGAAAAGCAGCTCTCAGTCAGCAAAGGATAAATGCATGCATCTAACCTATTGCACGGATCAAAAAACATCCCGTTTGGGAAAAAACCTCTTTCCCATTACCTGCCTCCTCCCGCTTCTGCAGTGGGTCCCAGGCCAGCTTCAGTGACTGCTGCAACCCATGGCTGGAAGTAGGACCCATCACATGCCCAGAGCCATTCCCCTGGCCTTGGAGAGGGAACAAATTAACAAACAGGAAAAAATAATCTGACAGCTCCCCTAAACTGGGAACTCAGAGTAGGCACAGCTCCTTTGCCTAGGCACAGACATCAGAGGTCCACAGACTTTGAATGCCTTGCACCCCTGCATAGATCTATGTAGGCCCATTTCAATAGTGTAGGCCCTCATTAGCACAGTACAACAGGGTATATGCCTGAAGCCTAACTTCAACTATATCAGCTGTATGTGGAGTGACAGTTTCGTGATATTTGACATCCCTCTGCCCATTAAGCAGGGTCCTCACCTACCCACGTCAGGGGCCTGTGGATTGGTGGCTCCACCTATGCCACCTAGCCACTCGTGATAGGGGTCTAAGAATAAGTGGTGCCTCCCAGTCCTTAAGCCAACAACATTGGGTGCCCATAGTCCAGCTGCAAAACCTACCCACCTACATACTCTAGGGAACAGGGACATGCTTTCCTTCCAGACACTCAGGGGCAGCGGTCAGCCCCCTGCCTTACTCAGCATGTGACCCCCTACTGCAGTGACATACCTGTGCCTACACCAATCACCCCTGACTGTCTAGGACTGTAGGTAAGAGCCTGTACCACACACTTGGTGACTGACTACCTGGACACCTGAGCTGAATCCACACAAGAAAAGTAAATGAACTCCTGGGCTCACCATACCTAGTAACCACCTGGTGACAGGATGTTATAGCTTCAAAGGCACCAATAATCAAACTAGCTCACACGAGCAGCCTATTTGGATGTATCAAAACAAAACAAGAAGCCAGGACACAGTAAGCAAACATTAAATAAATAAATATAATAACTTGTTGATGATGGCTCAGAGACAACAGTCAATATCAAATCACATAAACAGGTAGACCATGATGGCTTCAGTAAGCTCCCAAAACAAAGAATCAAGAAATTTTCTGGAGGAAGAGAACTTCTTGGAATCACCAGAGGTAGAATACAAAAGATTTAATACATAGCACTCTTCAAGATATCAGGAAGGAGATCAGGAAAAATGCAGACCAAGCTAAGGAACATACAGACAAAGCAATAGAGGAACTTAAGAAGATTATAAAAGAGCATAATGACAAATTTAACAGGCTCTAAGAATCCTTAGAGAGACAGCAAACAGAAATCCAGAAGATTAACAATAAAATTTCAGAATTAGACAACTCAATAAAAAGTCACAGAAGCAGGACTGAGGCAACGGAAGTCAGAATTAGCAAAATTGAGGATAAAGCACTTGACACCAACTTATTTGAGGAAAAATCAGATAAAAGAATTTTTAAAAAATGAAGAAATCCTAAGAATTATGTGGGACTCTATCAAGAGGAATAATCTACGAGTGATTGGAGTACCAGAACAGGGAGGATACCGGAAAATACAGAGAGAACTGTTGAAGATTTGTTGGCAGAAAACTTCCCTGACATTGTGAAAGATGAGAAGATATCTACCCAAGATGCTCATCAAACCCCACATAAGGTGGATCCCAAAAGAAAGTCATCAAGCCATGTTATAATCAAACTTGCCAAAACCAAAGATAAAGAGAGAATTTTAAGAGCAGCTAGGGGTAAACGAAAAGCCATTAACAAAGGAAAGTCAATAAGACTCAGCTTGGACTAATCAGTAGAAACCATGTAGGCAAGAAGGCAATGGGATGATGTATATAAACCCTTGAAGGAAAAAAATTGCCAGCCAAGATTATATATCCAGCAAAACTGTCTCTCAAATATGATGGTGAAATTAAGGCATTTCCAGATAACCAAAAGTTTAGGGAAGTTGCAAAAACCAAACCAAAATTACAAAAAATACTAAACAGAGTCCTCCAGTTAGAAAATCAATAACATCAGATAACAAACCAAGACTAGAATATAGAGCACAGCAACCAGATATCAACCCAGACACGGAAGTCACAAAAATAAATCAAAGCTAAAACACTGAAAATAGGGGGAACAGAGACATCAATATGTAAAAGATGACAATATTAAAACAAGAGGGACTAAAAAATGTAGCAATATATCTTTCATATGGAGAGGAAGTCAAGGAGATATAAAGAAATAAAACAGTGGTTTAAACTTAGAAAAATACGGGGAAATATTAAGGTAACCACAAAGGAAATTAACAATCCTACACATCAAAATAAAAAACAAGAATAGATAAAGACTCAGCAAATATAAAATCAACAACAATGAAAAAGATGAAAAGAAAATACATAAAGAAAAATCACTCAGCACAGAAACAAAGAAACTGTCAACATCACACAAAAAAAGACATCAAAATGACAGCACTAAACTCAAACTTATCAGTAATCAAGCAGAATGTAAATGGACTAAATGCACTAATAAAGAGACAGAGAGTGGCAGAATGGATTAAAAAAAAAACACAGTCCGTCTATATGCTGCCTACAAGAGACACACCTTAGACTTAAAGACACAAACAAACTGAAACTCAAAGGATGGAAAAAAATATATCAAGCAAACAACAATCAAAAAAGAGCAGGAGTGGCTATATTAATCTCTGACAAAACAGAGTTTAAAGTAAAATCCACCACAAAGGATAAGGAAGGACACTATAAAATGACTAAAGGGTCAATACACCAGGAGGACATAATCATAATAAATATTTACATACTCAATGACAGGGCTCCAAAATACATAAAACAAACTCTAACTGCATTGAAAAGAAAGATAGACAGCTTCACAATAGTAGTAGGAGACTTCAACACACCACTTTCGGTGAAGGACAGAACATCCAGAAAGAAGCTCAATAAAGACATGGAAGACCAAAATGCCACAATCAACCAACTTGATCTCATAGGCATATACAGACACTCCACCCAACAGCAGCCAAGTATGCTTTCTTTCCCAACACACATGGAACATTCTCCAGAATAGACCACATATTAGGCCATAAAGCAAGCCTTAACAAAATCCAAAGCATCAAAATATTACAAAGCATCTTTTCTGACCATAAAGCCATAAAAGTAGAAATCAATAACAGAAAAAGCAAGGAAAAAAAATCAAACACATGAAAACTGAACAACATCTTGCTCAAAAACTACTGGGTTATAGAATAAATTAAGGATGGAATAAAGAAATTCAGAGTCAAATGAGAATGAAAACACGTCCTACCAGAACCTTTGGGACTCAGCAAAAGCAGCCCTCAGAGGTCAATTTATGCAACAAATGCACACATCCAAAAAGAAGAAAGGGCCAAAATCAAAACATTAACCCTACAACTCGAACAAGTAGAAAGAGAGCAGCAAAAGAAGTCTTCAGGTGCCAGAAGTAAGGAAATAATAAAAATTAGAGGAGAATTAAATGAAATAGAAAGTAGAAAAACAATTGAAAGAGTTAACAAGACCTAAAGCTGGTTCTTTGAAAAGATCAACAAAATCGATAAACCACTGGCCAAACTGACAAAATAAAAACAGAAGAGGAAGCTAATAACCCAAATAAGAAATGAGATGGGTGATATCACAACAGACCCAACTGAAATTAAAAGAATCTTAACAGAATACTATGAAAAATTATACTCTAACAAATTTGAAAACCTAGAGGAAATGGACAAATTTCTAGAAACTCTCTACCTACCTAAACTAACACAAACAGAGGTAGAGCAACTAAATAAACCCATAACAAAAGAAGAGATTGAAAAGGTAATTAAAAAACTCCCAACAAAAAAAAAGCCCAGGCCCTGATGATTTCACTGGAGAATTCTACCAAACTTTCAGAGAAGAGTTAACACCACTACTACTAAAGGTATTCCAGAGTATAGAAAAAGATGGAATATTCCCAAACTCATTCTGTGAAGCCAGCATAACCCTGATACCAAAACCAGGTAAAGACATCACAAAAAAAGAAAATTACAGACCGACATCCCTCATGAACACTGATGCAAAAAGCCTCAACAAAATTCTAGCCAATAGAATTCAACAGCCATATCAAACAAATAACTCACCATGACCAAGTGGGATTTATACCAGGTATGCAGGGATGTTTCAACATTAGAAAAACAATCAGTGTAATACATCACATAAATAAAACAAAAGACAAGAACCACACAATTTTATCAATAGATGCAGAAAAGGCATTTGACAAAGTCCAACACCCATTCATGATAAAAACAGCAAAATAGAAATAGAAGGGAAATTCCTCAACATAATTAAGGGTGTTTTTACAAAGCCAACAGCCCACATCATCCTAAATGGAGACAGTCTCAAAGCATTCATCTTGAGAACGGGAACCAGACAAGGATGCCCTTTATCACCACTCTTATTCAACATTGTGCTGGAGGTCCTAGCCAGAGCAATTAGGCTAGAAAAAGAAATAAAGGACATCCAAATTGGTAAGGAAGAAGTCAAAGTATCTCTATTTGCAGATGATATGATCTTATACACAGAAAACACCAAAGAATCCACAAGAAATCAATAGATTTCATAAAAGTATCAGGATACAAGATAAACATACAAAAATCAGTTGGATTCCTCTACGCCAACAAAGAGAACTTTGAAGAGGAAATCACCAAATCAATACCATTTACAATAGCCCTCAAGAAGATAAAATACGTAGGAATAAATCTAACCAGAGACATAAAAGCCCTATACAAAGAAAACCACAAGACACTACTGCAAGAAACCAACAGAGACTTACATAATTGGAAAAACATACCTTGCTCATGGATAGGAAGACTTAATATTGTGAAAATGTCAATTCTACCCAAAGGAATCTACAGATACTATGCAATCCCGATCAAATTCCAATGGCATTTTTTAATGAGATGGAGAAACAAATCACCAACTTCATATGGAAAGGGAAGAGGCCCTGGATAAGTAAAGCATTACTGAAGAAGAACAAAGTGGCAGGCTTCACACTACCTGGTTTTAGAACCTATTACACCACCATGGTAGTCAAAACAGCCTGGTACTGGTACAACACAGGTACATAGACCAATGCAATAGAATTGAAAATCCAGATGTAAATTCATCCACCTATGAGCAACTAATATTTGATAAAGACCCAAAGTCAGTTAAATGGGGGAAAAAAATCTCTTTAACAAATGTTTCTGGCATAACTGGATATCCATCTGCAAAAAAAAAAAAATGAAGCAAGACCCATACCTCACACCATACACAAAAACTAACTCAAAATGGATCAAAGACCTAAATATAAAGTCAAAAACAATAAAGATCATGGAAGAAAAAATAGGGACAACACTAGGAGCTGTAATACATGGCACAAACACAATACGAACCACAAGTAACAATGCACAAGCACAAGAAGAGAGACTAGATAGCTGGGAGTTCCTCAAAAATCAAACACTTAATGCTCACCAAAAGACTTCACCAAAAGAGTAGAAAGACAACCTACAGACTGGGAAAAAAATTTTGGCTATGACAAATCCGTTCAGTGTCTAATCTCTAAAATCTATAAGATAGTGCAAAACCTCAACAACACAAAGACAAATAACCCAATTAAAAAATGGGCAAAAGATACGAACAGGCACTTCACCAAAGAAGACATTCAAGTGGCTAACAGACACATGAAGAAATGCTCATGATCATTAGTCATTAGAGAAATGCAAATCAGAACTACAATGAGATACCATCTCACCCCAGCAATGCTAGCATTAATCCAAAAAACACAAAATAATAAATATTGGAAAGGTTGTGGAGAGACTGGAACACTTATACACTGTTGGTGGGAATGTAAAATAATTCAGCCACTTTGGAAATCGATTTGGTACTTCCTTAAAAAGCTAGAAATAGAAGTACCATACCTTCTAGCAATCCCTCTCCTTGGACTATATCCTAGAGAAATAAGAGCTGTCACACAAATAGATATATGCACACCCATGCTCATTGCAGCACTGTTCACAATAGCAAAAAGATGGAAACAACCTAGGTGCCCATCAACAGACAAATGGATAAACAAATTATGGTATATTCACACAATGGAATACTACACAACAATAAAGAAAAACGATGAATCCATGAAACATCTCATAACATGGAGGAATCTGGAAGCCCTTATGCTGAGTGAAATTAGTCAGTCACATAAGGACAAATATTGTATAAGACCACTATTACAAGAACGCAAGAAAAGGTTTAAACACAGAAGAAAACTTTCTTTGATGGTTACGAGGGTGGGGAGGGAGGGAGAGGGGTATTTACCAACTAGATAGTAGAGAAGGAGAACCCTTTCCTTTCATCTTCTTTAAGGAACTCTGGTTGTGCAATGGTTAAGCACTTGGCTGCTAACCAAAAGGTTAGTGGTTCGAACCCACCCAGTGGCTCTGCGGTAGAAAGATCTGGCAATTTGTCCCCCTAAAGTTTACTGCCTAGAAATCCTATGAGACAGTTCTACTCCGTTACATAGGGTTGTTATGAGTTGGAATCTACTCCATGGCACACAGCAACAACATTCACCTCCTTTACCCAAGCCTCAGAAGTTGGTGTTAGGGCTACAATGGGAGCAAAATAACCCAGTATGATCCTTCTCCTATTGAGTGGGGCCAGGAAGAAGCCAAACAATTATACACATCTATGTGCTATATAAAAGCATCATGGATAAAAAGTATGTGTTTTTAAGAATGTGTGTAATTGGGCTTGACTAATCTAGGGACGAAAACCCTGGTGGTATAGTGGTTAAGAGCTACAGCTGCTAACCAAAAGGTCGGCAGTTCGAATCCACCAGGCGCTCCTTGGAAACCCGATGGGGCAGTTCTACTCTGTCCTATAGGGTCACTATGAGTTGCAATTGACTCGATGGCAACAGATTTGTTTTTGTTTTTTGTTTTTTTTTTAATCTAGGGAATTCAGAGAAGACTTCTTTAAAGAAGGAAAAATGCAGGTAAGACTCAAAGGGTAAGCAGGGGGTTACTAGGTAAAATGGAAGGAAAAGCCTGCCAGGCAGAAGAACCAGTATTAGGCCTTGCGGCTAAACTTTCCACTCTTGGCTCAAAAGTCATTGCCCTGGTGAGGCCCCCCTTCAACGACCACCACCCCTCCACACTGTGCCAGGATTCCTGTTTGTTTTAGACTCTCTTCTCACCATGCCCTTTTTCCTCATAGCTCTTCCCACCGTTTGTAACCCCATATTTATTTATTTTCCTGACTCCTTCACCAGACTGTAAGGTCAAGGGAATCACAAGCCATGTCCATGTTTGCATTGCATCCCAAAGCCAAGCCCATACTTGGCCCATAGCTGTTGCCCTGTGAATATTTGTTATATTTGTTGTGAAATGATCTCATTCTGCCTTCCTTCAGGGGACAGTTCATGACTTACTGGTTAGTTTTCTTTAACCCTATTATACCTGACCTGATGTAGTAAATCAAAGTTATTTAATAATCCAGAATGTTTCCAGAACCTCTTCCTTCTGAGAGCCTCTTAAACACTCTGGGGCATCGGGATTCTCCAAGGGCATCAGTGAAAGAAAAGCCATAATTCCTCTCATTGACTAGATTGCAATCTAGGGGGTGACATAAGGAAAAGAAATTCATAAACAACAAGGAATTGTAGATTCTTCTGAGATAGAAAGGGCCTGGAAGTTCGTTTAGATCATCACACTCATTTTATAGAGCAAACTTTGGTGCAGTGTAAGAACCAGAACAGGACAGCCACCTGCAAGATACACCCTTCAAAGAAATGTCCAAAGGTGTTTACCACTCATCTGTGGAGGAGCTTGATTAATGGAAGACACTGTTTCACCAATCCTTGTCGTGGTTCTGAACAAATCCATTATCCCAGCTGTTACACTTCCATTTAGGTCTTAATGAGAAGAAGCATGTTCTGCCCCTAAACTGCTTTCTTGAATTGGTTACAGTGATCTCAATTCAGTGCCAAGAGGAGCTAGACAAATGAAAAGGTGCTTTAACACAATACAGGAGAAACTAGCACAACTTGTACAAGGAAAGGTCATGGAAGCCCCATAGACACATCCAAACTCCCTGAGGAACTGAATTTTGTTCTATAAGCCTTCATCTTAAGTGAGAGTAACAGCACAATTGGAAGAGCGTAGTCAGTGTCACTGAACTGTGCATGTAGAAATTTTTGAAATGGTGTATCTTTGGCTATGTGTATTTTCACCAAAAAAAAAAAAAAAAAAGGTTGAGAAGTTAGAGGGTTGATATGTTGTGGGGTTGTTAACCAATGTCATAAAACAACATGCGTACTTCTGTTTCATGAGAAACTATTTGTTCTGTAAGCCTTCACCTGAAGTACAATAAAAAAAAATTAAAAGTTGAAAAGGTGCTTTAACACCTGCAAGATTCTGGAAACCTTCACATGTCATATCCTTCATCTGGAATCTGAACTGATGGGTTGGGATGGATGTGTTGTAGAAGCTCAATATCCTGCATTACAAAGGAAGTATTAAGACTTCTTATTCAAGGAAAAAGAAAGGAGTAGACAATATTAACACACAGTACAATGGGCTCTGTACATGTAGTCATCTTTCTAGACAATTTCCCAGCTTGCTCCACATGCTATTCAGTAGTCATGCTGCCAAACAGACTTTCTGTCCTTGCAAAGATGGTCTCATTCCTTGAAGTTTCAGCTTTTTACTGAAACTTCATCCTTGAAGTTTCAGTTTTTATAATTTGGCTGATTGGAGAACTTGGCTAAGCAAAGCATCATCAGAGATGATTTTTCTTGTTGCGAATTCAAAAGGCTTCAGCACACAGCACAAATGATCCATTAGCGTCCATTGTCTAGAGTTCAAGAAAACACCTTCTGCAGCATTGTGCACTAAAGTATGTGGATTTTTTCTTTCTCTTTCTTCTTCTTCTATGGGGAAAGCATGCCTCCCCACATACAGAGTGGCTGGTTTTTCAGTATGTGAACATGTCATGGATGGTTGAGTGAAGCTGGAAGAAACTGCCACACTTCAAAAATTCTCAAAGAATTCTGACAGAATGGCCAGAACAAGTTCCAGAGAGACTGGGAAAGGTTGCAGGATTTCTGAGTTTATTAGCAAATTTTAAATCAGAGGAAACAGCTAGAGGAAAAAGAACAACTAAGTATTCATTGTGCCTGGCAAAATATTTTCAGGTGAGCAAGACAATAAATATTGCCCTTACTCCCTTTCAACTTACAGTTATGTTGTAAAAGCAAGAGCTTAAAACAATACGTTAATATATATATGAATAAAGTTGGAAGATGAGGGATTCAGGGACTATACATTGTGAAAATTCTAACAGGACCAATACAGTATGATCAATAGGAAAGGCTTCCCAGAGGAAGTGAGAGCTAGCACAGAGCTGAGAGAATGAGAAGAAATCTTGGTACAGATCAGGGCTTCAACGCAGTTATTTTTGGTTTGACCTCCTGCTGAGAATTTGCATTTCCACCCCAGATATACTGTACACATAATGTATACATAAGAATCACCTGGAGATCTCGGCTAAATGTAGATTCTGGCTCAGTATGTCTGGGGTGGAAATGCAAATTCTCAGTAGGAGGTCAAATCGAAAATAACCCGTTCAAAGCCCAGGTACAGATCAGTTCATCAAATTGTTTTTGAGCAACTGCTATGTACAAGGTGCTGTGCTAGACATGGTCTCAAGGAGCTGGTTATTTAATGGAGTAGACAGACACATAAATACTGCAGTTCAGCATAATTTGAGGGCTTCCTATAAGACACCACCTGAGCTAAGTCTTGATGGATGAGAATGAATTACCCAGTGTTATGGACTGGTTTATGTCTCCCAAAAATATGTGTTATAAATCCTAACCCCTATACTGAGTCAGAATGAACTCAACGGCAACAGGTTTTTTTTTTTTTAATACCTGCGGTTATAATCTTCATTATGTTAATGAGACAATATTAGTGTAGGGTTGTCTTAAGGCAATCTCTTTTGAGATATAAAAGAGCAGATTAAGCAAACAAGCAGAGAAGCAAACAGAGATGGGGCAAGATAGATGCCATGCCACATGAAGATTACCAAGGAGCCAAGGAGCAGCAGCTGAAAAAAGACAAGGACCTTCCCCTAGATCTGACAGAGAGATAGAGCCTTCCTCTAGAGCCGGCGCCCTGAATTTGGACTTATAGCCTCCTGAACTGTGAGAAAATAAATTTCTGTTTGTTAAAGCCACCCACTTGTGGTATTTCTGTTATAGCAGCACTAGACAATTAAGATAGCTAGGAAAAGAAAGGCAGGTTAATGTTCCAAGAGGAGGCAACTGCATGAGCAAAGGTATGAAGGTGTGAACAACAAAGTGTAGTTTGGGAGACCAAGTCAACCAATATAATGGATAATAAAAATGAGATGGCGAGTGGTACTCACACATTCATCCATTAAGTTTGTTATTCAACACATATTTATTAAGTAGTTTCTATGGGCCAGGTTACATTAGATTACAAAACAGGTGAGGCTCCTTACCTCATGAAGCTTCCATTCCGGAGGGGGCACTCATTCTAGAAGATGCCCTTGAAAAGCCTCTTAAGGCCAGTGAAGGCCGGATTGTGGAAGAGCATTGAATGCCAGCCTAAGGCGCTTGGGTTTTATTCTGGAGGCCATGAAGAATTTTTAAACAAAAGCATAGATGGTCTGTATCACATTTTGTAAGATCACGCGGATTAGAAGGGTGAGTGAATCTGATGGTGGCAACACTAGAGGAGAGGAAACCTGTTAGCTCACTCTTACAAGCGTCAGGGTAGGAAATAGGAAGATAAAACATTTAGGGCCAAAGACAATGATGAGTTCAGTTAGAGACATATTGGACTTGAGGCAGCCAGGAGGCAGGTGACCATATTTGTCCAGGGCCGAGGGAAAGGCCCTAGAGAAGGAGATGTACACTGAGAATCCAACTCAAGAGAAGGCCTGAAGGCTGAAGAGACATATTTCCTTTTGCATATCTGGTAGACACTGGGTGCTCACCTACCTTTTGCCTAAGGCACCCCTTGTCCATTCTTGTTGGCTATTCCTACCTAGTCACACCCAGCATAATGCACGGCCCCTAGGAAGTACCATCTGAGGCAGTCTACTCAAGATTATCAAATCAAGTAATACTGGACTCAGAAGGGGTTTTAGAGATAATCTTACCCATCCTTCTCAACTTACAACATTATTGCTTTAAAAAAATCTACCATCTATTAACATACATGCTATCTAAAATCTGCACACTTCCAGAAACTGAACGTGCAAAAATCCCACCGTAGATTTAATAATCCCCTCAAAACAGCCCTTCATGATTTAGAGAAACAAAAGCAGCAGACATCTAAAAAGAATGAAGCATAAACTCTATGTGAATCTGCCCGGGTATGAGACAAGATAGTATTTTTCGTCAAGCTAAACTGTAACCCATAAAATTTAGACTAATGATGATATTACTTGTTTCAAAGTTCTTTAAAATGCCAGGGATGTAAAAAGTCACATCTGCCTGCCATAAGTCGTAGCCTTGAACTACCTCGTCAGAGGCCTACATATTGTGTATATGCCTTCCCACTGCTGAAGCAATCCTATGTGAGCAAGGAAAAGCTGATGCAGAACCATCATCCTTGATACGTGGACAAGATCAGTCAAATATCCAGAAACTTCTGGCTGGGCTTCCCCATGGTTATGTCTCTGCCCTTTTGTCAACAGGCATTTCCGGCCCCCTGTGATAAATGTGCCTCTGCTTTCTGTCCTCTGCTCAATGTGGTGTCTGGTTTCCATTGTCTCTACTGATACAAACTCTGAATTTAATCAGTAAATACAATCATTGTACAATAATACTGAGTGTTGGGATGGGACAGAGGGTTGACTTCTATACTTGTAGAAACTATAGAGAAAACTGTAGGACCCCCAGAGAAGACAATCACACCTACATCTTCTACTTCCCGTTAAGGAAGTTCCGGCATTCTTGACAGATTTTTCAGTGACAGGAAAAAAATACTGAGCTGTTGTTCTCGGTGTTGCTCTTCTTCCTGCTCCTCCTCTTTCTTTTCTCCTCCTCCATACACAACTCTTATGCAAGTGAAAACAGGGAGCTGTTATTCAACCTGTCTGATTGTAGGGACCCTAAGTAAACTGTATAACTCTCAATGCCAAGAGCAATTCAAATACAAGGCAAATACCAATCAGACGATTATATTTTTCTGAATGCGTATTAATCTGCTCGGTGACTTTTGTGGTTCTGTATATCCTTCTGATGACAAAGAAAGTGGCAATGCTTTATGGGACGCCCAGCATAGCAGCTTACATACAAGGGTCCTAACTGACAGAGAGAAGGCTCTTCATCAGAAGGTTGCTGCTGGAAGTCATTGTTCTAGCTGATCTCTATGAAACGCCCTTCATCCTGCCGAATGGAATAACAAGAGTTGCCCTTCTTCTTTGTTCCTATAGGTGCCTTTCTTATTTAGGTCTAATATTTCCTAATTTCTTCAGTTGTTTATAAGCATAATATGTGTCAGGTTTAGATAAGCTAAAGTATATTCACTCTTTTTATTTGTCAGAAGTCTTTGACAAAATATTCACAATTCATTTCTTAGCTCAGAGTTTCACAGAAGAGAATGTTTCTGTGTGTTAAAATACTGACTTGGAACTGTCTTTCGGGAGTTGGAGGAGTGTTATTGCATTTGAATCTAGAAATTACATGCAGCAGTTCTCTTCAACATCGATTTGCATCTAAACGAGGTATTCTTAGGAAGGACTTTGTTATAACCTTCAGTTTATACATAGGTTCTATCACCATTTTAGAAACAGGGTCAGAAAAACTTCACTAGTCAGAGTGTGAATGCCTTTTTCTGAGTGATAGAGGGTCAGAAGGCATTATCTTCAGTGAGTGTATATGCCAGTTTTATTCAACATGGCAAGAGGAAACACACCGCACCCCTTACATAAGCTTATTACACCACCAAAGTACAGGATCTGGGCCCTGCAGGCTCTACAAGTGAAGACATTATGCATTTCAAACATCTTCTACGGTTAAACATTAAACGAAATGGCCTTTCATTGTTTCTCACTTATAGTTCACAAATACATCCCAGGCAATTTTGGAAGAAAATGAAAGACTAAATAACCAAATGCCAAATTACAATTTCCATGCTTCGATCTTGATGCTGCTCCTCGGCTGGATTGCTCTCTTTAATATTCCACAACGCCTGTGACAACTACTTCTGCAAGTGTTGGATATGCAATTTCGATCCCTTTTTCTCTGAGTCTTTGTACCTTTTAGTCGAACAACAAAGAGGAACAAAGATCCTAATTATACCCATAATCATTATTATCTGAAGAAGTCCCCAGTAATTAAATTTTAAAGAAAATTTATTTAATGAGCTTTCTACAGTCACATCCAAGCAATACACATTCAAGTAGATAGTGATTAGTATGAAATAGCACTAATTTGAATGACTTGATAAAAGCTCCTACTTCACTACTATGTTTTTAATAATTGTGTAATTACATAGAGAATTATTCCTGTAAATATCACTTGTTTTATATAGAATGGAGGACATGAAGATGTGTTCTATCTGGAGCAAATTTCCAATATTTTGAAGCTGTATCTTCTTGTGTCAGCTAAAAAGTTAATATGTACGTCTTAATTACACAAACACGCACACACACACACACACACACACGCTCTTGCGTGGAATATACACCTTTCATTTGCATGAGTTGGAAATAAGTGCTTAGCTTAGTAGAAGCAGAGGTGGAAGGAAAATAAATCTTCTCTGAAGGAGTGCATGGTCATTACCAGTGAATGAAAATGAAAAGCATATTCCAGTGAGCAACTCCTAATTGTCCCATCAGAGAGGCACGATCATTGGCAAAGACTATATCGATGTTGCCATGTCTATATCATTTCCAGTGATTCAAGGAACTTTAGAAATGTTATCATGTAATATTGTGCATTTGTTCTTTTCATTTCAGGGCAAAATAAAATGCTGATCTTAAATACAACTGTAGAAAGAAGAACTACCGCTCAAAGCAGACTTTAATCATTTGACTATTTTTGTTTCACATCACGTGACCATACATACTCAAATAACCATTAGAGGAGACAATGAGACAACGGGAAGTGTACTGGACAAGGGCCTGGGAGATAACTAGATTCAAATTCTTGCTCTACCACTAATTAAATGGCATGACCTTCAGTAAATCACTTGCTGCCTGTTATGGATTGAATTGTGTCCCCCGGAAATATGTGTTGTAAATCCTAAAGCACTCAACTGCTAACCAGCAGGTCAGGGGTTCGAATCCACCAGCTGCTCCATGGGAGAAAGATGTAGCAGTTTGGTTCCGTAAAGATTTACAGCGTCGGAAAACCTATGGGGTAGTTCCACTCTGTCTGATAGGGTCGCTAGGAGTCGGACTTGACTTGAAGGCAGTAGGTTTGGTTTTTGGTTTTATACCTGTGGTTATAATCCTATTTGAGAATGGGTTTTCTTTGTTCTGTTCATGAGACAGATTAGTGTAGGGTGTGTCTTCAATCAATCTCTTTTGAGATATAAAAGAGATTAAACAAGCAAGTGAGCAAGCAGAGATAGGGGAAGATAGACGTCATGCCACATGAAGAGCACCAAGGATCCAAGGAATAAGAACTTCCTCCAGGGCCGACAGAGAGAGAAAGCCTTCCCCTAGAGCCAGACCCCTGAATTTGGACATCTAGCTTCCTAAACTGTGAAATAAATTTCTGTTTATTAAAGCCACCCACTTATGGTGTTTCTGTTATAGCTGCACTAAATAACTAAGACATCCCCTTTGGGCTTCAGTTTCTTCATTTGTAAAACAAGAAAATTAGAGATCTAATTTCTAAGGAAATTTCCAACCAACGCCCAACTGCAATTTTTTCTTAGTACCATTAGCTCTATGATTGTTGCTGTCAAGTTGCCATCGAGTTGATTTCCCACGTTTATCAGAGTAGAACTGACCTGTACTCTGTAGGATTTTCAAGGCTGTGACCTTTCATAAGCAGATCTTCAGGCCTTTCTTCTGAGATGCCTCTGGGTGGCTTCCAACCGCCAACCTTTCAGCTAGTAGCCTAGTGCTTAAACATTTGCACCACCCAGGACTCCTAGCTTTATGACACATCTCACTTAATATTGTAAATAGGAACAGCTTACTGGATATATTCCCCTCTTCCTAAAATGAAAAGTAAAAAGGAATATTTATTACCTTCAAAAGGAAACATCTGAATGTAAAACATCTGTTGTTCTGTGCCATCAAGTCAATTACAATAGTGGACCCTATATTTATTTAATATTATACACCAATCATGCACTGTTAACTCTTTAAATGGGCAAGGAAAAGGGGCAACAAGGCTAAAATGGGAAGTTAAATAAGATGGATTTGACATCAAGGTTTGATGTACTCTGAAATAAAATTGAAATGGTCTTTCTTTTCTAACTCCTATCACACCCTCCTTTTCACCCTTATGCAATTTTATCCTTGGGAAAAAGGGGTGGGTGGGATAGAACGAAAAAAGATAAAAACTTCCAAAGTAATTGGAACCCAGCTTCTTACTTGCTGACACTTCATTGGTAACAAATAATAGGCCCTCCTTGTTGGGATCTATAACCGGAAAAGAGATATTAAATGATTTTAATGTTACTGGATCGGGATGGCATCCCTGGGCAGTGAAGACAGTTAAGCACTCAAAACGTTGGCGGTTCCAATCCACCCAGAGGTACTTTGGAAGAAAAGCCTGGCAATCCACTTCCAAAACTCACAGCTGTTGAAAACTCTATGGAAGCATAGTTCTACTCTGAAAACACATGCGGTCTCCATGAGTTGGAATCAACTTGATGGCAACTGGTTTCATTTGTTGATTTGAATTGTTTGTTTGTTCCTTCATTCATTCATTTTTGGAGTGAAGAGAAGCTGAGTAACTCTAATGGCAATGCAGAGGGGCAATGCAGAAGCAAAGTTAGTGTGGGTCTGGCCTGGCCGACTGGCCACAGAATCACTTGCGCTGCAGGGGAAGGCATGGCTGATCTTGACCTGACCATGTGTGACTATGCATTGTCAGCATTCCTTTTCTGGTCAGCATTAACATTATCATCACTGTTGATACAGACATAAAGGAAATATCTGTACCTCCTGGAAAGTCTATGGCTTTCCTGAGCTGAGATGTAAGTTGTGGGAGAGAGGTTTTATTATTATCTGGGGGAAGTAAATCTGAATGCAGAGCATCCTGACTGAGGTTAGACCATATACATAATTCACTAAGAATTTTTAAATCCAGGACTTGGTCATTTACATAGTAAATCACTCTAGGTTAAGCAACTAGCTGTGCAAATCCAAATTTATGTCGGGTATTTACCTAAGTTTAGGAGAACTAGAGAATTCATCTTAGGCATTGTCAGCTTGTCCTTTCTCTCATGGCTCTTAATGAATAAAAAGTCTTAAAAAAAAAAAAGGATTATAATTTTTGAAACTCATTCAGCAGCCATCTTAGGATCCCTAAGAAATGCGACATTCAAGCCCACTTCCTCAAAGTAGGGCAAATGACCAAGTGATTACCACAACCAAACCAAACCCACTGCCGTGAAGTCAGTTTGGACTCATGTCAACCCTATGTGTTACTGAGTAGAACTGCTTCATAGCATTTTCTTGGCTGTAATGTTTAGGGAAGAGTCCCTGGGTAGCTCAAACCATTAAGCGTTCGACTACTAGCCATAAAGTTGGCAGTTCAAACCCACCCAGAGGCATGTCGGAAGACAGGCCTAGCAATCTGCTTCCGAAAGTTCACAGCCTTCAAAACCCTCTAGAGCAACAGCAGCTCAACGGCAACTAGCAACAACAACAACAACAATCTTTAGGGAAGCAGAATACCAGGCCTTTCTTCTGCGGTACCACGGGATGGGTTTGAACCATCAACCTTTAGGCTAGTAGCCGAGTGCAAACCCTTTGTACCACACAGGGACCTGAAGGTATCATTAAATTATTTCCCCTCAGCCATACTCCATGAAAAAGATCCAGCTACATAATCTCTCGAGTTTCATTTGATCCTTTTGTGAAAGCCTTCTATACACTGCGTAGGGAATAATCAAAACCAAACCCACTGCCATAAAGTCAATTCTGAGTTTCCCACTCATAGCAACCCTGTAGGACAGAGTAGAACTGCCCCATAGAGTTTCCAAGGTGGTAAATCTTTACAGAAGCAGACTGCCACATCTTTCTCCCGCAGAGCAGCTGGTGGATTCCAACCGCTGACCTTTCAGTTAGCAGTTGAGTGCTTTAACCACTGTGCCACCAGGGTTTTTTTTGGATAGGGAATGGCCCCCTCAAAACATAGCCAGATAGAAGGGAAATAAATAAAACTTTAAATATTATACCTATTAGTAATTCTGTGGAGTATCTGCCAGTTACGATTTTCTGTTTTAAGTTCTCTTTCAAATTCATAGTTGAGAAGGATATTAACTATTTCAGTCCAAAATTATATTTTCATTTGCTTTAAGTTCAGGAGCTACCACATTTCACATAATTGTATTCTAGTTAGTGCACTAATCTTCATTTTTAAAGTGTTCTGAGAGTCTTTAAGACACAAAAAAAACAACATATCACCAAAAGGGTAATTCATTTGAGGGTGAAATTTGGATAGCGTAATTTTCTTCCGTAAAAGTATTATTTTAGCAGGCAAGATTCAGGATGAATCATCTTCAGGTCTTCCTGTTTGGTCCCATAAATAAAACACTCAAATTAAAAAAGAAGAAGAAGGATCCTGGAAATAAGTTCAATAGCAAGTCGTCGGCGATGTGGAGGCACTGCCACTTTCCTGGCTGATTTTGTTTTCTATGCCCGTGATGTACGAGAAAAATGCCAGAGCAGAAAAAATAAAAAGCTGAAGAAAATGGATTTTGATTAGTAAGGAAATGGTCCTGATTGTGAATTTCCAGTTTGTCTCATTCTTCTGGCTTCCCTTTCAAATGCCTTTTCTTTCATGTTTCTGAGCCGTTAATGTACCCTAATTTTTGGTTCTGCTTTCAACTTAGGCATTCACTACCTATACCTGTACTTCTGCACTCTTTTATTGCTCTACATCTTTGATGTCGGCAATTATTTAGATATGCGTTTTATCAAGTCCCCAAGATTCCCTGAAAAGACGTCTTTCTTCCAGCTCATCAGGATACCTAACAGCGCATTCAACCTCAATTCTGTTCAACTCTGCAAACATTCATCAAGCAGCCTACTACGCGCGAGGCAGCTGGTCAACCACAGTGGGGAAACACGGATCGAAATTTACGGGAAGTCTCTTCTCAGCACTGCTTTCTGCAGACTATTTTTACTTCTAACACCTCATTTTTCTTAATCTCATCACAGACCTCACGCCTTGGATAAACAGCAGCTTCGATCATTTAGCAATGAACTCTGTTTCACAGTTACAAAGAGGCTGAACTTCATATTGTGAAGTTTACCCAATGACCAGAACAGCACACTGTCAGCACATCATCCCATCAGCGCCTGAATTCAGCGACTCCATCGCTTGGCACTTAATTAGTCAATAAACAGACCGTTTCATTGAGAGCGTGCATTAGCATCTGACGCCGGCTGGCAGATGAGCCTTCTTGATTGATTAAAATATACATTTAAATATATTCCCTTAATTTATATCAGTTGCAAAGTGAGGCAGTTATCTTTATAATTCAGAGCATTAGCGTAAATTATTTAGTATCTTCATTCTAATTTGCACCATATTATAATATCTATCTTGATCTCAGAACTAAATAAATCATCCCTCCCAAATTCTGAGCACATTGAGTCCTGAGATGTTTATATCTCTTTCCCATCTTTGCCACCTAATTCTTCCAAAGTGGACTGGGTTGCTTGAGTCAAGAAAATCAACTTTAAAAAATGTGGTCAATTGCAGAAAATGGAGATGCTTAGATTCTGATCTATGTTTGTTTACATATTTCATCATGAATTGAAAATAAATAATAGTCTGAACTTTCTCAAAATCTGAGAGTTTGTTGTTGTTTGTTTGTTGTTTTTAATCTGAATAGTAAAATCCTTCTGTTAGCAACCATGTAGGAGAGCCAGTTAAGTGACTGACTTTGCACTGGACTCCATAAGGCCAGTTGCCGTCAAGTCAACTCCAACTCGTGGTGACCTCATGTGTGTCCGAGTAGAACGGTGCTGCATAGGGTTTTCAGTGATTGATTTTTTGGCAGTAGATTGCCAGGCCTTTATTCCGAGGCATCTCTGGGTAGGCTCCAAACTCCAACCTTTTGGTTAGTAGCCAAGCGTGTTAATCATTGGGACTCCAAAGGTGGGTTGATTTTTTAAAAGATACAAAATTTAACTGCAGTCATGTTAGAAAGATGAGATGTACAAGAGATAACTAAGGAAAAATAAATATTGTAT
The DNA here is from genome assembly GCF_000243295.1 of Trichechus manatus latirostris. NCBI lineage: Eukaryota > Metazoa > Chordata > Mammalia > Sirenia > Trichechidae > Trichechus > Trichechus manatus. Next base: position 5,155,242 of record NW_004443999.1, read on the forward strand.
ATCATTACTTGTGCAAATATATGTAAGAAATGCTTTTTAAAAAAAATTGTTGGTAACAAAAGGGATAGAAGTTATAAAAACTTAGAAGATACAGCAATGTACCAAGAAAACGATAATCTATCAGACTATAATTCAAAAACCCTCAACATATTTTGATGTTCAGCCTCCTGGACATTCATCTGAATAAATATTTATCCACATTGGTGTCATATTAAGCTTAGTATTTTAAACCTTTTTTTTTCTTCCACTGACGGTATGTCATGAACATATTCCCATATTGTTAAATATTATTCTAGAACATTTTAATGGCTGCATAGTATTTCCTCATGTGGATGCAACATAACTTAGTTAACCAGTTCTCGTAGTTGACTATCCTATTGTTTACTCTTCGTTGGTACTTAAAACAATGCTTTAATACTTTAAGTAAATATGTACGCACACTCATAATTAGGAAAATATATTGTGGTAAACATTAATAGAGCTCACCAATATCCTGTTTTCCGCTACTTCAGGGGCCAATGGAAGAGATCACTTCTAAATCTTTACTTAGGAAGGGTCACGTGACTCACTGGAGACAATGGACTGAAACATTTAATATCCAGAGTCTCTCTTCTCCTGTTGCAGGAACTGATGAGACCATGTATTCCAAATGGTACAGCCCCACTGAGTAGCCTCATCTTCATGGGTCCCTGAGTGCCTGGTGGAGCAGAGCCCCATGATGACCCATATGAGCCACTGACCCTTTACAGAAAATGTTGCTTTGCCCCTCTTCTAGATCTTATAAAATTGCTATAAATATTCAGATCAGAGAGGGAGAATTCTTTAGATGGGGATGATCAGCCTAAAATGTACTAGCTAGCTAGAATATATTTGGAAAGCTGAAGAGAACTAAACTTGGTCAAAAGCGTGATATCCCTGTATCTCAGTTAAAAATTAGGAGTGTGTATGACAAATAATCAAGCCCATGATAAATATTATAGCCAAGAGAATTATATTTGAAGGACTAAGTCCCACAAATAATGCTCTAGTCAAGCAAAATTAGCCATTAGAAACACATGCTATCATCCAAACCAATATAAGGGCAAATTGTTCCCTGTTATGTGGGCATTTCCCCTGGAAGTTTGAAAGTAGCACTTAGCAGTGATTGAGATTCTTAAGCAGATTTTAATAATGGTGAATGTCTTCACTAATGCAACTAATTGATTCAGATATGAAACCCAAGCTCGGTAATGTAATTTAAGTGGTATTTAGTTTTCTAATGTAACTGATTTCTCAGAAGAGACTGAGTAGTATGCAGGTGACTCTCACCAAATTTTTCTTCAGTTATTTCAGTAAAATTATGTTCTGTCTTTCAAAACATTCTTAAAATCACCATATAAGCACTGTAAAGAACAATATAAACAGTAATAAAAACAACAAACTATCGTGCACCACCCCATTAATTTGAGCTAATTAACTGAGGTTGAGATTATTTTTCAAGAAATTAGAAATCATGGCTTTTGTGTAGATGCAGAAAGTCCAACTAGTCTAGGTGTATCTTAGAAGAGTGCCCTAGGAAAACTCCTTTAATAAACTGAAAAAAATTGGTTGAATTCACTCCAACAATTATAGCATTATTAACATTTAGTAAGGATCTATTGTCTATAAGATATTGGGTATTTCTGAGCGCAGGATGATACTTTTACCTTTGTAAATGTGATCATGCTGTTCATATGTACTAATTATGAAGAAATCTTTGGTAAAGAGATCTTTGACTTGACGTCCACCTGAATTATTAAAAATTCAAAACGTAAAGTGTCTAAATTCATAGTTTTTCTCTATAGTGTCCCAGACTTGACATAAGTATGAGCAGAGATGATTTCCAAATTGAATATTGGAAATGTAATATAATTAACATGAAATGTTTAACTAATGTAGAGGTAGGCAGCTCCATAGACTTCATTATATTCTGATACTGGTCCCAAATTTCCAAAATAAAATATTTTTTCATACCTTTATTTACTTGGAAACCCTGTGGCATAGTGGTTAAGTGCTACGGCTGCTAACCAAACGGTCGGCAATTTGAATCCGGCAGACGCTTCTTGGAAACTCTATGGGTATGGGGCACTTCTACTCTCTCCTATAGGGTCGCCGTGAGTAGGAATCGACTCGACAGCAACAGGTTTGGTTGTTTTGTTTTAATTTACTTAGCACTTGGTATATCAGTCAGGGTCTAATCAGGAGAGAAAAACCACACAGTAATGTGGACAAGGAGAGTGTTATATAAAGAACTGTTAAAGAAGATTGGAGTAACAGGAGCTCGGTGAATAAAGTTAAAGAGAATGCTAAAGAATACAGGATAACAGACATTGGGAGCAGCCACTGCCCCTAAGCCCGAGATAGAACATCCAAAGGAGACTCCCCCTAAACAGGGCTGAGATACAGACGTTGAAAAGGGCATGGGCATGGCTCACTGAATGGCAAGAAGTAGCTGAGGTGCCACACTACCTCTGGAGTACAGGGGGAAACTATCCACAGGGAGGCGACATGCCTCAGAGCTCACTGTAAAGTTACCCAAGGGGGTACCAGACAGGCTGTTCAAGAGCTGGTGCCTTCCTGGCAGTACTTCACTCTGAGGCCATGAGAGGAGGTCTAAGGAAGTTGCAGGATGCTGAATGCTGTGAGTCACCTTATGCTGCAGGAAATGGATCTAGAAAATTCTCCCTCTACAAGAGCCAGATACTAGAGAAATTTCACCCTACAGGAGCCTGGCAAGCAAAGCCCACCAGAGGCAGGAAGAGAAAAACCCTTTTCCAGTGTCCTTCCAGTGCCCCCTGGCACTTTGCCAACTGGCAAAGAAGTAATATTTACAAACCCACCTCCATTATCACAGAGCAGGCTAAGAAGGGCAAACTTGGAGCTAAGAGGCAATACATTGATAATTGGCATACTTGCTTTTCGGTAGTGTGTCTTCATGGTGTTGTAGGTCTTCATCAGAGCTGAGATCTTCATAATTGTCCATTTCTTCATATAATACCACAAATATAGCTAGAAGTCTTTTGATAACCATTCATTCAACAAGCATCTATCGAGTGTCTTGGTGAGCCTGGTATGTTCTCAGAAGTCAGGAGTAAAAGATAAAAAAGATATAATGTAGGCTATGAAAGATTGTACAGTTGAGTAGGAGAGAGAAATGGATAGCTGGATACCCAGGAACCACAGAGAAGGAGAAGCGAAGTCTGCCCTGGAGGAGAGAAGGGTGAGAACGGACAAGGTCTTGCAGAGGTGGTGGCATCTTATTCACATCTTGAAGGATGACTGGGAGTTTGCCAGGCATACAGGAGTAAAGCCCTCCTCTTGGAGGGTTAGTGTACGTGAAGGCTCAAAATCCTAAAGAGAACACTTGATTGGCAGAGGACCAGTAGTTCCATGAGGTTGGATATCACCATGGTAGGCAGCAGCCTGATTGCAAAGACCCTACTTTCATAGAAAAATTAGGACTTCACTTTAAAGGCCGTCTTTCTGTACTTCCTGAAACATTTTTAGAGAAACATTCTATTTTCATTTGTCTTCCAGGGACATTAAAGATGATGAAATGAAAAGCTTGGATTGATAGAAGAATTGGACTGAATGCAAAAGAGAACAAACACTATGAAAAATAAGTGACTTGCTCTGTTTTTGTGTTGTTGTTTTTTTTTTTCTTTTTCCCCATTCAAATGTGACTCTGGAGTATAACCAACATAATATATTGAAGGATCAAACATCTGGGCTACATCACAGATTAGCTTGCTTTTTACCCAAAGCAAAGGGAAAAAATACATATTGATGAATTAAATAGATGACTCATAGAAAATGACTAAACGTAACATTTTGGTAAATGTGGCATGGCAACTGTACTGAGTCATATTTCAATTTTGAACCCCAGCAGACAGCAATGCAGTTTTCAGCTCAGCATTTTAGAAGAGCTAATAAAGGTTTATCATTACATTCTTGAGATCTGAGGATCTACCCAGAGCAGAAGAAGAGGGAAGTCTCCAGAAAATTAAGTGATTTGGATTTTGGGGAAAGATTCTGTTTTCTTCTGTTCTCTGCTGCAAGGAAAGGTGTGTTCCCTGAGCACAGAGAGAATAGGAAGGAGTTTCTTGTGTCCAGACTCTTATTGGGACTTGGAAATTATTATGGTTGATTCGTGACCCTCAAAAAGATATGTTCAAAGCCATCCAAGGCACAACAGTTGGTCTCTATTCACCTGGAGCAACAAGGGAAGAAGGAGATGGATATGGAATGTGTGGCTAATTGCCTCCATGAACAACTGCCTCCTTTGCCATGAGACCAGAAGAACTGGATGGTACCCAGCTACCATTACTGGACATTTTGATCAAAGATTCCATAGAAGAATCCTAACTGAAAGGGGGAAAATGCACAACAGAATTTCAGATTCACATGAACTTTAGACCTTCTGGAGCCACAGAGAATGGATAAACCCCTGAAATAATCTTTAAACCTTAAACCAAAAATATCACCTGAAGTCATCTTAAAACCAAACATTAGTTTAGCTTAACTAGTGAAAAAGGTCTACCTTGAGCAATATGCTCTTTTAAGAACCATTTATATGGGATCAAATTGACAACAGCAACTGGAAAGTTTAGACTGTAACCTTACAGACAGTGAGTTTATGTTAACGAGGGAGGAACAACTCAGAAAAGGAAGGTGAGAATGGGTGCACAATTTGAAGAATGTAATCAGTGTTACTAAATTGTACATGTTGAAACCATTGAATTGGTGTATGTTTTGCTATGTATATTCTCAACAGCAACAACAAAATGAATAAAATTTAGAAAAAAAAAAAGAGATATGTTCAATCTTAACCTCTGTTACCTGTGAATGTGGTCTTCTTTAAAAATAGGGGCTTTGCAGAAGTAATCAGTCAAGTTAACCTGAGGCCATACTGGTGTAGGGTTGGCCCTAGTTCAATATGTCTGGTGTTCTTATAAAAAGAAGAGAAGAGACACAGAGGGAAGACAGCCATGTGAAGACAGAAGCAGAGGTTGGAATTATACTGCCACAAGCCAAGGAACACTTGGGACGAACAGAAGCTGAGGGAGGCAAGCAAGGCTCTTCCTCTAGGGGCTGCAGAGGGAGCATGGCTCTGCCAATACCCTGAATTCAGGCTTGTAGCCTCCAGAGCTGTGAGAGAACACATTTCTGTTGTTTTAAGTCACGGTGTTTGTGGTCATTTGTTATGGCAGCCACAGGAAACTAACTGGTAAAGGAGAGGGTCAGCAAAATAAGGGAAACCCTCCATAAGAACGACTGACACAACAGCCACAACAGTGGTCTCAAAAACACACCGACAATTATAAAGGCAGAGAAGACGGAGCAACTTTTCATTCTAGTTTACGTAAGGTCATCATGAGTCAGAGCCAACGCATGGCAGCTAACAACAATAATAGGAAACTAATACAAAAGTCAGGACCTGTAGCAACTTTCTTTTCTAAGTGAATCAGGTGTTGGTTGTAACACTTCTGCATGGTTCTGGGTAGGCCCATCAAACTGACTACGAGGGCTGGTTCGGGGTCAAGGTTGGCTTGACCAATGAGTACAGCGAGCAATCATTTGCATGGTGCAAACAACTTCCCAAAACAGCTTGATCACCTTGCTTCATTGCCTGGCACTTCACCATATCAAATATTTCTGTATGTATTCCATAGATACTGATTAAGTGTTTGGGTTAAGTGACCACCATCTCCAGAAATCCCCTGTCAAAAAATGCATACCTCTGGGATAGATAATAATGGGTTAACATTTATTAGGCACTTACTAATTCAGCCCACGTCTAAATTATTAAAAATACTTTACAGGTGTTAACTCCTTTAATCCTGAGAACATCACCGTGGAACAGGTTCTTTTGGTAACCCCATTTTCCTCATAAGAAAACTGAAGCAGAGACATTAAGTAATTTGCCTAAGGTCACACAGTCCCTACATGCTGAAGCTGATACTTAAAGGGAAGCAGGTTTCATTACTCTAAAAACCTGTATTGACTCATTATTTGCCACTGAGACCTTCGTAAAGTAAGGCCTTTTGAGTGCTTATCTGAGCCAAGTGCTGTTGTAAGCATTTTATATACACCGTCACATGCTCTCTTCAAATGTAATGCTCCTCCAAGATACACGACAGTCCCCTCTATTTTATAAAATAGGAAACTGTGGTGCAGGAGGAGGAAGAAATGTCCCCAGGATCACCCAGTTATTTAAAATTAGAACCAGATTTAGGGCTTAGGTCCTGATTCCTAGCCCTACAAATCCAGTAGATTTCTCAATTCCACCAACCACCACCTTCGCACTCCAAATTATCATACACATTTTTGCCGTTGTAGGGTAAAGAATTTAACTTTACCTAAAGGATTTGGTCTTTGTCCTTCGTTCCTGAGAGATAACATCTAACACCATGAAATTTCGCCAGTAAGTTAGTGTCTTTGATGAGGACTTCAGACCACATATGAGGGTTTATATTAACAAGGTGACTCTTGGGTGGAGACTGAACAGGCCCGAAAGACCCACTTAGTGATATCAGTGGCTGCAACACATAGCAATGATTGTGAGGATGGCACAGGACCAGGCAACTATTCCTTCTATTATACAGAAGGTCACTATGAGTCAGAGCTGACATCACAGATCTAAAAACAAAAGTGGTATCAGTTGACCTCAGGGGAGGTAGCTGATTCAATCAATCATGCCTACATAAAACCAGCTGCCACGAAGTCAATTCTGACTCAGGATGACCCCATGTGTGTCAGAGTAGAACTGTGCTCCACAGAGTTTTCACCAGGCCTTTCTTCTGAGGCACCTCTAGGTGTACTCGAGCCTCCAACCTTTCAGTTAGCAGCCTAGTGCATTAACCACTTGCACCTAGGTACTCCCATGCCTGCATAACCAGGCCCTACTAAAGGCTCTGGAGTCTGTGGGTATCGCAAACGCTTAACACACTCAGCTGCTGACTGAAAGGCCTAACATCTACTTCTGAAAATCAGCCAATGAAAACCCTAAGGAGCCCAATGGCCTGATCCCTAACCAGTCATGAGGACGGCACAGGACTGGGCAGCATTTCTTTCATTCCATTGTGCATGGGGTTGCCATGAGTTGAAGGCCAACTGGACATGAACAAAAGGCAAGCTATTCAACTTGTCTGGATTTCAGTTTTCTCTTCTGTAAAAAGCAGTTGCTCAGAGGATTAAATACAGCAAGATTTCACAATCTTCTAAACCTGTGTGGGAGGTACTGTCCTCCTCACGTATTACTTTTGCCCTACAACTGCTTTTGAAAATGTCTGCCTTTTGTTAGCCCATCATGATATTTTCACGTTTCTATCCAATCACAGAGCCCTTGTGGCACAGTGGTTCGAATCCGCTAGCTGCTCCCTGGAAACTCTAGGGGGCAGTTCTACTCTGTCCTATTGGGTCACTATGAGTCGGAATCAACTCAACAGCAACGGGATTTTTTTTTTTTTAATCCAATCTCAATTAGATGGTCAGCATACTGAGGACAGAGATTTGGTGTTGGAATCGATGTGTATTGCATCTCATGCACATAATTGGTATTGAGCAGATATGTGTCTAAATGAATAAAACAGCATTTGAAAAGTTGAAAAGCATTCAATGCTACTGATGTGATTCCCTGTGAACCTGTTGGAATGGAGGACAGGCTGGGAACAGCATATGTTGGTGACAATTTGGCTGCAAAAAAAGTGTGAGACTTTTTAATAAGACTGCACTAGACCACATTCTCTCCCATGATGATATTTATGATGTTTTAGGTAGCAGGAGAAGGAGACTCTTGAGAGAGGAAATAATGGAACGGGCGATAGAACAAAGAGTTGGAAACACTGGTTTTTTAAAGAATGTATGGCTCTGAGTGAGTCCCACTGGCTGCGTGATACATGCGTTTTCGTTGTGTGCTAAGTCATAGAAGACTCTGTAGAAGGAGCTCCTGTCCTTAGGAAGCAATATTCAGTCAAGTTCCAAAATAATGTCAAATAATTATCTTTTTAAATACATGTTTATGTATTCTAATTAACTTTAGAGTCTGCGCTTCTAATCCCCAGTGCCTAAGAAATTCCCTGGTCGTAAGTTAGTTATTTAGGGAGGGGCATTCATTCTGGGCCTGTAAATTTTATTTAAAATTGAGCCGTCTTCCTGCTGTTTCTTTAACAGTCCCTGTGTTGTTTGAGAGAAAGTAACGCATCTCCCTAAATGCACCTAACTCACTCCCCACAAATGAGTTGGACACTGGGGGCTCGAATATGTAATGCCAAGAAGAAATTTGTATATGTGAACACATATCGACAGTGCAGAATTTTTTTTTTATAGCCAAGATGTATGTGAGTTTGCCTTCTGGAGATTTCTCAGCCCAGCATAATCCCCATTCCATTGAGAGAGTGCCTGGGAGCCCTCTTGTAGGGGATGTGAACTGAGAGACTCTGCAACTGTTCCCATTTGTGGAGCACTTAAAAATAAATGAATGCATACGGAGGTGAGGAGGGAGGGTTTGTTTCATAATTCTGATTTATTGTAGGACTGGGGCTGCACTTAGAAGGAACAGGGAGCCACGTATGAAGTTCGATTTGAGGAATGCTCCTGAGTCCTGTGGTCCCAAATTATTTCCCTATTCGCTTGCCATAGCTTCCAAATTTCCTACCAGGAATGTCATTCCTTTGAATAAGTTCCTTTCTCAAAAGTACAAGGACACAAAGGGCTGAGTATAAAGATTTTATCACATATTTCTGAATTATCCCAAATCTATTTCCTCTGGAGTAGACCTAGGGCTTTTTGAGACTGATTCACAAATTAGATGCATTTTAACGCTAAAGTTTAGAGTTGAAAAAAAAGGTGTAGGATAAGGGACGCTGCCAAGGAAGACTGATGAGGCTGGAGACGGCATCCCACCCTGGGGACCCGAGACGCTGCTACGTGCCCAGGATGTCAGGGGCACCACCAAGGGGAGCTGTCACGTACTGAAGACAAATTCTATTTCTTTAACTATAATTGTGGCTGCCTCCAAGGTGTCACATTCTTTTAAAATAACAACATGCCCTTCAAATGGCTGAAGCTTGTATCTTCTTTTTATGCTAGCTTCTGCTATCACTTTATTTTTTTTATTGTAAGTCTATCTACAACAAAATATTTGTCATTTCAGCATTTTTTACATGTACAATTCAGTGCTATTAATTATGTTCACCCTGTTGTGCAACCATCACCACTATCCATTTCCAAATTTTTCCCTCATCCTTAACAGACGCTCAGTGGCCCCTAAACAAGGAGTCCCTTTCCCCCGCCCTCTGTCTCCTGTTGTTGTCTTGTGCCATCAAGTCGATTCTGACTCCTAGTGACCCCAGGTGTTACACAGTAGAACTTCTCCACAGTAGAACGAGCTGTAATCTTTACAGAAGAAGATCACCAGGGCTTTTCATCCATGGTACTGCTGGGTGGGTTTGAACCACCAACTTTTTGGTTACCAGCCAAGCCCAAACGATCTCCTGCCCTCCTGCCCTCCTGCCCCTGGTAACTACCAGTAAATTTTGGTCTCTGTGCATTTGCCACAACATTGTATCTTAACTTGAGAGAGTGGGACAACACGTGATAAGGCAACAGAAATCTAGATCACATTTTAGTAAGAGGCTCAGCCATCACAGCAAATCACAGCCACACACCACCCAGCCTACCTTCTTGGATTGCGAAATACCAATTACAGCAGGCTGTGCCACATTCTAGAATACTAAAGCTATAACCTGTTGTTGTAGAAAAGAACCGTGAGCCACGTGCTACAGTTTTTTCCCCCCTTTCTTTCCATTAAATCATCACAGAGTATCTTTGGCCTAATGTCCCCTGTGAGACTGCGGGCTGGGTAATTTGTGTAGAAATTCTCACTTGACAAGCAGCTGTGAAGGCAAGCTTGCAGGGGTTGACAGGCAGAGCAGTGCACCATCCACCCAATAACTCCGGAACAAAAAGCAAATCAATAGACATAATATTGCAAAACATTGCAGCAGGATAAACACAGCTCTCTCATCTATTTGATTTTTCTCCCTCATCTGTCAACACAATTGAGAAGTCGCGCTTGCTAATTGTCTTCCATTGGCAGACTCCGCTGACTTTGACTGGAGCCGCCACACTTGGATGTCACAGTCTTTGCCGCGCGTGGTCGCCAGCCGGGCAGCCTTGGAAGCGGCCTCCATTCTCGGGCGGGCGGATGGCGTTCATCTGCACGCCTTCTCTCTGTCTGGATGAGGCCACACTCTCCATTATGCAGCTCTTCCCATCATTAGCACCGACTGAAGAATCCGTGCCATGTTCTCTGTATCCAAAATATTTGAGGGAGGCAAAGAATCCCAGGAAGTCAATGAAAATGCGCTTCTGCTGCCAGCTAGCATTTGCAACTGCCAGACTCCCGTGCATTCAAATTAGATTACCCAGCAGAGGAGGGACAGGTTGGAATTGGTTTCAAACTCAGCTTTCTTTTGTGACTAAACGACTACGTTTAAAACGAGGGCACTTGATTCGTTTCCTAAGAGGTTGTACAACGTCGGCTCCCTGGTCCACCTCCTGCAAAATTGCAAAGTCCTTGACAAAATTTTACATACCTGAAGAGGAACAGTGAGCCCTTGTCCTCCATCTAGCATAGTGCTTGGCAAACAGTTGGAGGCTGACAAGTACTGGCCATATGGATCAAAGAATGCTAGAGTTACAGAGAACAAAGGGACGTTGGCCCAGGAGCTCATGGGCTTGCAGCTTCCGGGAAGGGTGGTGACAGGACTGCAGCCCGCTTTCTCTAACACTCTGAACGGCGTCCAGGTGTTATGCAAGTCTGTCCGGTCTGTTTGGCAGCGGTTGTTCTAGCTGCCTTTGCAAGAACTAGAGAGGAGAGCAAGGAGCCCTGGTGGCGCCGTGGTTAAGCGCTTGGCTGGTAACCAACAGGTTGGCGGTTTGAAACCACCAGCTGCTCCGTGGGCTTGGGTAAAGATTACAGCCTCGGAAACCCTATGGGGACAGTTCTACTCTGTCCTACGGGGTCACTATGACTCAATGGCTACGGGTTGGAATAGAGAATAGACCACTGAGAACTTGACAAAGGATCAACGTATAAAGGACTTTGCAGGCAAACCGGAAGTGGGCAGTACTGGCGTCCTTGGTGAGGAAACTGCCTGAACTCCCCCCACTCCGCCTTTCAAAGTCCTTCTCACTAATTGCCGAGAGTAGTGCTGGGAAATTTCCCTGTTCGTGTCTGTCCCTGCTTTGCACGCTGGGGATCACAGAGCAGGAACTGAATCTCCTGCCTTTAAACAAGCTGTTGTGTCTGAGCTGGTCTACTTTTCCCAGGCTCCTTTGCTTCAGAATCTCAATCTCTCTCTCTCTCTACCTCTGTCTCTACCACTGTGACTCTCAGTCTACCTCTATCCCTATTTCTGTATCTCCACACACGTTACCTCTTTATTATGGACAATTTCAAATATACAAAGTAGACAGAATGCATAGTTAACCTCCATGTACTCATACCCAGCTTTAACTAATATCAACTCACAGCCAATTTATGGCATCTAAATCCCCACTCACTGTGATATTATGGTGAAGCAAATTCCAGACAGCGTTATCACATAATTTGCAAAGACAGTGAAACCCGTGAGAGCTGGAACTCGATGAGACTGCCTTTTTTTCTGGGTCTCATATGTTTTCTGTCTTTGACAGGGTACAGTCTTAAAACTTTTCTATCTCCCTCTATTAGTGGAAAATATTTGCATTTTCCTTCTCTGACAGGTTTTCACCTTACATGAGTTCTAGCTTTCGCAGGTTTTACTGTATTTCAGTATGTATCTCTAGAAGGAAATTAATTATCATCTCTGAGAAACCTCTGATCCCTCCAGGCAGGGCTGTAGACTCCCTCTTCTGTGCTTCCATGATACTTTGCTTGGTCCTGATTAGAACAAAATTTGGCAGTTTGTCTGTTTCCGGATCCAGCTCCTTCATTAGATGGTAAAGTCATAGAAGCCTAAAAGCCTAGTCTAACAGGTAGAAAGAAGTTCCTGTTGTGATAGATCAGCACAGCACCCCTCCCATCCAGCGCCGCCTCGTCACTGGTCACCCTTCCAACCCCAAACACACACAGAGACACATCGAAGTGAGTTGACCCTTTTGTTATTCTCCTTGGAAATAAACCATTTGGATGGTGTGAGGAAGGGCCCCTGGTGGTGCAGTGGTTAAGTGCTTGACTATTAACCGAGAGGTCTGCTGTTCGAACTCACCAGCCCCTCTGCAGGAGAAAGACATGGCAGTCTGCTTCTGTAAAGGTTACAGCCTTGAAACCCTATGAGGCAGTTCTACTCCATCCTATAGGGTCACTATGAGTTAGAGTCGACCGGCAACAGGTTTGGTTTTTGGTTTTTTTATGGTGTGAGGGAACTAATTACAGTGTGGTTTAGAAACTCTTTGTTTCTTATGGTTTTTGTTTTTTCTTTTTTTTTAACTAGCCATTGTTTTAGTGCCTGGCCTCAAAGGCTGTGAAGTCACCAGCTTCATTTCCGGGCATCCTGTGGAGAATCTCATGTTTTCACTCTTCTGGTCCAAGCGCTGAATTTTCCTGCCAGAAAACACAGCTTTAGGTTAGAAAATCACAGCCACTGAAACAAACTGCTGCCCATTTCCATCTAGATTTCTCAGCTGCAAAGATCATTGTCTTTTCAGACAGTGTTTGTACGTTTCGTCAGTGAGTAGCCACCCTCTGCTCTCATGTTTGACGGTGAAATAATAGAGAGGAGAGAAAAACAGCTTTTGTGAGAGCGCTCAAAGTTTTCATTGCAAGGCTGATCCCTCACTGGCATCTTCCTGGTCATAATTCTCCTTACACTTTAATCCATGGTCAAATTACTTGGCCACAACATCACAGAGTGAAGAACTGTTTTGATAATCCATGTTGAAAGAACCATTTTACAGAATAATCACAAGAGCTGAATTGCAGCTTTTATCTGAAGATTTTTAACAGTGCCACTTTATGGAAGAGAAAAGGTGGTCTTTGACCATGAAAAATGAAAGAAAAATAATTTTTATTTTTAAAAATCTCTGATTAAAGATAGTGGTCGGAAGGTCAATTACGTACAGCAACATAATACAATTTTATGAGACCCAGTTTTTAGTTGTGAATGTGTCACTGACAAATCTGTGACCTTAAGTTCCCTGGGTCTAGGGTTGCCAGGTAGAACACAGAACTCCCAGTTATACTTGAATTTCAGATAAACAGTAAATAATGTCTCAGGATGAGAGTGTTCAAAATATTGAATGGGACTAGCTTATCCTAAGAATTTTTTGCTGTTTATCTATAATTCAGATTTAACCAGGAGTCCTATATTTTTTATTTCCTAAATCTAGCGACTCTATCTGGATCTTATTATCTCAGAGTACAGCAAGAGTTCTAGTCTCTTTCTTAGCTATTCATTTCTGTCTCCTTCTATCAATTTATGGTACATAGTTTTGCTAATCTGAATTTAACAGTTGTTAAAGAAATACTATTAATATTTTTCATTAATTTCTCAAAGGTTTTTTGAATTTATCATATTCTCTATGAATGCTATTAATATTTTTTCATTAAATTTTCAAAAGTTTTTTTTAAATTTATCATATTCTCTGCAAATAGCCTTTTTTTCTGGGTCTCATACAAATATGCAGTCACTTTTGGATAAAATCTCAGAAAATCGGAATTTATATATGTCAAAACTAATTCTCCCAGGTTATTTCAAGGCTGATTGCAATAAAAACAAGCAAAGAACTAAACCCTAAATATCTTTACTTTTCTAACCATTTTCCCGTAGGTAAACACAACACTCCAAGGCATGGTATCCATCCTCCTGCATTCACAAGAGCAGAAGGATCCAAGTTCAATAACTATTTTATAACCAGAAACCAGTTGCTGTCAAGTCAATTCTGAGTAGAACTGTGCTCCACAGGGTCTTCAATGGCTGATTTTCTGGAAGTAGATTGCCAGGGCTTTCTTCCATGGTGCCTCTTGGTGGACTCAAACTTCCAACCTATCTGTTAGCATCTGAGCTTGTTAATTGTTTGCACTACCCAGGGATTCCAAATATTAGTATATGTCATGACTATTAATAGAGCATAAGGTTCATGGCCAGAGTCTAGAAAAAAAAGCTTGGTATGACATGAATTGGTCTTTACTTACTATGTAAATCAGGAAGCTAACTGTTCCTTGTTTACTGAACCAGTTATACCTGAACACAGGCTGGTCGATTAAACACACACACACACAAACACACACACACAAAACTGCACTGACTTTTGACAAGGAAGTTTGAATTCACAGATCACTTATTGCATTGTAGGTAGTCTGTATTAGTTGATACCTCCAATCACAGTATACATTGGGCCTTTGTATCATGTCCTGAGAATTAAAGAAAATACTGCCTTAAGACTTGATTCATATTTTTTCCCCTTTGTGTATAGTCCTTACGTATCTCTTTTAGCCAAATTATGTATCTTTAGTGTTTGAGCATCTAATGAATTATAGAACAGGTTTATTTCTTCAAAATCTTTCTCCTAAAACTAATGGAAACCATATGTGATTGTTCTAATTTTAACCAAGACGAAAATGTTTTTTCATTGTTTGGTCTTACTGGAGAGAACGTTATTGAGACATCCTTGAGCTTGTGTTCTGAAGATTCAAAATGGAAATCCAAATCTCATCAGGACAGGTGGCTGCTAACATAGTCTTTCCTGAATTCTTAGTTTTAATGATATTTTAAATTCTGTCGATACCCCAGGCAGGAAAGGATAAAAAACAAGCACAGTACTGATGGCGTATGAGTTAATGGGAGGATAACTGATAAAATTAAACCTCTGCAACCTGCTGAGCTAACCCAAACTTGCTAAGCCACTTGAACATTAATGAGTAAGAGATCTTAATTAAATTGTTTGTAATTAACTCTCCCAAGAGTAAAAAGTGTAAAAGTAGCACAAACTAAATACCTGTGGCATTTACTTGCAACAGAAAAAGTAATTTCGACACAAATGATATGCAGAGATACATATAAAATACGCATGCAAGTACATCAATGCCGCACAAACTATAGTGATTTCTCTCGCTATTCTTCCAAGTTACGGTTTTAGAATGTTGATATTAACATCTACCCGTTATTTAATGAAAATGATACATTCAATCTTATGAGTGACGACTCTGAGTTCTAAAATGAACTAGAAATTTTCAATTAAAGGCATTACATTTTAAATCTAAATGTGATGAGATTTAGATTGTCTATGGACTATAAGGAGAAGCCCTGGTGATACAGAGGTTAAGCGCTCTGCTGATAACCAAAAGTTCAGTGGTTTGAACTCACCAGCTGCTCGGCAGGAGAAAGATGTGGCAATCTGCTTTGGTAAGGATTTACTGCCCTGGAAGCCCTATGGGGCAGTTCTACTTTATCCTATAGGGTTGCTATGAGTTGGAATCGACTCAACAGCATCAGGCTTAGTTGGTTTTGGGATGGACTACGAAACAAATTTACAAATCAAAAAGACTTGGTTATGAAGGGGCCAGTGAGAAGCAATTTTTACAGGTGTATCAAAGTGATCTCTGGCTTTTCCAGGGGATCAATACAGCCATTCTAACAGCAATTGTGCAGTCCAACTCTATGTGCAGCCTGGCATGACCATGAGCCAGGTGGACTATAACCCATTGAGCCAACCAGACTTACTTACACCATACCCTCATTCATGAGTGGTTTATTCATGAGCTCAGGCATTGCATTAGGTTCTGAGAAGCAAATGTGCAAAAGACGTGGCCCTTGGCTTAAGCATCTCAAAGTCCAGCGGGGATAAAGGACAGAGAGTTAAAAGTTTTGACCAACTGAGGTCAATTTCTTAAAGTTTCTTTTCATATATGTGGTTTTTCACAGTTTCCTATTGAAACTACCCAAGGAGCCCTGGTGGCACAATGGTTAAGGGCTTGGCTGCTAACCCATATGTCGGTGGGTTCAAACCGACCAGTGGCTTCTCAGGAGAAAAAAACTCGTAATCTCCTCCCATAAAGATGACAACCTAGGAGATTCTATGGGGCAGTTCTACTCTGTCTTACAGGGTAGCTCTGAGTTGGAATCGACTCCACGGCACACAACAACAACAACATGGAAACTACAGGTAGTCCTTGACTTAACATATTTGAGTTAAGACTTACGACTGTCCTTATCACTAGTAATATGTACTACATAGAATGTTGCAGCATGTAATTTGCTGACGTTATCATTCTCAAGTGTTTACTTGAAGATGTTCAATTTTATGATTTATTGTTCAAAACACTGGTGGATTTATAAAGATATTGATAGTAAAAGGCAATAATAATGAAAACTAAAAAAAAAAAAAATTAGGCATTTGACTGACAGTTGTTGGAATGGAATCCCGTCTTAAATCGGAAACTATTTGTACATGTGCTTATTACATGAAAACTTACAGATGATCATATGTTAAAATAAATGATAGTATATATGAATATATTTTGGGAGTTATAAGAATCTAATGCAAATGTTCGTGTTGTATTGGTGTGGTCTAACTCACACATACCGTCTGACCTTGACTCCGACCGTGACACTGTGGTAGGCCTGTGGCCCTGAGACTTGTGTAAGCCTAACCGTGCAGTAAGAATGAGAACACGGAACTGGGCAGACTGGTCTGACTCAGGCCCTGACCTCATTCCCCACCACTTCCACAAAGAGGACAACTCAGTGGTCCCCATCTCACTGTTCAGTGGATCCTTCACTAACTTCGATCTCCAGTTGACTTTCCCGTTACTTGCTGGCTGAAATGATGTTGAACCAGAGAGAAAGATTCATCCTCAGAGTCCAGGACACCATCTCACCAATCCGGGGATGGGCCAACCCTCAGACAGCAAAGGCATTAGGAAAGCAGCCTCTTTATTCCTCCATTACCTCCTCTTCAAAAGGTGATTTCCCTAATGTGTTAGATTGGTCGCTGATGAAGCGTTGTTGAGCTCTTTTACACTTTCAATCAATCGTGTTTTCTCCTAGCAGAGGAAGCTCCAAGGTGGACTCCCTGTTGCAGAGTCATATTTCGCTTTACTTATGCTCTCAAGCTTCCAGGGGATGGGCAGCTCTGTAAAATTATGGGTCTGGGCTCCAGGGGCTCTTCATCCTTTTCTGCATTCCTAGCTCTTGTCTTCCAAAATCTGGTCAAAAGCCTTTCTAAAGTCCCTGGGTGGTGCAAATACTTAACACACTCAGCTGCTAAACAAAAGGTTGGAGGTTCCAGTCCACCTAGAGGTGACCTACTTCTAAAAAAATGAGTCATTAAAAACCTTACAGAGCACAGTTCTATTCTGACACACATGGGATTGCGATGAGTTGGACTCAATGGCAACTAGTTTGTTTTTTTGGCTTATCCATAATTCTGTATTCCTGGACCATCTCACCTCTGAGCCTATGGTTTCCAGGCTCAAGTTCCAAACTTTTTTTTTCATAGTTTACCTTTCTAAGGAAGTCCTTCTACCCCTTTTGAGTATCTAACTTTGGCCAAATTAGTCAATATCCTCATGCCTTAGATTCCTCATCTCTGAAATTGGACAGAATTATATTTCCAACTTCAGTGAGTTACAGTGGAGTTGAATGAATATGTGGACTGTACTCAAAATACTGCCTGCTACTACCAACCAATAATATCCCCTATTCCTGTCTTTAAGGAACCCTGGTGGCACAATGGTTATCTGCTTGGCTGCTAACCGAAGGTCAGTGGTTCGAACCCACCAGTAGCTCAATGGTAGAAAGGACCTGGAGATCTGCTCCGGTAAAGAGTACAGCCTTGGAAACTCTATGGGGCAGTTCTACTCTGTCTTATAGGGTCTCTATGAGTCAGAATCGACTCGACCGACCACAACAACAACATTCCTGTCTTTTGCTTATTTATCTTTGGATGTAGTAGAGATTTTCGCAGATGTTTGCATGAGCTTCCTGTGGTTACTGCTGTAAACATCTTTTCCAGACCAGTGCAGGACTACAGATTTTATTAATCATTTGTTTCAACTTAGTAAGTTAAGCATTTTTATGTAGCTGCCTACGTTTCTCAAGACCTCCTCTTGGTGCCTGTGGATCTGAGCAAAGCAATTCTCCTGAGACATTTCTAATGACTTCTACTCTAGTTTATCTTCCTGTTCTCAGAATCCAAGGAGAGCTGTTCCAAGGAACAGTTCTTTTTGTAAATTTTATTGCAGTATAACATACAAACCAATAAGTCCATGAATCATATGTGTTCACCTCAAAGAATTTTTAAAGTGAACATACCTGTGTAATAAGCACCAGATCAATAAATTAAAATAATAAAAAAAAAAGGACCCCAGAAACACCCTAGTGCCTTCTGTCAAGGGTAATCACTCTCCTGACTTCTAAGCATAGGTAACTCTTGCCTATACATAAGTATAATCACAGTTTGAGTTTGCCTTTTTTTACTCAGTATTTCGCTTGATATTCATCCATACAGCATGTATTTGTAGTTGTAGTCCATTAATTCTCACTGCTGTATAGTATTCCACTGGATGAATAAACCACAATTTACTTATGCACTTAGTGTTGTTGCACTCAGGGGCTGATTCTAGTTTTTGGTTGTTATGAACAGTGCTGTTATGAACATTCTCGTAGATGTCTTTTGTGAACAAAGGTGTCCATTATTGTTAAGTAACTTTCTAGGAGTGAAATTGCTGGGTTGTGAGATATTGCTGCCTTTTTTGTCTCTTCTTCCAACATATTTTCCTTCACAGGTTTCATCAACAATCATTATTGGATTATCCTCTAAACATAAGTGACTTGGCAATTTTCTCCTCCCCCAGCTCTCTTCTCTCTTGAGCATCGGAAAAATTAGTTTTTAAAAAAAGTTGTCCGGGAACCCAAATCCTTGACTACCATCCCCTCCCCTATATGGACTATGCCCCCTGCTACATCCCCTAGGCAAAGGAGCATTACTTCCAGCTAGAAACTGGACCTCAGACCCCTACCTGGTCTTCTACATGGGTGGCCTGAGTTGGACCATATGTGAAATATAGAACTAATAGTGTCCGTTTAGTTTAAGACCTGGGGGGCAAAAAAAGCAAAGTGAAACTCTCCCTCTTTCTGGAAGTTTCTGCCAGTTTCCTCTGGCTTCCTAAGGTGTATTTGTGGAGGGTGGGATGAGTTTAAAGATAGGATGGAATGCTCCATACCAGGAAAAGTCTCAACGCCTACCTTACTACACCAGCTGCACGAGAGACAAGTTCTAAGATGGAGGACAATTCAAAGAGGAAATGGGCCCTATGTGCAGAAGAGAGAGCTTTAACCACTCTGCTCCTCCCTTGAGCTCTTGACCCCAAATGTCCTGCGCTGATGATGATTTTGACCATATCAGGGCTCCTCTTTAGGCACAGAGGAAGGTGAGGGAACTCAAGTTTCATGTGTACCACTAACCCATAGCCCACAATGTATTAGTACTTATCTGGAACATCTCAGACTTAACATTTCTGAAACCATACCCTTATCTTTTCCCCAAACTAAATCCCCTTTCAGATATCTCAGTTTCTATCAGCTGTAATATCAAAATCACCCTGCTCAAAACCTTAGAAACTATCTCAGGCTCCTTTTCTTTCTCTAGTCAGTCAGCAAATATTTTTGATTCTTCTTCAAAACTGTCTGTTCTTCAAAATGCCTTTTGTGTCGAGTTGGTACTGGCTTTCATCACCTTTCAACTGGATTGTTACAAAGGCCTTTTGACTCTCTCCCCAACTCTGCCCACCACCCTGTTCAGCGATTTCCTAATGCTGCTCATTTTATGCAAAGCCTCTAAGGCCTCTGCCAGAACAACAACAAATACTACCATGGAGTAATGGACACTTGAACTGATAATGAGCAACTATAATTTATATAATGAAATATTAAAAAAAAAATATAGCTAGGCTGCTGTTGAATGATGAAGTCTGGAAAAATCAAAATAAGGAAAACTTCAACAGTTTTGGAATTCAAGTTTATCAGTGATCTTTCAAGAAGTTTCGGTAGAATGTTGGAGGCTTTAAGCTTCAGATTGCTATGAAGGGAGTGAGTGAAAAAGAAAGATCTCGTGGGTGGCTGGACATGCAGGCAATGAGTGTGGACTGGTATGTAGAACCCAGCATTTTCCAGCACGGAAAGCACAAGATGCACACTCTGTCATTGCCTCTCTTCAAACAGCACATGCTCCTGGGCACCTGGGAGCATCTCTCCATGCTTAATGGAGCTCCGTCTAGTGCCAAGAAGTTCCCCTTTCTGTCCCTACCGCTTATGTCCAAAGCTAACCCAGAGGATCTAGCCTCCAATCTATTCACTCCCAGATCTTATAATTTAAGATCTCTGGCTTCAGCATTGGCATCTCTCTCTTTTCCCACTTCTGAAACCCATTTTACCATATATACAGGATTCCACTAGGAATCCTGGAAGAAATAAGAAAGATAGGCTTGGCTAAGTGAATCCTTCCTTTCTGTCATCCATCTTCCTACAAACATTTTCAAATACCTACTATGTGCCAAAGGAGCCGTGGTGGCGCTGTGATTAAAGCACTCAGCTGCTAACCGAAAGGTCGGCGATTCAAACTCACCAGCCACTCCTCAGGAGAAACATGCGGCAGTCTGCTTCCGTAAAGCTTTCGAAACCCTGTAGGGCAGTTCTACCCTGTCCTATAGGGTTGCTATGAGTCAGAATCAACTCGACGACAACGGTTTTTTTTTTTTTAAGCACATAATTATGTATGTCTGTAAAGGCAAAAGTAAACATCATGTAGTTTCTATCTTCAAAAAACTTACTCTCTAGATGGTGATTAAAGACGCTCTCTCTATTTCTCTTGCAGACACACACAAGATGATAATATCGGGATTAAATAACAATTGCATACTGTCTTTTTTTATTGTGTCTTGTATTATAGGGTCAAGTGAGTGACAGAATGCAAAAGTGCTTTGAATCTAATGGACCTCATTGGCTTTGTTGTTGCTGTCCCCATGTAACAGAGTAGAAGTGCCCCATAGGGTTTTCTTGGCTGTAATCTTTACAGACGGAAGCAGATCGACAGGTTTTTCTCCTGTTTGGTGGGTTTGGACCACCAACTTTTCAGTTAGCAGCCAAGCGCTTAAGCTTTGCACCACCAGCTGCAAATAGAGCCACCCAACCAGGAAATCCAGACAGCCCGGGGAACACGGGCAAGGTAGAGCAAGAGAGACTGGAGAGAAAAACTAGAACAAAAAATGGAAATGCCAAAGGAGGCAAACAGAAAACCCAGCCCCTTTTGCTGTAGGTTTTGTTTATAGAGCCTAGGTTTTGAGAGAGCTGTGTTCCTAAGGGCACAGATCGGGGGTGTGGCCTCCATGCTTAGGAGCTCAGCCTGTCATTGAGAGCCCTGCAGACAGTAACTAGACCAGGTGGGGGCTTCATTCATTGCTGCTTTTGAGAGGTATTGAATGAGAGAATCCTTGGGTAGCTGCTAACTAACTCCAGAGGCATGACAGTGACATGCTAAAAAAAAGAAAAATATTTCGGAGCTTGCTGACTTGTGAAGACATTCTGTTCGACTCCTTCTCATTTACACTTGGGTCTCTTGAGAGGTTCCTGGACCAGAGCTGGACACTCTCCATGGTCCCAGACTTTGGTCTTCTTGAATGCAGTTTCAGCCATAAAACAGGCAGCCAAAGGTAATACTCAGGGGATGCCCCATACCCGCCCTCTCCGCATGAACATGGTAACACAAGATTTGTAAGTGGAAAAAAGGAGAGAGTTTTCTTATTTTCTTTGCCATCCACAGAGATGGAATGCTGTAGTGCTTTTTTTTCTGTTTATTTTTGTTTTTTTTTAATGGCTGGACATTATCTGATACTCCTTCCAACAAGAGTTGAGATCTGTGAGTCTTTCTCTTGAATCTGGGGCTGTGGGGGACTTTGTGACTGCTTTGGCCAGTACAATATGGCAGAAACAATACTTGTGACTTCCAGTGTTAGGTCATAGAAGGCCATGCAACATCTACCTGGCTCTCTTGGTATAGCTAACTCTGGAAAAAGCTAACTCCCACATAGGAAGTTCCGCTAACCTATAGCCACCATGCTGGAGATGCTACATATAAGTCTTCGATCAACCATCCCAGTTGAGCCCAGCTTTCCAGCCGTCCCCAACAAGGCACTGGTCATGCGAGTGAGGTTGTCTTGGTTCCTTCTCACCAGCCTTTCTGTCAGCTGAAAATAATTTACTGACCTTAATAAATGCCAGGAGGAGGAAAAAAAAAATAGCCTAGATGAACCCTACTTGAATTCCTGAACTGCAGAATCCATAAGATATAGTAAAACGGGTGTTGTTTGAAGCATCTAAGTTTTGGGGTAGTTTGCTGTGCAGCTGTAGTAACCAGAAGAGAAAGTTGCAGCCTGGAAATCAGTGCAAAAGTCCCTATTGAGGGTGATCTGGGCATGGAGAGGGATACTGGTTCATAAGATGATGTTGCTGAGTGAGTCTGAGTATGAGGAGGGGGAGATTAAGATGCTTCCCCCAATGGTTTGTGAGATATTATTGGTTCCATGGCCCCCACGCTCTCAGTTCCTCCTGGTAGAATAAGCCTAGAGTCATAGTAGACAAGGATCCAGAAAACCTGGTTTGTGCCCCCACTCTGCTGCTTAGGAGCTGTGTAACATTGTGTTATTGCGGAAAAGAATAATGTTTCCATTACCTCTATCCAAGAGATGCTATGAGAGTAAATAAAGGAGGAGCACTGGAAGGGGCTGTGCATTGGGTGGCATTGCTGAAACCACCCTGCTCCTATCTGGAGCCACAGTTTGTGAGGTATGAGGTGTGTGATGTCCCAGGTGCCAGGTGCTAGATGCTGTGCTTGTGTCAGGGTGTGGGCTGAGTGGGAGACTCGGTGGCATTTTGTGAGGGGATTTTTTTTCTTTTTTGGCGGGTGTTTCTGATTTGTGTGGGATGGAGTGCATTTATGTTATTTTCACTTCCTACACTAGCGATGGCAGGTGCACAATTATGGAGAACTTCATCCCTCCTTTTCTGTTCTGTTTGTGTGTGGTCAAGTTGCATTGCATAAAAGTGGCACACTGAACACAACGGGGCACAAAACAGCCAAAAATTCAATCCAGGCTACTTCTCTCACCCTGCTCAGCTGTGGCTTGGAAGGCCATCAGGGAAAAGTGGCAGTCATCCCCACACGGAGGTTCTAAGGTGGTGATCTCAGTGTCTGGAGACAAAGATGCCTGCCGAAACCCATCACCTGCAGCACTTCCATGCTTCCCCCACTCCCACCCAATGGATACATGCCCCACTGCCCCATGGATCCCAGATGCAGCTACACACAGTAGTGGGTGTCCCTGACCGCCAGCAAGGAGCTGCCAGGGAAGTACTCCCAGCCGGCCCAGGTTTACAGAAAGAGCACACTTCCCAGGAAATGGAGAGAGACATCACTTACTCATTTAGGTTGATTTTGAACCAGTGCCCATTGACGGCCTGAACAGAGGTCAGGATAGTTCTGGAAATCTGGGCACATTTCTCTTTAAGCATTTGCACATTCTATGCCTGAAAGTCAAAATCTGAGCCCTGGGACAAAATTTGCCTTAGTGAGAGTATCTGGTGTCTTATGATGAGGTTCTCTAAGGAGGCCCATCAGAATTCTGGACCCTGGCTGGGACCTTCCATGGAACCTCACTCCAGCTTCATTCGGAATAAGTTGAAGGTTAGATGAGTGCAACTGAAGTCCACGGAGAAGGAGAAATTTCAAGGAACAGCGTATCAGGTGACACCTTCTGGTGCTGCTATTCCAAAGCCTAAAGCAAGGAAATGAAGGAAGGCTCCTGATCCTCCTTCAGAGATGAGAACCCAAAACACCAGTTTTCACTGCACAGTATGCACTTCATTGAAATCCCTGCCCTGCCCCCAACAGAGATGAACATTCTCCCACAGCCTTATCCTGCCTCTCTCAGCCCACCCCTAGTAATCATGTTCCCAACTCTATTTACTTGAAGGCAATAGAATTCTAGGTATAGGAGCTAGTTTCTCAGTGTGGCCTGAGGCAGGGGTAGATTAACCAGTAATCAAGGTACGAATGGGATTACAGGAAGCAAAGTATACTTGGGCATACTTGTGTTTACTTGCTAATCTGTATGCACAATTTCACATGGGTTTACTTACAGATTAGTAAGTAAGCACAAGTAAACTCACGTGTACCTTGCTTATTGGGTAATCCTACATTACCCAAGGTCATCCTACAGCAGAATTACCTTTGAGGTTGGGGAAAGGCATCAGAAAGGCAGATTTCTCCACTCAGTCTTAAACCCAGGAAACAATCTCTGGAGGTGATGTCTACCTAACCCAATGCCGTCGAGTCAATTGCAACTCATAGTGACCCTGTAGGACAGAGTAGAACTGCCCCATAGGTTTACCAAGGCTGTAATCTTTCCAGAGGCAGACTGCCACGTCTTTCTCCTGAGGAGTGGCTGGAGGGTTTGAATCGCCAACCTTTTGGTTAGCAGCCAAGTGCTTAACCAGTGCACCACTAGCCTGCCTAAAAAAAAAAATAAAGAAAAGAAAAAAACCCAAACTCGTTGCCATTGAGTCAATTCTGACTCATAGCGACCCTATAGGACAGAGTAGAACTGCCCCATAAGGTTTCCAAGGAGTGGCTGGTGAATTCGAACTGTTGACCTTTTGGTTAGCAGCCGAGTTCTTAACCACTTATTCAGAGTGTGGTCCAAGGTCAGTAGCATCAGCATGGCCTGAGATCTTGCTAGAAGTGCAGACTCTCAGGCCCCACCTGACTTCATGAATCAGCACCTGCCTTTCAGGAAGATCCTCCAGGTGAATTCCAGCCACATTTATGCACATTAAGCCTCAAAAATCTATTAATTGGCCTGGCCCTCCAGAACTTGAGGTGGGTTTCCCACCCTATCCTTTGGTATTAGTGGCTGGACTATGACTCAGAGATAATTCGGTCAGCTGCCTTTGATTTCCATCTTCATCTAATTTGATCCAGATAAAAGTATCAAAGAGACTACGAGGAAGGATCCCCAGTCCTTGAACTGTCAGCACCATAGACCACCTACTACCCTCACCTCATCCTGGAGTTGCCTTTGGACTTCACATTTATTAGAGCACAAATTGAATTTCTGTGTGAAACAAGAGACTCAGCTTCACTGGCTCACATATGTTCTAGCACTTCCCTTCGAATGCAGCCATTACTGTTTCTTAGTGCCTCAGGCTAACCTTCCAGCTTAACACTAGTTTATGCGTAAAATATCTGTGAAATGACGAACTGATGATTACCTCTGAGGGGAGGAGTGGCTGGCTCTGGAGACTAGGGTGGTGAGACTTCTCACTGCGTTCCTGTTTGGTATGAAACTTTAAAAGAAAACATAAATTAAACTTAAAATAAAAGTAAAATTAAAAAAATGATTCTGGCCCTTAACTCCTACTCAGAGAACTTTGCCAGCTTACATCTCTGCTACATGGTTGTGATGAATCCCTGGGTGGCACAATCGGTTAAGCACTCAGCTACTAATTAAAAGGTTGTCAGTTCAAGTCCACCAAGAAGTGCCTCAGAAGAAAGACCTGGAGATGTACTTTCAACACGTCATAGACATTAGAAACCCTCTAGAGAACAGTTCTACTCTGACACACGAGGCCAACATGACTAGGACTCAAACAGCAACTGTTGTTGTTGTTGCTGTTAGGTGCCATCAAGTCGCTTCCATCTTATAGTGAGCCTATAGGACAGAGTAGAACTGCCCCATAGCGTTTCCAAGGAGCACCTGGTGGATTTGAACTGCCCACCTTTAGGTCAGCAGCCGAGCTCTTAACCACTAACGCCACCAGGGCTCCAACTAGTTTGGCTTTTTTTTTTTTAAGACATGTATATGAACGTTTCTGTGGGTAAAACTTCATTCCTGTAAATCACTCAGCAAGGGATACAGAGCCAAAACTTTTTGGATCAATTAACAGACACACTTTTGGAGGTGAAAAGATAAGGAATGTGAAGATGGGGGAGAAGGAAAGAAGGAGAAATAACATCTAGATAAGCACAAAGATTTGACCTAGAAAAAACTAGAGGTTTAGGGAAGATGGAATGTGTGTGAGGGCTTTTTCCTCACCCCCCTCCAGGCAGGCTCAGTGAAATCGCTGCGGGGTGCTAGCAGATGTCCAGACGGTCAGAGTAACCAGAAATTCTTCTTCTTTAGAAGGTTCCCCAAATGTTGCCCAAAACCACTGTCAGACATTCTGGAACTCACTGTCATGACCACAAGACATATCGTCACAGTTTTGCAGAGATACTGAACGCTTTGAGATACAGGATTAAAAAAAGGGTGAAAATAAAGTTATTTTCTGGACCTTCTTGGGAGAGGTCCCAAGCTTATGGCTTCTCTTTGAAATGGCAGGAAAAACAAAACACATTCAAACAGGGCTTCAGTAGCAGCACCAAGGAGAACGGATGCACGGCGAAGTGCTGAAGTGTTCAAAACGCTGCCAACTGGCACTTACATATGCAAATGAGTTACAAATGGAAGGGTACAAATTTTTGGGTTATATGTGCCAGGACGAGGAGGCAGAGGGCATGTGTCTATTTCCAGACGGCCTCTTTTTAGAAGCTTATTTCTACGTTGTCAGCTTCCCTGAAACCATTATCACACAATTGGAAGATAATTTTTTTTTTTAATTCCATAGCATGATACACATTTCAGCGAGACTGTCATGCATATCTGGAGGCAGTATATTGATGTCAAGTATGATGATGTTGAATAACATTGTTATCACTAAGAGCATCACTTTTATTTTTTTTAATATCATCAAGATCTGATCTGCTGGCAAAAATGCTGATGCTGAAAAGCACTAAGGCTAGCAGGACCCAGGGCTTAATGAAGACACACTAAGAAGGATGCACTACATTTTTATTCTTCTCCAAGAAAATCTTTTATAGTGCTTCCAGTATAAGATGTCACTCTCAGAACGCCTTCTTCCTCTTGGCTTCATCTGTAGGAGTTAGTGTTGTTAGTTGCTGTTCAACTGATTCCGACTTATGACGACCCCATGTGTAACAGAACAAAATGTTGCCAGGTGCTGTGCCATCTTTATGGTTGTTGGTATGCTTGAGTCCATTGTTGCTGCCGTTGTGTCAGTCCATCTCATGGAGGTTTCCCTTGTCTTTGCTGGTCCTCCATTTTACCGAACATGATGTTTTTCCCTAGTGATCGGTCCCCCTTGACGGCCTCTCCAAAGTAAATGAGCTGAAGTCTTGGACAATATACTGTGATCCATAGGGTTTTCTTTGGCTAACTTTTGGAAGTAGATCACCAGGCCTTTCTCCCTAGTCTATTTTAATCTGGAAACTCCACTGAAACCTGTCCACTATGCGTGGACCTGCTGGTATTTGAAATACCAGTGGCACAGCTTTCAGATTCATAGCAACATGTAAGACACCACAGTACGGCAAATTGACAGACAGGTGGTGGTACAGGAGTTAACCCACGGCTAATTCAAAAAGCACTTACTTTGTCTCCTCACTCCCCACCCAACTGCCACTTGTAGCTCTGACCAAGTCACATGCTGGGCCTGGGTCTGCCCTGGAAAAGTAGAAGAAAGACAGCATTAACCCTTCTACTGGGCAGACAAACTGACCTCAGTGCCCGAGGCCTTCCTTGCTGCTGGGCCTCCTGTGTGTTCTCTGCTCACCTTGCCCTGAACCTGTGTTAGCCTTTTCTGTTTCCTGTTCTCAGCTGTTTACAAAGCCCTGGGGTTTGTGTCTAGCCCTGCAGCCTGGCATTTGTATTCTGGTTCTTATCTGTACCCCTGGCTTTTGACCTGCTCCTTGCTTTAAATGTCATACTTTACCAGTGCCTTGCTTCTGGCCTGCTGACCTGTTAGTGACTCACGGCTCTCTCAAAGCTCCATTACACGAAGTTCTTGCATCTGCAAAGCTGTATCCAATGTTGAACATCTAGGGCCCTGTGTAATACCCTCGGATTTAGTTTAATGCAACCTATAGTTATTAAAAAACAAGTTTAACTATAACAGCACCCTTCCACTAATCACCGTCCTAAAACTACTATAGAGACAAAGAAAAAGCAATAAAATCCTCAAAAAAATTACATTTAATTAATTAGGCATCCAATACAAATTAAAAATAATTAATGCATGCCATCATACTTGAGCCATGAATAAAAGTATTTTATTTAGGGAAAAGGGAAGAGAAGAGCAGCAGTGTCCATCTTCTGCAAGTCTCCACTGCAGATTTTACGTGACAGCCAAATTGTTTCTAGGCTCTTCTTTGTAGAAATGTAATCTGCCTTCCCTACTTTATTTCCCACCACTCTCTTGTCAAGAACTGTGCAGAAAGCAGCCATCCAAGATACAACAATTGGTTTCTAGTCACCTGGAGCAACAGAGGAAGGAGAGTCAGGAATAGGAGGAGGAAATGAAATGCATTGTTAATTGTCCTGAGACTAAAAGAATTAGGCGGTGCCCAGTTACCATTACTGAATGTTTTGATCAAAACATTCTATAAAAGAATCCTAATCAAAAGGGGGGAAAATGTAGACCAGAATTTAAATTTTAATAGAATCTAGAATTTCTGGAGCCATCAAGCTGGATGAACCCCAAAAATTATCGTCCTAAGATAATCATTAAGCCTTAAACTTTAAGCCAAAAATATCCCCTGAAGTCTTCTTTAAACTAAACAATAATTTAAAAAAAAAAAACCCATTGCCATCAAGTTGACTCTGACTTGTAGCAACCCTATAGGACAGAGTAGAACTGCCCCACAGGGTTTCCAAGCAACAGCTGATGGTTTGAACTGCTGACCTTTTGCTTAGCAGCCAAGCTCTTACCCACTGTAGCACCAGGGCACCAAGCTAGACAATAGTTTAGCTTAATTAGTAAAAATGTCTGCCTTGAGCATTGTGTTCTTTTAAAAACCTATCTATATGGGATACAATTGAAAACAGTGACTTGAAAGTTTAGCTAGGAAGCTTGGGTAACAGTGAGTTTATGTTAATGGAGGAGGAAGAATTCATAAAAGGAAGGTGAGCAACAGTTGCACAACTTGAAAAAATGTAATCAATGTCACTGAATTGTACATGTAAGAATTGTTCAGTTGGTGTATGTTTTGCTGCGTATATTTTCAACAGCAATAAAAAAATACATATATATAAAAAGAACAGTGCTGAGTCTGGGATTTTACCCTATTTACAAATTCATGTCATGGATTGAATTGTGTCCCCCAAAATGTATATCCTGGCTAAGCCATGATTCCCAGTATTGTGTGATAGTCCACCATTTTGTCATCTGATGTGATTTTCCTATGTGTAGTAAATCTTACCTGTATGATGTTAATGAGGTGGGATTAGCAGCAGTTATGTTAATGAGGCAGGACTCAGTTACAAGATTAGGTTGTATTTTAAGTCAATCTCTTTTGAGATATAAAAGAGAGAAGCAAGCAGACAGACATGAGGACCTCATACCACCAAGGAAGCAGCGCCGGAAGCAGAGCGTGTCCTTTGGACCCGGGGTTCCTGTGCAGAGAAGCTCCTAGTCCAGAAGAAGATTGATGACAAGGACCTTCCTCCAGAGCCGACAGAGAGAGAAAGCCTTCCCCGGGAGCTGACGCCCTGAATTTGAACTTCTAGCCTACAAGACTGTGAAAGAATAAACTTCTGTTTGTTGAAGCCATCCACTTGTGGTATTTCTGTTACAGTAGCACTAGACAACTAAGACACTAGCCTTTTATTACTTCATAGATACTAGCAGAAGAAACAAGACTCCTGCATCAGATACAAAGGACTTTATAACTCACAGTAAAGGCAGTAGCCAGATCTTCCAGTTTAAACAAGTTCTCCTGCCTCCCAAGTACCACAGGTGATGCCGAGGGCCCATCATGGATACCTGTGCACTCAGTGGGTTTTGTTACAGGAGAGGAACACTGAGCTTGGGGACTTCCCACTTTTATAGAAAGCAGAGGCAAGTCTGCTTTCTGTCTCGGGAAAGACGTCACTTCTTCCCTCAAGGTTGCTCATTCCAAACACCCTAAGAAAGAAAACTGGTAAGAGTGGCCAGGACCTTGTTGCTTGGCATATCCAGCAAGAACATATTTTTACTGAATTTTAGAATACAAAAAGGACATTGGTGGGAAAACTGGTGAAATTCTAATAAAACTGTAGTTTACTTAAGAGTGTTGTATGAATATTAAAGTTTTAGTTTGATAATTGTTCCATGATTACTTAAGATGTTAATAATGGGAAGCAGGGAGAAGGGTATTTGAGAATTCCTTTGCAACTCTTTTGTAATCTAAAATTATTTCAAAATAAAAAGTTTAAGAAAAACAACATAGTGAGAATTCAAGAATGTTTAACACATACTTAATATAATGCTTACTACATGTAACACTGTTCTAAGCACTTCCTAATTTACACAACCCTATGAGGAAGGTACCTCTGCCATACTTATTTTATGACTGATGAAACTGAGGCACAGGGAAGATAGGTAAATTGCCTATTCAGGTGTTCTGGCTTCAGAATCTGTGCTCTTAGCACACATTGCCTTATTGAATAAGGGCATTGTGCTCTAAGTCTATAGTAGACGTTATCAATAACTGATAACCTATTATGACCTTGGATCATATTTAATCTCTACAGCCATTGTATAAGGTAAAGTCTTATCCTCATTTTACAGATGAAGAAACTGAGCCCACAGAGATGTACCAGATACTGGTTTTGGTAGTACAGTATCTAGGGTCACAAAGTCTGAGAACTCGATTTCCCAGAGTTCCGTTCCAGTGGGTCACGTGTTGGAGACCACCCAGGAGAGGCCCTTGTGTGAGATTTAAAGCCAAGAGAGAAGGAGAAGTTGTGTCTTGGGCTGCAGCTGAGCAGATACAGACTACAGGTTGCCCATGTTCAGTTCTGTCTGTGGCTTCCGGGAACTGTCCGGAGAACCACTCCCTTCCACTGAGATCACTGGAGTCAGCTTCCTGCAAACCCTGTATTTCTAGACTGTATTTGCTATCCTAGCCTTAATTCTCTGCATCAAGCCTTTTCTAAATACCTAATACTTAAGGTGGTTTCCATTTGCCTTACCAAACACTGACTGATTTAAGAATATAAATGACTTTCCCAAGATCACACAGGTGGTAAGTTGCAGTATTGGATTTATTAATCCATTCTTTCCACAAATATTTATTAATACCTAAAATTTTCCAGTTCTATACTTGGATGGGAGCCCTTTCTGGCCCTTACATCATTTGACTGGGAGTCTGACAACTGTCTTGATCTTACTCATCCCCTTTCCCTGATATCTGTCCTTCTCTGTCTACCTCAACCCTCTGTGGCTTCCTGATTCAAACCAGATGGGCATTCCCAAACTGAGGATCCAAAGTCCCATTTACCTATGAGCATGACCACAGCCAAGACCCACGTACCATGTTTAATACCTTCAGTCACTCGAGCCTGAATTGAGCTTCATTTTGTGACCCACCCCCATCTGGACATTGTGATTTCACTGTTCTCCACCAAGACAGTATTAAACCAGACCAGGTGTCTTTGACTTGACTCCAACTCATGGTGACCCGATGTGTGTCAGAGTAGAACTGTGCTCCATATGGTTTTCAATAGCTAATTTTTCAGAAGTAGATCACCAGGCCTTTCTTCTGAGGCACCTCTGGGTGGACTCAAACCTCCAACTTTTTGGGTAGCAGCCAAGTATGTTAATCATTTGCACCATCCAGGGACTCCAAGAACAATATTAATTAGAAGCAGATCAAAACCAAAAAAAAAAAAAAAAAAAATCAAAAACCCATTGCCGTAAAGTCGATTCTGACTCATGGCAAGCCCATGTGTTACAGAGAAGACTGCTCCATTGGGGTTTTTTTTGTGGCTGTTATCTTTACTGAAGAAGCCCTGGTGGCGCAGTGGTTAAGCACTCAGCTGCTAACCAGAAGTCGGCAGTTCAAATCC
>NW_004443999.1:5187343-5192426 GCF_000243295.1 Trichechus manatus latirostris
AACAAAAAAAAAAAAAAAAAAAACCCATTGCTGTCAAGTTGATTCTGACTCAAAGTGACCCTGATGGCATAGTGGTTAAGAGCTACCACTGCTAACCAAAACGTCAGCAGTTCGAATCTACCAGGCACTCCTTGGAAAACGCTATGGGGTAGTTCTACTCTGTCCTCCAGGGTCACTATGAGTCGCTATGAGAAGCAGATTATTCCACAATTATTCAGCTATTCCCTTTTGCTACTGCTGAGGTTTCAACATACATCATTGCCAAAGCCAAGCTGATGATGACAGGCAGCCAACATCAAGTGCAATACTCAGGCGAAGGACCATTGCAACCTTAGCAAACTGCGAAGTGCTAATCAAAATTAATTCTTTTCTTTGATTGTATCGGCCACTATCCACTTCGGTCACTAGAGACCTGGCTCATAAAATGTAATTTAAAAAGAAATATGTACTTATTAATTAGTGTTAGGAAAGCATCAGCTGCAAACTCAAAATATCAATAGGTGTTGGTCTCTAGCAAAGCTAATTAAGCAACATGAATGTTGCAGATTTCTGTACAGTCATCCATCAGTATCCATGGGGAATTAGTTCCACAATACCCTTCAGATACCAAAATCCATGGATGCTCAAGTCCTTCATATAAAATTGTGTAATATTTGCATATAACCTACTCATATCCTCCCGTATACTTTAAATCATCTCCAGATTACTTATAACATCTAATATAATGTAAATGTTATGTACATAGTTGGTTCATCACAATGGAAGACTTGCTCTGGAAGGTAGCCTTTCTCTTCTATGAGTTTCTTGAGGTCTTCTGATAATACTGATGCTGCCTGGGCATCAGCCAATGCCGATTTGCCTATAATCTTGAAGTTCTTGAGTCTGTAGCACTTCACATAGATAGCCAGCCATCCCTTACATTCTTCTCGCTCTTCTCAACCCCTCACATTTAGCCTTTGAGGAATTGCTTTGACCACTCATTGCTTTTTAGGAGCCATTTTTCACGGAAACAGGGTGCACACAACACAAGTAACAAACAAAGGAGACAGGAGGCGAACACAATGCTCAAACAAGGAGTGCTGGAGAGAGACTGAGGATCTGTGAGATGGTGGGAGGCTACAGCAGGGGCTGCTGACACATCACTTGTTTCCTGTGGATTTAGCATAGTGCTTGGCATGCTGCAAATTCAAGTTTTTCTTTTTGGAACTTATTTTCCCCCCAAACAGTTTCGATACATGGTTGGTGGAACTCATAGATACACCAGAACCCATGGGTATGGATGGCCAATTGTGTATTCTGCCAAATTTTACATTAGCAGCCGATTCTGGCTAATGTTACTAAAACCCAGTTAATGTAAACATTTGCCAGGTTTGCTCTTCAGCATGAACAATTTTAGGTTGAACTTGATATTTACAAAACTATGTGGAAAATAATGTGAAGACACAGAAGACTAAGTGGAGTTGAAATCAGAGCAAATTCACAACAGGAGTCACCTGCTGTCCCCTGAGGCTGCTGTGTCAGGCCAGGGCAAAACTGTCATGTCTAGAAGGAAACAGGATGGGGCCATGGCAAGATGGAGGAGTCACCCGCCTATCTATAGGGGACAGCATCTGCTGAGCTCTAGCCACAAGTGGCCAAGCAGGAGTGTGGGTCCAGTGTGGCCAGATCTTCCAATTTTTCCAGAGAAGCTTGAAATCCATTTTTCTTAACATGTAGAATCTATTTTAAAATGTTGGCAACTAATTAAATTTTAACAAGTCCTGGTGGCGCGACTGTTACATTCTCAGCTGCTAACTGAAAGGTTGGTGGTTCAAACCCACCCAGCCACTCTGCAGAGAAAGACCTGGTGATCTGCTCACGTAAAGATTACAGCCAAGAAAACCCTATGGGGCGGTTCTACTCTGTCACATGGGGATGCAATGAGTTGGAATTGACTCAACAGCACCCAACAACAACAACAACAATTAAACTTCACTAAAACACTGTGCAGGCCAAACAAAATACACCTGCAAACTCTATTTTTATGAGTATCTTGGAGCTGGAGACACATCTATTTAAAGAAGACATAGTAAAGGACCATTAGGAGAGAGGAAATTGTGGATAAAAATTACACTTTCTCTTGAGCATCTACTTGCTAAGCATTGTATTAGACTTAAGACATGCATCAAAATCTCATTTAAAGAAGAGGCTATTAAAAATGGGGATGGAAAACAAGCAAAAGTAGGAGAAAAGGAAAAAAGAAAGCGACCCTGATACAGAGTGCTGGATGTCACATGAATCACCCCAAGGGTCAGACTAAGAGTGAGGTTTTTACTGAGGAAGCAGGATTTCTAGGGCAGGAAAAGCAACAGTCTTCTAATGAAAACTTGGCTGGTTTGCTTATTAATTTATTTCATTCACATGTTTACTTTTATTTTTAGAATAACTGATATACTTGGAATCCTAATATATCATCCCTCAGGGAATTAAAATCTGCAGCTTCCTGTCTTCAAGAATCTGATTAAATTAAAAAAGGAGTTGGTTGTCATGTCTCGTCTGTGTGTATGTGACCTAGAGTCCTTAGCCCCTTAGCTTTCAGCCACTGCTTACTGGCGAAAAACAGTCCAGAGCAGTTGGTGGGGTCGTGTCCATGGAGGGGTGGGGGACATATATCAGCCAAGTGTAAGCTGATCAACCCCACTGTTGAGGAGCCCACTCCCAAGATCTGTTGCCCTGCCAGCCCACTCTTTGCCCATAGTTCTCCATGTTTGATTTCAGGCCGCCAGAAGAATGAACAAATCAGTCTTAGGAGAAATACAACCAGAATGCTCCTTAGAAGCAAGGACAGAAAGGCTTGAGCTTACTTTCTTTGGACATGTCATCAAGAAAGACCAATCACTAAAAAAAGGACATCATGTTTGATAAAATAGAGGGACAGTGAAACTGAGGAAAACTCTCAGTGAGATGGATTGGCACAATAGCCGCAACAATGGACTCAAACCTACCAATGATCATGAAGATGACACAGAAGCAGGCCCTGTGAGTTGGAGCCAACTCTACAGCAACTAACAACAATAATAACTCCTGTAGGTGAAGCCAAGAGGGAGAAGACATTTTGAGGGTGACATCTTACGTTTAAAGCACTGTAATAGATTTTTTTGGAGAAGAATAAAAATATACTGCATCTTTTTAGTGTGGCTTCATTAAATCTTGGTGATGTAGAAATGTCCCCAAACTACCTTTCCACTTTGACCTTCTAGATTTCACCATTGTGAGAGCTTATCATTTTTGTGAGCACATATTAGACTTTTCTACCTCTGAGACCCACGTCTTGGAATGCTTTTTCCATACGCCAACATCTTTCAAGACCTCACTGAAATAATACCTCTCCTATGCAATCTTATCTAATTGCTCACTCATTCACTTATAAATATCTATTGAATGCATACAGGGATGGATTACCCAATAAACAAGGTATGCGTGAATTTACTTGTGCTTGCTTACTCATCTGTAACACACAATTTCACATGGGTTTCACCACATCAAAGATGTGGAATTGTGCACTACAGATTAGTAAGTAAGCACAAGTAAGCCTGTGCATACCTTGCTTATTATAAGCCCATGCATACCTTGTTTACTGGTTAATCCAAGCCTGAATACATACTATGTGCCAGGAAGTGTGGAAATAGATGAAAAGAACACCTCTGCCCCGCAAGTGCCCCTACTGTAGTGGAGAGCATGCAAAACAATTGCAATGGTAAAAATGAGATGCTATGAACCATGGGAGCCCTGATGGCACAGTGGTTAAGAGCTTGGCTGCTCACCAAAAAGGTCAGCAATTAGAATCCACCAGCTGCTCCTCGGAAACTCTATGGAGCAGTTCTACTCTGTCCTATAGGGTCACTATGAGTCAGAATCGACTCGACGGCAATGCGTTTGGATTGGTTTTGGTTTATGGGTCGTGAGGGAGATGTAGGTATGGACCGAGTCTCTTTGTTGTATAACAGACACTGTGACAGATACGTTACATTCATGCTCTTGCCTGATCCTCACACAAATACTGTGGATGGCATTATTAACCCCATTTTACATATGACAAAACTGAAGCCAAGAAAGTGTCAGTAACTTCTTCAAGGTCACTTAAGTAAGTGAACTAGGAGTTGATCCCACCTGTGCCTCACATCCTTGCTCTTGATATTAATAAGAGCTGAAGCCAAATGATGACTCTGTGAAGTTTCTTTATACTCTGCTCTCTACTACTACTTAGGCTTGAAAATCTCCATACAAAAAATGTTTTAAAATGAAGAAGGAAATCCTTGTAATTAACTACTATATGGTAAGCATGGGACCAAACAAGAAGGGACCTCATATGTATGTAGCCAGAATTGTTTCTTATGCCTCTGAATTCTTCTTTTTTTTTTTAGTATTTTCTTAAATTGTGCTGTAAGTGAAAGCTTACAATTCAAATTAGTTTCTCATACAAAAATCTATATACACATTGTTATGTGACCCTAGTTGCTTTCCGTATACCGTGACAGCACACTCCTTTCCGCCCCGGATTTCCCGTGTCCATTCAACCAGCTCCTGACCCTCTCTGCCTTATCATCTCGCCTCTGGAGAGGAGCTGCCCATTTAGTCTCATGTATCTACTTGAGCTAAGAAGATCACTCTTCGTAAGTATCATTTTATGTCTTATAGTTCAGTCTAATCTTTGTCTGAAGAGTTGGCCTCGAGAATGGTTGTAGTTTGGGGCTAACAGAGAGTCTGGGAGCCATGTCTTCTGGGGTCCCTCCAGTCTCAGTCAGACCATTAAGTCTGGTCTTTTTACTAGAATTTGAGTTCTACACCTCACTTTTCTCATGCTCCATCAGGGACTCTCTGTTGTGTTCCTTATCAGGGTGGTCATTGGTGGTAACCAGGCACCATCTAGCTCTTCTGGTCTCAGGCTGATGGATTATGTAGGCCTTTTTGTCTCTTGGGCTAATATTTTCCCTGTATCGTTGGTGTTCTTAATGCTCCTTTGCTCCAAGTGGGTTGGAACCAACTGATGCATCTTAGATGGCCACCTGCAAGCTTTTGAGATCCCAGATGCCACTCACCAAAG
>NW_004443999.1:5193449-5206273 GCF_000243295.1 Trichechus manatus latirostris
GTTTGTCTTTTTGTTGTTGAGGTTTTGCAGTATCTTGTAGAATTTAGAGATTAGACACTGATCAGATTTGTTGTAGCCAAATTTTTTTTCCCAGTCTGTAGTTTGCCTTTTTATTCTTTTGGTGAAGTCTTTTGATGAGCATAAGTGTTTGATTTTTAGGAGCTCCCAGTTATCTAGTTTCTCTTCTGGTGTTTGTGCATTGTTTCTTATGGTTTGTACTCTATTTATGCCATGTATTAGGGCTCCTAGTGTTGTCCCTATTTTTTCTTCCATGATCTTTACCGTTTTAAATTTTATATTTAGGTCTTTGATCCAGGTTGAGTTAGTTTTTGTGCATGGTGTGAGGTATGGGTCTTGTTTCATTTTTTTGCAGATGGATATCTAGTTATGCCAGCACCATTTGTTAAAGAGACAGTCTTTTCCCCATTTAATGGACTTTGGGGCTTTGTCAGATATCAGCTGCTCATAGGTGGATGAATTTATGTCTGCATTCTCAATTCTGTTCCATTTGTCAATGTATCTGTTGTTGTACTAGTACAAGGCTGTTTTGACTACCATGGCAGTATAATAGGTTCTAAAATCAGCTAGTGTGAGGCCTCCCACTTTGTTCTTCTTCTTCAGTAATGCTTTACTTATCAGGGCCTCTTCCCTTTCCATTTGAAGTTGGTGATTTTGTTTCTGCATCTGATTAAAAAATGCCATTGGAATTTGGATTGTGATTTCATTGTAGCTGTAGATCACTTTGGATAGAGTTGACATTTTAATAATGTTAAGTCTTCCTATCCATGAGCAAGGTATGTTTTTCCACTTATGCAGGTCTCTTTTGGTTTCTTGCAGTAGTGTCTTGTAGTTTTCTTTGTATAGGTCGTTTATGTCTCTGGTTAGATTTATTCCTAAGTATTTTATTTTCTTGGGGGCTATTGTAAATGGTATTGATTTGGTGGTTTCCTCTTCGAAGTTCTCTTTGTTGGTGTAGAGGAATCCAGCTGATTTTTGTATGTTTATCTTGTATCCTGATACTTTGCTGAAATCGTCTATTAGTTTCAGTCATTGTGGATTCTTTGGTGTTTTCTGTGTATGAGATCATGTTATCTACAAATAGAGATACTTTGACTTCTTCCTTACCAGTTTGGATACCCTTTATTTCTTTTTCTAGCCTAATGGCTCTGGCTAGGACCTCCAGCACAATGCTGAATAAGAGTGGTGATAAAGTGCATCCTTGTTTGGTTTCCGTTCTCAATGGGAATGCTTTCAGACTTTCTCCATTTAGGATGATGTTGGCTGTTGGCTTTGTACACATGCCCTTAATTACGTTGAGGAATTTCCCTTCTATTCCTACTTTGCTGAGGGTTTTTATCATGAATGGGTGCTGGACTTTGTCAAATGCCTTTTCTGCATCAGTTGACAAGATCATGTGGTTCTTGTCTTTTGTTTTATTTATGTGATGGATTACATTGATTGTTTTTCTAATGTGAACCATCCCTGCATACCTGGTATGAATCCCACTTGGTCATGGTGAATTATTTTTTTGCTATGTTGTTGAATTCTATTGGCTAGAATTTTGTTGAGGATTTTTACATCTATGTTCATGAGGGATATTTTTCTGTAATTTTCTTTTTTGTGGTATCTTTACCTGGTTTTGATATCGTGATTATGCTGTCATCACAGAATGAGTTTGGGAGTATTCTTTCCTCTTCTATACTCTGAAATACCTTTAGTAGTAGTGGTGTTAACTCTTCTCTGAAAGTTTGGTAGAATTTTCCAGTGAAACCATCTGGGCCAGGGATTTTTTTTGTTGGGAGTTTTAAAATTACATTTTCAATCTCTTCTTTTGTTATAGATTTATTTAGTTGTTCTACCCCTGTGTTAGTCTAGGTAGGTAGTGTGTTTCTAGAAATTTGACTGTTTCCTCTAGGTTTTCAAATTTGTTAGAGTACAGTTTTTCATAGTATTCTGTTATGATTCTTTTAATTTCAGTTGGATCTGTTGTGATATCGCTTATCTCATTTCTTATTTGGGTTATTTGCTTCCTCTCCTGTTTTTCTTTTGCCAGTTTGGCCAGTGGTTTATTGATTTTGTTGATCATTTCAAAGAACCAACTTTTGGTCTTAACTCTTTCAACTGTTTTTCTTCTCTATTTCATTTAATTCTGCTGTAATTCTTATTATTTCCTTTCTTGTAGTACCCGAGGGCTTCTTTTGCTGCTCTCTTTCTATTTGTTCAAGTTTTGATTTTGGCCCTTTCTTCTTTTTGGATGTGTACATTTATTACTATACATTGACCTCTGAGGGCTGCTTTTGCTGTGTCCCAGAGGTTCTGGTAGGATGTGTTTCCATTCTCATTTGATTCTGTGAATTTCTTTCTTCTCTCCTTAATTCCTTCTATAACCCTGTAGTTTTTGAACAAGGTGTTGTTCAATTTCCATATGTTATATTTTTTTCCCCTTGCTTTCTCTATTATAGATTTCTACTTTTATGGCTTTATGGTCAGAAAAGATGCTTTGTAATATTTCGATGCTTTGGATTCTATTAAGGCTTGCTTTATGGCCTAATATGTGGTCTATTCTGGAGAATGTTCCATGTGCGTTGGGAAAGAAAGTATACTTGGCTGCCATTGGGTGGAGTGTTCTGTATATGTCTATGAGATCGAGTTGGTTGATTGTGACATTTAGATCTTCCATGTCTTTATTGAGCTTCTTTCTGGATGTTCTGTCCTTCACCGAAAGTGGTGTTTTGAAGTCTCCTACTATTATTGTGGAGCTATCTATCTCTCTTTCAATGCTGTTAGAGTTTGTTTTATATATTTTGGAGCCCTGTCATTGGGTGCTGTCTTAGTCATCTAGTGCTGCTATAACTGATATACCACAAGTGGATGGCTTTAACAAAGAGAAATTTATTCTTTCACAGTGCCGTAGGCTACAAGTCCAAATTCAGGGCATCAGCTCCAGGAGAAGGCTTTCTCTCTCTGTCGGCTCTGGAGGAAGGTCCTTGTGATGCATCAGTCTTCCCTTGGTCTGGCAGCATCTCAGCACAGGAACCTCAGGTCCAAAGGATGCGCTCTGCTCCTGGCACTACTTTCTTGGTGGTATGAGTTTCCCATGTGTGTCTGCTCGCTTCTCTCTTCTATATCTCAAAAGAGATTGTTTAAGACATTATCTAATCTTGTAGACCTCATCAGCGTAACTGCTGCTAATCCATCTTTACATCGTAGTGATATAGTTTACAACACATAAGGAAATCACATCAGATTACAAAATGATACATAGTCATACACTACTGGGAATCATGACCTAGCCAAGTTGACAGCTATTTTGGGAGGACACAATTCAATCCATGACAGGTGCATAAATATTTATTATGGTTATGTCCTCCTGGTGTATTGACCCTTTAGTTATTATATAGTGTCCTTCCTTAGCCTTTCTGGTGGATTTTACTTTAAAGTCTATTTTGTCAGAGATTAATATTGCCACTCCTGCTCGTTTTTGATTGTTGTTTGCTTGATATAATTTTTTCCATCTTTTGAGTTTTAGTTTGTTTGTGTCTTTAAGTCTAAGGTGTATCTCTTGTAGGCAGCATATTGATAGATCATATTTTTTTATTCATTCTGCCACTCTCTCTTTATTGGTGTATTTAGTCCATTTACATCCAGCATAATTATTGATTGGTGTGCATTTAGTGCAATCATTTTGATGTGTTTTTTTGTGTATTGCTGACAATTTATTTGTTCCACTTAATCTTCTATGCTATGTCATTTTTCTTTATGTATTTTCTTTTCATCTTTTTCATTGTCGTTGATTTTGTATTTGCTGAGTCTTTAAGTCTTTCTTGTTTTTTATTTTGTTGCGTAGGATTGTTAGTTTCCTTTGTGGTTACCTTAATATTTACCCCTATTTCTCTAAGTTTAATCCACTCTTTTATTTCTTTATATTGCCTTAACTTCCTGTCCATATGAAAGATCCATGACTACACTTTTTTGTCCCTCTATTTTATTTCAATGCTGTCATCTTTTACATGTTGATGTCTCTGTTTCCCTATTTTCAGTGTTTTAGCTTTGATTTAGTTTTGTGATTTCCTTATCTGGGTTGATATCTGGTTACTCTGTCTTGCGTTCTAGTCTTGGGTTGTTATCTGAAGTTATTATTTTCTAACCGAAGGACTCCCTTTAGTATTTCTTGTAATTTCGGTTTGTTTTTTGCAAATTCCCTTAACTTCTGTTTATCTGGAAATGCCCTAATTTCACCATCATATATGAGAGACAGTTTTACTGGATAGATAAATTCTTGGCTGGCAATTTTTTTCCTTCAAAGCTTTATATATGTCACCCCATTGCCTTCTTGCCTGCATGGTTTCTGCTGAGTACCCCGAGCTTAGTCTTATTGACTCTCTTTTGCAGATGATTTTTCTTTTATCCCTATCTGCCCTTAAAATTCTCTGTTTATCTTTGGTTTTGGCAAGTTTGATTATAATATGTCTTGGTGGCTTTCTTTTGGGTCTACCTTATGTGGGGTTCAATGAGCATCTTGGATAGATATCTTCTCATCTTTCACAATATCAGGGAAGTTATCTGCCAACAAATCTTCAACAATTCTCTCTGTATTTTCTGTTATTCTCCCCGTTCTTGTACTGCAATCACTCATAGGTTATTCCTTTTGTTAGAGTTCCACATAATTTTTAGGGTTCCTTCATGTTTTTTATTTATTTTATCTGATTTTTCCTCAAATAAGTTTGTGTCAAGTGCTTTCTCTTCTATCTCACTAATTCTGACTTCATTGCCTCAGTTCTGCTCCTATGACTTTCTATTGAATTGTTTAATTCTGAAATTTTATTGTTAATCTTCTGGATTTCTGTTTGCTGTCTTTCTATTGATTCTTGCACCCTGTTAAATTTGTCATTATGCTCTTCTCTAATCTTCTTAAGTTTTTTTGTTGCTTTGTCTGTGTATTCCTTGTCTTGTTCCATGTTTTGCCTGATCTCCTTCCTGATATCTTGAAGAGTTCTGTATATTAATCTTTTGTATTCTACCTCTGGTAATTCCAAGAAATTCTCTTCCTCTAGAAAATTTCTTGATTCTTTGTTTTGGGAGCTTGCTGAAGTCATCATGGTCTGCCTCTTTATGTGATTTGATATTGACTGTTGTCTCTGAGCCATCAATAAGTTGTTATATATATTTATTTTATGTTTGCTTACTGTGTCCTAGCTTCTTGTTTTGTTTTGATATGCCCAAATAGGCTGCCTGTGTGAGCTAGTTTGATTATTGGCACCTTGAAGATCTAACGTCTTGTCACCAGGTGGTTAGATCTGTTACTAGGTATGCAAGCCCAGGAGTCTGTTTACTTTTCTTGTATGGATTCAGCTCAGGTGTCCAAGTAGTCGGTCAGCAAGTGTCACACAGGCTCTCACCTACAGTCCTAGACAGTCAGGGGTGATTGGTGTAGGCATAGGTATCTGGCTGCCGTACGGGTTCATGTGCTGACAGCAAGGCAGTGGGCTGACGGCTGCCCCTGAGTGTCTGGGAGGAAAGCATGTCCCTGTTACCTAGAGTGTGTAGGTGGGTGGGTTTTGCAGCTGGACTATGGGCACCCAATGCTGTTGTCTGTAAGGACTAGGAAGCACCACTTATTCTTGGACGCCTGTCACAGGTGGCTAGGTGGTGT
Organism: Trichechus manatus latirostris; assembly: GCF_000243295.1. Classification (NCBI taxonomy): domain Eukaryota; kingdom Metazoa; phylum Chordata; class Mammalia; order Sirenia; family Trichechidae; genus Trichechus; species Trichechus manatus. The sequence continues at coordinate 5,199,103 of NW_004443999.1, forward strand.
GGGTGGAGCCACCCATCCTCAGGCCCCTGATGTGGGTAGGTGAGGACCCTGCTTAATGGGCAGAGCAGTGTCAAATATCATGAACCTGCTGCTTCACCATATCCTGATACAGTTGAAATTAGGCTTCAGGTATATAACCTGTTGTACTGTGCTAATGAGGGCCTATGCTGTTGAAATGGCAGGTCTATGCAGGGGTGAAAGGCTTTCAAAGTCTATGGACCCCTTATGCCTATGCCTAAGCAAAGGAGTTGTGCCTGCCCTGAGTTCCTGGCTTAGGGGAGCTGGCAGATTATTTTTTCCTGTTTGTTTATCTGTTTCCTCTCCAAGGCCAGGAGAATGGCTCAGGGTGTGTGACAGGTCCTACTTCCAGCCCAGGGGACATGGCAATCGCTGAAGCAGGCCCGGGACCCAGTGCAGAGCAGGGAGGGGGCAGGTAAATTGGAGAGAGGTTTTTCCCAAAGGGGCTATTTTTTGATCCATGTGGTAGGTCAGACACATGTACTTATCTTTTGCTGATTTAGCACCACTTTTCACTGGTTCTGGAGGCCTGAGTAGATTCTCTGCCTCTCAGTCTCTCCTGATGTGGAAAACGCCTCCTAAGCGCCACTGCTTGCCTCACCGAGCTTGCTAGCTTATTCAGCCTGAAGGGTTCCGGCTCCCGCCGAATCAGGTCTGGCAACTCCTTGCTGCTTCTGAACTGTCTCTCCCTCCCCTGCCACTCAGTCCAGTTCCTCAACTTTGCCTTTGATGTTCAGGGCTCCTAGATTGTCATATATAATTGATTCAGTTGTTTTTTTGGGTCTTTGTTGTAAGAGGGACCACAGGAAGCATCTGACTACTCTGCCATCTTGGCCCTACCTCTTGCCTCTGAATTCTTTTTTTTTGGGTTCTGTAGTTATTAAGGTGATCATATGATTTCACACATTAATCTATACGTGTATGATGTATTTTCCCAACTTTTTTTTTGTTTTTTTTAATTGTACTTTAGATGAAGGTTTACAGAACAAATAGTTTCTCATTAAACAGTTAGTACACATATTGTTTTATGACAGTGGTTAACAACCCCATGACATGTCAATACTGTCCCTTCTCAAACTTAGGTTCCCTATTACCAGCTTTCCTAACCTCTCCTGCCTTCTAGTCCTTGTCCCTGGACTGTTGTGCACCATTAGTCTCATTTTGTTTTATGGGGCTGTCTAGTCTTTGGCTGAATAGTGAACCTCAGGAGTGACTTCATTACTGAGCTAAAAGAGTGTCCAGGGGCCATACTCTCGGGGTTTCTCCAGTTTCTGTCAGGCCAGTAAGTCTGGTCTTCTTTTGTGAGTTCGAATTTTGTTCTACATTTTTCTCCATCTCCATCTGGGACCCTCTGTTGTGATCCTGGTCAGAGCAGTCAGTGGTGGTAGCCGGGCCTGCCACTGAATTCTTATAGCTCTTGTTTGTACCACTCATTTAGAGCATCTTACTTATATTTGCACTATATTTCCCACCAACATCAACTCCCAACATGCATGGAAACACATATTCACACACAAAAATAGAAAAAAAAGGGGGGAGGGACAGAAATGATGTGTTTACTCTGCTAAGTTTCCATTTATCAGCATGGTGGTTTGCATAAACATGAATAATAGTTAATATTTATCAAATAATAAATATTTGTTCAATAAATAAGAGATTAATGAAAAGGTACTTCTTAGAACTCATGTCTAATTGTTTAAGTCCTCAAAAGTAGCAAAACTATCTTATTTACAAATGTTTCATGATTTAGATGTTTCAGTATTTCAAACTATGTTATTATTATAATCAGTGATATATGCATACCCTCTCCCACACAGGCAGATACATGTTTATCATCAATATGAAGATAAACTTCACAAGGAGGCCATTTTTGACTGCTTTTGCTCATAAAGATCCCCATGCATCTATACTGGAATCAGGGATGCAGTAGATATTCAATGACTACTTGTTAACCATATTAACGAATGAACCAGTAATATGTAACCTATGTGAGCTACCTCATAAAAGAGAAAGAGGTGCAAATTATTCAGTAATTTTGCATTACTCTGTAGAGACCGTCCACATAATTCTAGCAATCATATGTTGTGAGTTGTGCTGAAATAGTGCTTCAGTTTAAGCAGTTTGTTTTGCTTTGGTTTACTTGTGGTGACATCTCACTTATTCAGATGTCACCTATAGGGTGCCCTCAACCAGCATCACCTAGAACACAACCCGAAACAAGAAACAAGCAGAAAGGACGACTGAGAAACCACAGGAGGTATTACAAAGCCTCTGCCCTTATGAGCCATTTTAATAGGTTTGGCTATCAGATTTTCTATATCTGAACAGAATAAAAGTATCAAATTAAAAGGGCTATCGTTATGTTGGAACACTTGAATATCCATATGCAAAAAAGAACTTAAACTACAACTTCACATTTTATAGAAAAATTAATTCAAAAGAGATCGTAGATCTAAATGAAAAGATAAGAGTATACAACTTTAAAAGAAAACATAGGAGAAAATCTTCATGATACTGGACTGGACAAACAGGTCTTTGATACAACCCCCAAAAGTATAATATGTAAAAGGAGAAATTGGTACATTGGACCTCTATGAAACTAAAACCTTTTTTCTACAAAGGGCATGGTAAAGGGAACTAGAAGACAAGACACAGACAGAAAATACTTACAAATAGTATATCCAACAAAGTATGTGTATCCAGACTACATAAAGAACACTCTTAAAGCTAAGCAATAAAAAAAAACCTCTATTAAAAAATGGGCAAATGATTTAAAAAGACACTTTACCAAAGAAGATACATGAATAGCAAATAAGCATATAAAAAGAAATTTTTTTAGCCAATTTCTATGTCAAATATTTAATACTAACATTTTTAATTTACAATAGGATACACTTCATTCTTAACAAAATCACTTATGAGGAATAGTTCATTTGCTAACTAAGCCAGATAACTGATGTACTACTACCTCTGCCTTGTGATTTCTATAATGGCAAAATAAATGGAGTATTATTTAGCTTAACACAATCACTGAAGCTCTTCTATGGTCTTGGAAGGAAGAGACCTAAGCTAGGAACATTTTTAATGTATAATCAATTTCTTATAGAAGGCATTGTATAAATAAAAAGTGGAATTAATTTAAATGACAAGGGACTCGTTGTGTATCTTCATTATGTTCTAGGACCTGGGGTACCATTACAATCAGTCAGCCAAGAACATTGTGCCATTATACAGCCTGTGACAATTTAGAGTAGATCTATATAAAATAACCCTTTAAATAAGGTTAGGATTAAAGTGCATTATGAATTTTTATGTTTCACAAGACAGCAAAACTCAGTTAAGTGGGAAAAAAAAATGAAAGTAAATAACATTACATGGGACAAGAACACTAAGTCAGAGTGGACTTTTCATTGACTCAAATGAGGTCTCTGTTTCAACTCCATCTGGGATTTTGCATTTGTCTCTCTGCAACATAACTTCTAAAGGAGTTGACTGATTTTTAACCAACTTCAATACCCTCACCAACAAAGGGTACTAAGAGACAATTTAAATCCCTTTGCAGCTCAGTTTCTGTCTTTGCAACAGCTGATAGAATCCTGTAAAACAATCTCATGAAGAAATTTTACAAGTGTGCTTTGCAAATAACTGCTTGATATTAACAAAAATATGTATATGAAAAAAATATACATACAGCCATGGCTTAGCAAATCTGAGAACTAGAAATTTCACTTTGGATAAATACCTTCTGTATCTCATCAGCCCTTCCCATATGAAATCTGTTGACACAAACAAAGATATTACAATTTGAAAACTTGCCACAGAATCAGAGACATTTGGATTTCAGTCATGAGCTAGGAGTCCCAAAGAGTTAGTGATTTCTGCATAACCAGATGATTCTTTATAACCTCTGATTAAGGAAACCAGTGAAAAATAAAGCTAAAAAGTTGGGTCGCACAATTGAAAAACTAGGAATTCAGGAAGATAGGTAAATTAATGAGAGTACTGATACGTAATTTATATCAACAACAGTGAGGTTATTGATAATGAAAATATATCAGGCTCTCCTTAGCCAAGTTTATATCAATTTCAACTGATGATGACCCCATGTGTTTTGGAGTAGAACTGCACTCCATAGAGTTTTCAATAGCTGTGACCTTTGGAAGTAAATCATCAGGACTTTCTTCTGAGGCACCTCTAGTTGGGTTTGAACTGCCAACTTTTCCATTAGTAGTCAAGTGCTTAACTGTTTGCTCCTCCCAGAGACTCCTTGGGTCCTCCATGTTGTTGTTAATTGCTGTGGAGTCATTTCCAACTCACGGTGACCCCATGTGTGCAGAGTAGAACTGTTAGGGTTTTCAAGGCTGTAACCTTTCAGAAGCAGATTGTCAGGCCTTTCTTCCAAGGCACCTCTGTGTAGGTTTGAACCACGAAACTTTCAGCTAATAGTCAAGTGCTTTGCACCACCCAGGGGCTCCTATACCCATTACCCATTGCCATCGAGTTGATTCCAACTCATAGCAATCCTACAGGACAGAGTAGAACTGCCCCATAGGGTTTCTAAGACTATAAATCTTTACTGAAGCAGACTGCCAAGTCTTTCTCCTACAGAGTGGCTGGTGGGTTTGAACCACCAACCCTTTGGTTAGGAGCTGAGTGCTTAATCACTGTGCCACCAGAGCCCTAGGGACTCCTATAAACCAAACCTGTTGCCGCAGAGTCGATTCTGACTCATAGCAACCCTGTAAGACAGAGTAGAATTGCTCCATAGGGTTTCTAAGGAGTGGCTGGTGAAATCGAACTGCTGACCTTTTGGCTAGCAGCTAACCACTGCACCACCAGGGCCCCTATAAACCCAAAACCCATTGCCATCGAGTCGATTCCAACTCATAGCGGCCCCTATAGGAGATATAAAATAATTATGCTCTTCAGGCTCAGGATCATAGCAAAGGAAAGAAATATTCATCTAACATGCCTTAGAAATGGATGCAAATTCCAGGAAGTATGGGCTACAAATTGTGGGGCACAGAACTACAGAGCAAATGGAGTGAGCAAGGGAGGGAAGGTGTCAATTGTTCGATGTTATAAACTGTGGTGCGGTGGTGTTAATTAGGGGTTCCCTCAAAACTGCTTGGGCTATTTTGAAAATGTGAGAATGTGTCACAGTATACCAGTTTGACCTTTGAAACTGAATCCTAGAATTGGAGTAGAAAAAAACAGTAAACACAATGCATCTGAATTCAATAAAACATCCGAAAGTAAAGTGTTTTCCTAAAATGTGATTTGAAGAATTGGATTGAATTGGGTCGGATGGAGGCCAGCCACAAAAGCGGGAAGTTGGCCAGCGGTCCACACACAATGAAGAGTGGAACTCAGCAACTGTGAAGAAGTGGAGAAGAGAATAGGGTTAAGCCTGGTTTAAGCCAAAATATTCATTAGAGGTTTCAAAAGGCCCTGAAAGCATACATATGTAAAACCCCTAACATATACACACGTAAAATGCAAAATGGCAACTGAAACTATTAATTTCTTATGGACGGCAGCAACTGTACACGTTTTCTTCTGGACAGGGCTGTGGAAAACTCAAAAACTCAACACCTTAGCTTAATCTAAACTTCAACACCTCACCTAGTTTCTGGGATCTTCCAATGCCTGGGATCTCCTATTGCACAATTTATACTTTGAACCATGCAAGTTTGCGTTTAATAATACTACCTCAAATGTATTCAGTTCTTTCTTATATAGGGCATTTTAGACTTACTTAATCTTATTAGTAGTTCCTGGGTGGGTTGAACGATTAATGTACTCAGTCGCTAACCAAAAGGTTGGAAATCTGAGTCCACCCACAGGTGACTAGGAAGAAAGTCCTGGCAATCCACTTCCAAAAAATCAGACATTGCTCTACTGTGACACACATAGAGTCATCATGAGTCAGAGTCAACTGGATGGCAACTGGTTTTGATTTAATCCTTATTATCATCCCTATGAGGTAGGGATTTTTACACTTTTTAAATTAACAGATGAAGAACTGAGGCTTCAAGAGATTAATTGTCCATGACACAAAGGAAGTAAGCTGGAATCACTACTCAGACCCCAGCAGTTGACCTCAGCACCCAAGACCCTAACCCCAAACTGCTTATGTTATTACATCTCTTTTATTATTCCTTGTATTTAATGTTATTTTTAAAAATCTAGAAAAGTTTTATCTCCTTTGTCCTTGTCTTCTTTTATGTTGGACAAGCCATAGATATTTCAAAGGAACCCAGAACTGACCAACAGCCCACAGGCAGAATGAGAAATATATTGTCTTATTAGAATGTGGGGGAATTGCCTGCTCGTAACCACAGTTCTGGGGAGGAAGTAGGCTTGGAGAAGAACCTAATGCTTTCCTAAGCACTGTTGGACTCATTTCTGAAGGGCAAATACCTTCCAGGGATATTGAAAATCCTGTGGGGCTGAAGGGCCAAAAGAGCAAAAGAGGGCTTGAAAGAGCCCTTTGGAACCGACTTCCTCTCTTCAATGAAATCAACATGACATAAATTGGGTCTTTGGATCAAACTTCAAAATGGAGTATTCAGCAATGTCTCTGATCTCTGTAACATGTTTTAGTTTTCAGCTGTCACTCCGTGTTCAGCTGCTTAGGTCTCCAAATGTGATTGGTTCTTTGCCAGAAAATAATGGTGCAGGTCCACTCTTAGCCTCTTTCTGCGTGAGCTCTGTGTTCAGAGCAGAGGCATGTTGTTTCCAAATAAAGGCTCCATCTTATTAAATCCTTTAGCCTTCCCCCTCCCCCAACTCTGAACAAAAAGAGATTTTCAACTGTTTTATTTCCTATAAAAAGCAATAACTCCTGTCACGGCTGTATGTGGTTCTGGGCACGTGTTTTCTGGTTTGGAAGACGAAGAGGATTTGAAAGCACCCTGATCAGGCTGCTCTGCAATACCATTGAGCACCTCATTGTTGTGAGGTACCGTTGAGTCGATTTTCAACTCGTAGCAACCCCATCCATAAGACAGAGTAGAACTGTCCCATAGGGTTCTCCAGGCTGTAATCTTTACAGGAGAAGATTGCCAGGTCTTTCTCCCATGGAGCGGCTGGGAGAGTTCCAACTGCCAACCTTTCAATTAGCAGCCGAGTGCTTCACAGTTGTGCCCTC